>NC_134570.1:244716712-245020386 GCF_050947875.1 Dermacentor variabilis
TCTGGTTTTGCAGAAAACAACGTCCGCGTCTACAAAAAGATGCATGTGCATGCTTAACAAATGTTTTGGCACTAATCCATGTGCGGGTGCTAAAAAGAGCAGCATGGGCGTGCTTAGAACGTTGTTTGATAGAAATCCACGTGCGCGCTCTGCCAAAAGCAGAATGTGCATGCATAACTTGTGGTTTTGCATAAAACAACGTCCGCGTCTGCCAAAACATGCATATGCATGCTTAACAAGTGGTTTGGCGCAAATCCATGCGCGGGTGCTAAAAAAAGCAGCATGGGCGTACTTATCACGTCGTTTGGCAGAAATCCACGTTTGTGCTCTGCCAAAAGCAGCATGTGCATTCACAACTTGTGGTTTGGCAGAAAACAACGTCCGCGTCTGCCAAAACATGCATATGCATGCTTAAAAGGAGGTTTGGCACAAATCCGTGTGCGGGTGCTAACAAAAGCAGCGTGGGCGTGCTTAGCACGTCGTTTTGCAGACATCCAAGTGCGCGCTCTGCGAAAAGCAGCATGTGCATGCATATCTTGTGGTTTTGCAGAAAACAACGCCCGCGTCTACCAAAAGATGCATCTGCATGCTTAACAAGTGGTTTGGCACAAATCCATGCGCGGGTGGTAAGAACAGCAGCATAGGCGTAATTAGCACGTCGTTTGGCAGAAATCCACGTTCGCGCTCTGCCAAAAGCAGCATGTGCATGCATAATTTGTGGTTTCGCAGAAAACAACGTCCGCGTCTCCCAAAACATGCATATGCATGTTTAAGAAGTGGTTTGGTACAAATCCATGCGCGGGTGCTAAAAAGAGCAGCATGGGCGTGCTTAGAACGTTGTTTGAAAGAAATCCACGTGCGCGCTCTGCCAAAAGCAGAATGTGCATGCATAACTGTTGGTTCTGCAGAAAACAACGTCCGCGTCTACCAAACGATTCATGTGCATGCTTAACAAGTGGTTTGGCACAAATCCATGCGCGGATGCTAAAAAGAGCAATATGGGCGTGCTTAGCACGTCGTTTGGCAAAAATCCACGTGCGCGCTCTGCCAAAAGCAGCATGTGCATGGGGAACTTGTGGCTTGGCAGAAAAAAACGTCCGCCTCTGCCAAAACATGCATATGCATCCTTAACAAGTGGTTTGGCACAAATCCATGCGCGGGTGCTAAAAAGAGCAGCATGGGCATGCTTAGCACGTCGTTTGGCAGAAATGCACGTGCGCGCTCTGCCAAAAGCAGGACGTGCATGCATAACTTGTGGTTTGGCAGAAAACAACGTCCGCGTCTACCAAAAGATGTATGTGCATGCTTAACAAATGTTTTGACACAAATCCATGCTGGGGTGCTAAGAAAAGCAGCGTGGGCATGCTTAGCACGTCGTTTGGCAGACATCCAAGTGCGCGCTCTGCCAAAAGCAGCATGTGCATGCATATCTTGTGGTTTTGCAGAAAACAACGTCCGCGTCTACCAAAAGATGCATCTGCATACTTAACAAGTGGTTTGGCACAAATCCATGCGCGGGTGCTAAAAAGAGCAATATGGGCGTGCTTAGCACGTCGTTTGTCAAAAATCCACGTGCGCGCTCTGCCAAAAGGAGCATGTGCATGCATAACTTGTGGTTTCGCAGAAAACAACATCCGCGTCTGCCAAAACATGCAAATGCACGTTTAAGAAGTGGTTTGGCACAAATCCATGTGCGGGTGCTAAAAAGAGCAGCATGGGCGTGCTTAGAACGTTGTTTGAAAGAAATCCACGTGCGCGCTCTGCCAAAAGCAGAATGTGCATGCATAACTTGTGGTTTTGCATAAAACAACGTCCGCGTCTACCAAAAGATGCATGTGCCTGCTCAACAAGTGGTTTGGCACAAATCCATGCGCGGGTGCTAAAAAGAGCAATATGGGCGTGCTTAGCACGTCGTTTGGCAAAAATCCACGTGCGCGCTCTGCCAAAAGGAGCATGTGCATGCGTAACTTGTGGTTTGGAAGAAAAAAACGTCCGCGTCTGCCAAAACATGCATATGCATCCTTAAGAAGTGGTTTGGCACGAATCCATGCGCGGGTGCTAAAAAGAGCTGCATGGGCGTGCTTAGGACGTCGTTTGGCAGAAATCACGTGCGCGCTCTGCCAAAAGCAGGACGTGCATGCATAACTTGTGGTTTGGCAGAAAAGAAAGTCCACGTCTGCCAAAAGATGGATGTGCATGCTTAACAAGTGGGTTGGCACCAATCCATGCGCGGGTGCTAAAGAGAGCAGCATGGGCGTGCGTAGCACGTCGTTTGGCAGAAATCTACGTGCGAGCTCTGCCAAAAGCAGCATGTGCATGCATAACATGTGGTTTTGCAGAAAACAACGTCCGCGTCTACCAAAAGATGCATGTGCATGCTCAAGAAGTGGTTTGGCACAAATCCATGCTGGGGTGCTAAAAAAGCAGCGTGGGCGTGCTTAGCACGTCGTTTGGCAAAAATCAAAGTGCGCGCTCTGCCAAAAGCAGCATATGCATGCATAACTTGTGGTTTCGCAGAACACAACGTCCGCGTCTGCCAAAACATGCATCTGCATGATTAAGAAGTGGTTTGGCACAAATCATGCGCGGGTGCTAAAAAAAGCAGCATGGGCGTGCTTAGCACGTCGTTTGGTAGAAATCTACGTGCGCGCTCTGCCAGAAAGCTGCATGTGCATACATAACTTGTGGTTTTGCAGAAAACAACATCCGCGTCTACGAAAAGATGCATGTGCATGCTAAACGAGTGGTTTGGCACAAATCCGTGTGCGGGTGCTAAAAAGAACAGCATGGGCGTGCTTAGCTCGTCGTTTGGCAGAAATCCACGTGCGCGCTCGCCCAAAAGCAGCACGTGCGTGCATAACTTCTGGTTTTGCAGAAAACAACGTCCGCGTCTACGAAAAGATGCATGTGCATGCTTAACAAATGTTTTGACACAAATCCATGCTGGGGTGCTAAAAAAAGCAGCGTGGGCGTGCTTAGCACGTCGTTTGTCAGACATCCAAGTGCGCGCTCTGCCAAAAGCAGCATGTGCATGCATATCTTGTGGTTTTGCAGAAAACAACGTCCGCGTCTACCAAAAGATGCATCTGCATGCTTAACAAGTGGTTTCGCACAAATCCATGCGCGGGTGGTAAGAACAGCAGCATAGGCGTACTTAGCACGTCGTTTGGCAGAAATCCACGTGCGCGCTCTGCCAAAAGCAGCACGTGCGTGCATAACTTCTGGTTTTGCAAAAAACAACGTCCGCGTCTACGAAAAGATGCATGTGCATGCTTAACAAATGTTTTGACACAAATCCATGCTGGGGTGCTAAAAAAAGCAGCGTGGGCGTGATTAGCACGTCGTTTGGCAGAAATCCAAGTGCGTTCTCTGCCAAAAGCAGCATGTGCATGCATATCTTGTGGTTTTGCAGAAAACAACGTCCGCGTCTACCAAAAGATGCATCTGCATGCTTAACAAGTGGTTTGGCACAAATCCATGCGCGGGTGCTAAAAAGAGCAGTATGGGCGTCCTTAGCACGTCGTTTGGCAGAAATCCACGTGCGCGCTCTGCCAAAAGCAGCATGTGCATGCGTAACTTGTGGTTTGGCAGAAAAAAACGTCCGCGTCTGCCAAAACATGCATATGCATCCTTAAGAAGTGGTTTGGCACGAATCCATGCGCGGGTGCTAAAAAGAGCAGCATGGGCGTGCTTAGGACGTCGTTTGGCAGAAATCCACGTGCGCGCTCTGCCAAAAGCAGGACGTGCATGCATAACTTGTGGTTTGGCAGAAAACAACGTCCACGTCTGCCAAAAGATGGATGTGCATGCTCAACAAGTGGTTTGGCACAAATCCATGCGCGGGTGCTAAAGAGAGCAGCATGGGCGTGCTTAGGACGTCGTTTGGCAGAAATCCACGTGCGCGCTCTGCCAAAAGCAGCATGTGCATGCACAACTTGTGGTTTGGCAGAAAACAACGTCCGCGTCTGCCAAAACATGCATATGCATGCTTAACAAGTGGTTTGGCACAAATCCATGTGCGTGTGCTAAAAAGAACAGCATGGGCGTGCTTAGCACGTCGTTTGGCAGAAATCTACGTGCGAGCTCTGCCTAAAGCAGCATGTGCATGCATAACTTGTGGTTTTGCTGTAAACAACGTCCGCATCTACCAAAAGATGCATGTGCATGCTCAACAAGTGGTTTGGCACAAATCCATGCGCGGATGCTAAAAAGAGCAGCATGGGCGTGCTTAGCACGTCGTTTGGCAGAAATCCACGTGCGCGGTCTGCGAAAAGCACCATGTGCATGCATAACTTGTGCTTTTGCAGAAAACAACGTCGCCGTCTACCAAAAGATGCATGTGCATGCTTAACGAGTGGTTTGGCACAAATCCATGCGCGGGTGTTAAAAACAGCAGCATAGGCGTGCTTAGCACGTCGTTTGGCAGAAATCCACGTGCGCGCTCTGCCAAAAGCAGCATGTGCATGCATAACTTGTAGTTTCGCAGAACACAACGTCCGCGTCTACCAAAGATGCATGTGCATGCTCAACAAATGGTTTGACACAAATCCATGCGCGGGTGCTAAAAAAAGCAGCGTGGGCGTGCTTAGCACGTCGTTTGGCAAAAATCAAAGTGCGCGCTCTGCCAAAAGCAGCATATGCATGCATAACTTGTGGTTTTGCAGAAAACAACATCCGCGTCTACGAATAGATGCATGTGCATGCTCAACAAGTGGTTTGGCACAAATCCGTGCGCGGGTGCTAAAAAGAACAGCATGGGCGTGCTTAGATCGTCGTTTGGCAGAAATCCACGTGCGCGCTCTCCCAAAAACAGCACGTGCGTGCATAACTTCTGGTTTTGCAAAAAACAACGTCCGCGTCTACGAAAAGATGCATGTGCATGCTTAACAAATGTTTTGACACAAATCCATGCTGGGGTGCTAAAAAAAGCAGCGTGGGCGTGCTTAGCACGTCGTTTGGCAGAAATCCAAGTGCGTTCTCTGCCAAAAGCAGCATGTGCATGCATATCTTGTGGTTTTGCAGAAAACAACGTCCGCGTCTACCAAAAGATGCATCTGCATGCTTAACAAGTGGTTTGGCACAAATCCATGCACGGGTGGTAAGAACAGCAGCATAGGCGTACTTAGCACGTCGTTTGGCAGAAATCCACATTCGCGCTCTGCCAAAAGCAGCATGTGTATGCATAACTTGTGGTTTCGCAGAAAACAACGTCCGCGTCTGCGAAAACATGCATATGCATGTTTAAGAAGTGGTATGTCACAAATCCATGTGCGGGTGCTAAAAAGAGTAGCATGGGCGTGCTTAGAACGTTGTTTGAAAGAAATCCACGTGAGCGCTCCGCCAAAAGCAGAATGTGCAAGCATAACCTGTGGTTTTGCATAAAACAACGTCCGCGTCTACCAAAAGATGCATGTGCCTGCTCAACAAGTGGTTTGGCACAAATCCATGCGCAGGTGCTAAAAAGACCAGCATGGGCGTGCTTAGGACGTCGTTTGGCAGAAATCCACGTGCGCGCTCTGCCAAAAGCAGCATGTGCATGCACAACTTGTGGTTTGGCAGAAAACAACGTCCGCGTCTGCCAAAACATGCATATGCATGCTTAACAAGTGGTTTGGCGCAAATCCATGCGCGGGTGCTAAAAAGAGCAGTATGGGCGTCCTTAGCACGTCGTTTGGCAGAAATCCACGTGCGCGCTCTGCCAAAAGCAGCATGTGCATGCGTAACTTGTGGTTTGGCAGAAAAAAACGTCCGCGTCTGCCAAAACATGCATATGCATCCTTAAGAAGAGGTTTGGCACGAATCCATGCGCGGGTGCTAAAGAGAGCAGCATGGGTGTGTTTAGGACGTCGTTTGGCAGAAATCCACGTGCGCGCTCTGCCAAAAGCAGCATGTGCATGCACAACTTGTGGTTTGGCAGAAAACAACGTCCGCGTCTGCCAAAACATGCATATGCATGCTTAACAAGTGGTTTGGCGCAAATCCATGTGCGTGTGCTAAAAAGAACAGCATGGGCGTGCTTAGCACGTTGTTTGGCAGAAATCTACGTGCGAGCTCTGCCTAAAGCAGCATGTGCATGCATAACTTGTGGTTTTGCTGAAAACAACGTCCGCATCTACCAAAAGATGCATGTGCATGTTCAACAAGTGGTTTGGCACAAATCCATGCTCGGATGCTAAAAAGAGCAGCATGGGCGTGCTTAGCACGTCGTTTGGCAGAAATCCACGTGCGCGTTCTGCCAAAAGCAGCATGTGCATGCATAACTTGTAGTTTCGCAGAACACAACGTCCGCGTCTACCAAAAGATGCATGTGCATGCTTAACAAGTGGTTTGGCACAAATCCATGCGCGGGTGTTAAAAACAGCAGCATAGGAGTGCTTAGCACGTCGTTTGGCAAAAATCAAAGTGCGCGCTCTGCCAAAAGCAGCATATGCATGCATAACTTGTGGTTTCGCAGAACACAACGTCCGCGTCTGCCAAAACATGCATCTGCATGATTAAGAAGTGGTTTGGCACAAATTCATGCGCGGGTGCTAAAAAAGCAGCATGGGCGTGCTTAGCAGGTCGTTTGGTAGAAATCCACGTGCGCGCTCTGCCAGAAAGCTGCATGTGCATACATAACTTGTGGTTTTGCAGAAAACAACATCCGCGTCTACGAATAGATGCATGTGCATGCTCAACAAGTGGTTTGGCACAAATCCGTGTGCGGGTGCTAAAAAGAACAGCATGTGCGTGCTTAGCTCGTCGTTTGGCAGAAATCCTCGTGCGCGCTCTCCCAAAAGCAGCACGTGCGTGCATAACTTCTGGTTTTGCAGAAAACAACGTCCGCGTCTACGAAAAGATGCATGTGCATGCTTAACAAGTGGTTTGGCACAAATCCATGCGCGGGTGCGAAAAAGAGCAATATGGGCGTGCTTAGCACGTCGTTTGGCAGAAATCCACGTTCGCGCTCTGCCAAAAGCAGCATGTGCATGCATAACTTGTGGTTTCGCAGAAAACGACGTCCACGTCTGCGAAAACATGCATATTCATGTTTAAGAAGTGGTATGGCACAAATCCATGTGCGGGTGCTAAATAGAGCAGCATGGACGTGCTTAGAACGTTGTTTGAAAGAAATCCACGTGCGCGGTCTGCCAAAAGCAGAATGTGCATGCATAACCTGTGGTTTTGCATAAAACAACGTCCGCGTCTACCAAAAGATGCATGTGCCTGCTCAACAAGTGGTTTGGCACAAATCCGTGCGCGGGTGCTAAAAAGAGCAGCATGGGCGTGCTTACGACGTCATTTGGCAGAAATCCACGTGCGCGCTATGCCAAAAGCAGCATGTGCATGCACAACTTGTGGTTTGGCAGAAAACAACGTCCGCGTCTGCCAAAACATGCATATGCATGCTTAACAAGTGGTTTGGCGCAAATCCATGCGCGGGTGCTAGAAAGAGCAGCATGGGCGTGCTTAGCACGTCGTTTGGCAGAAATCCACGTGCGCGCTCTGCCAAAAGCAGCATGTGCATGCACAACTTGTGGTTTGGCAGAACACAACGTCCGCGTCTGCCAAAACATGCATTTGCATGCTTAACAAGTGGTTTGGCACAAATCCATGTGCGGCTGCTAAAAAGAACAGCATGGGCGTGCTTAGCACGTCGTTTGGCAGAAATCTACGTGCTAGCTCTGCCAAAAGCAGCATGTGCATGCATAACTTGTGGTTTTGCAGAAAACAACGTCCGCGTCTACCAAAAGATGCATGTGCATGCTCAACAAGTGGTTTGGCACAAATCCATGCGCGGATGCTAAAAAGAGCAGCATGGGCATGCTTAGCACGTCGTTTGGCAGAAATCCACGTGCGCGGTCTGCGAAAAGCACCATGTGCATGCATAACTTGTGGTTTTGCAGAAAACAACGTCGGCGTCTACCAAAAGATGCATGTGCATGCTTAACAAGTGGTTTGGCACGAATCCATGCGCGGGTGTTAAAAACAGCAGCATAGGCGGGCTTAGCACGTCGTTTGGCAGAAATCCACGTGCGCGCTCTGCCAAAAGCACCATGTGCATGCATAACTTGTAGTTTCGCAGAACACAACGTCCGCATCTACCAAAAGATGCATGTGCATGCTCAACAAATGGTTTGACACAAATCCATGCTGGGGTGCTAAAAAAAGCAGCGTGGGCGTGCTTAGCACGTCGTTTGGCAAAAATCAAAGTGCGCGCTCTGCCAAAAGCAGCATATACATGCATAACTTGTCGTTTCGCAGAACACAACGTCCGCATCTGCCAAAACATGCATCTGAATGATTAAGAAGTGGTTTGGCACAAATCCATGCGCGGGTGCTAAAAAAAAGCAGCATGGGCGTGCTTAGCATGTCGTTTGGCAGAAATCCACGAGCGCGCTCTGCCAGAAAGCTGCATGTGCATACATAACTTGTGGTTTGGCAGAAAACAACGTCCGCGTCTGCCAAAACATGAATATGCATGCTTAACAAGTGGTTTGGCACGAATCCATGCGCGGGTGCTAAAAAGAGCAGCATGGGCGTGCTTAGGACGTCGTTTGGCAGAAATCCACGTGCGCGCTCTGCCAAAAGCAGGACGTGCATGCATAACTTGTGGTTTGGCAGAAAACAACGTCCACGTCTGCCAAAAGATGGATGTGCATGCTGAACAAGCGGTTTGGCACAAATCCATGTGCGGGTGCTAAAAAGAACTGCATGGGCGTGCTTAGCACGTCGTTTGGCAGAAATCTACGTGCGAGCTCTGCCAAAAGCAGCATGTGCATGCATAACTTGTGGTTTTGCAGAAAACAACGTCCGCGTCTACCAAAAGATGCATGTGCATGCTCAACAAGTGGTTTGGCACAAATCCATGCGCGGATGCTAAAAAGAGCAGCATGGGCATGCTTAGCACGTCGTTTGGCAGAAATCCACGTGCGCGGTCTGCGAAAAGCACCATGTGCATGCATAACTTGTGGTTTTGCAGAAAACAACGTCGGCGTCTACCAAAAGATGCATGTGCATGCTTAACAAGGGGTTTGGCACAAATCCATGCGCGGGTGTTAAAAACAGAGGCATAGGCGTGCTTAGCACGTCGTTTGGCAGAAATCCACGTGCGCACTCTGCCAAAAGCACCATGTGCATGCATAACTTGTAGTTTCGCAGAACACAACGTCCGCGTCTACCAAAAGATGCATATGCATGCTCAACAAATGGTTTGACACAAATCCATGCTGGGGTGCTAAAAAAAGCAGCGTGGGCGTGCTTAGCACGTCGTTTGGCAAAAATCTACGTGCGAGCTCTGCCAAAAGCAGCATGTGCATGCATAACTTGTGGTTTTGCAGAAAACAACGTCCGCGTCTACCAAAAGATGCATGTGCATGCTCAACAAGTGGTTTGGCACAAATCCATGCGCGGATGCTAAAAAGAGCAGCATGGGCATGCTTAGCACGTCGTTTGGCAGAAATCCACGTGCGCGCTCTGCCAAAAGCAGCATGTGCATGCACAACTTGTGGTTTCGCATAAAACAACGTCCGCGTCTGCCAAAACATGCATATGCATGCTTAACAAGTGGTTTGGCACAAATCCATGCGCGGATGCTAAAAAGAGCAGCATGGGCATGCTTAGCACGTCGTTTGGCAGAAATCCACGTGCGCGGTCTGCGAAAAGCACCATGTGCATGCATAACCTGTGGTTTTGCATAAAACAACGTCCGCGTCTGCCAAAACATGCATATGCATGCTTAACAAGTGGTTTGGCACAAATCCATGCGCGGATGCTAAAAAGAGCAGCATGGGCATGCTTAGCACGTCGTTTGGCAGAAATCCACGTGCGCGGTCTGCGAAAAGCACCATGTGCATGCATAACCTGTGGTTTTGCATAAAACAACGTCCGCGTCTACCAAAAGATGCATGTGCCTGCTCAACAAGTGGTTTGGCACAAATCCATGCGCGGATGCTAAAAAGAGCAGCATGGGTGTGCTTAGGACGTCGTTTGGCAGAAATCCACGTGCGCGCTCTGCCCAAAGCAGCATGTGCATGCATAACTTGTGGTTTCGCAGAAAACAACGTCCGCGTCTGCGAAAACATGCATATTCATGTTTAAGAAGTGGTATGGCACAAATCCATGTGGGGGTGCTAAAAAGAGCAGCATGGGCGTGCTTAGAACGTTGTTTGAAAGAAATCCACGTGCGCGCTCTGCCAAAAGCAGAATGTGCATGCATAACCTGTGGTTTTGCATAAAACAACGTCCGCGTCTACCAAAAGATGCATGTGCCTGCTCAACAAGTGGTTTGGCACAAATCCATGCGCGGGTGCTAAAAAGAGCAGCATGGGCGTGCTTAGGACGTCATTTGGCAGAAATCCACGTGCGCGCTCTGCGAAAAGCAGCATGTGCATGCACAACTTGTGGTTTGGCAGAAAACAACGTCCGCGTCTGCCAAAACATGAATATGCATGCTTAACAAGTGGTTTGGCACGAATCCATGCGCGGGTGCTAAAAAGAGCAGCATGGGCGTGCTTAGGACGTCGTTTGGCAGAAATCCACGTGCGCGCTCTGCCAAAAGCAGGACGTGCATGCATAACTTGTGGTTTGGCAGAAAACAACGTCCACGTCTGCCAAAAGATGGATGTGCATGCTCAACAAGCGGTTTGGCACAAATCCATGTGCGGGTGCTAAAAAGAACTGCATGGGCGTGCTTAGCACGTCGTTTGGCAGAAATCTACGTGCGAGCTCTGCCAAAAGCAGCATGTGCATGCATAACTTGTGGTTTTGCAGAAAACAACGTCCGCGTCTACCAAAAGATGCATGTGCATGCTCAACAAGTGGTTTGGCACAAATCCATGCGCGGATGCTAAAAAGAGCAGCATGGGCATGCTTAGCACGTCGTTTGGCAGAAATCCACGTGCGCGGTCTGCGAAAAGCACCATGTGCATGCATAACTAGTGGTTTTGCAGAAAACAACGTCGGCGTCTACCAAAAGATGCATGTGCATGCTTAACAAGGGGTTTGGCACAAATCCATGCGCGGGTGTTAAAAACAGAGGCATAGGCGTGCTTAGCACGTCGTTTGGCAGAAATCCACGTGCGCACTCTGCCAAAAGCACCATGTGCATGCATAACTTGTAGTTTCGCAGAACACAACGTCCGCGTCTACCAAAAGATGCATATGCATGCTCAACAAATGGTTTGACACAAATCCATGCTGGGGTGCTAAAAAAAGCAGCGTGGGCGTGCTTAGCACGTCGTTTGGCAAAAATCTACGTGCGAGCTCTGCCAAAAGCAGCATGTGCATGCATAACTTGTGGTTTTGCAGAAAACAACGTCCGCGTCTACCAAAAGATGCATGTGCATGCTCAACAAGTGGTTTGGCACAAATCCATGCGCGGATGCTAAAAAGAGCAGCATGGGCATGCTTAGCACGTCGTTTGGCAGAAATCCACGTGCGCGCTCTGCCAAAAGCAGCATGTGCATGCACAACTTGTGGTTTCGCATAAAACAACGTCCGCGTCTGCCAAAACATGCATATGCATGCTTAACAAGTGGTTTGGCACAAATCCATGCGCGGATGCTAAAAAGAGCAGCATGGGCATGCTTAGCACGTCGTTTGGCAGAAATCCACGTGCGCGGTCTGCGAAAAGCACCATGTGCATGCATAACCTGTGGTTTTGCATAAAACAACGTCCGCGTCTGCCAAAACATGCATATGCATGCTTAACAAGTGGTTTGGCACAAATCCATGCGCGGATGCTAAAAAGAGCAGCATGGGTGTGCTTAGGACGTCGTTTGGCAGAAATCCACGTGCGCGCTCTGCCCAAAGCAGCATGTGCATGCATAACTTGTGGTTTCGCAGAAAACAACGTCCGCGTCTGCGAAAACATGCATATTCATGTTTAAGAAGTGGTATGGCACAAATCCATGTGGGGGTGCTAAAAAGAGCAGCATGGGCGTGCTTAGAACGTTGTTTGAAAGAAATCCACGTGCGCGCTCTGCCAAAAGCAGAATGTGCATGCATAACCTGTGGTTTTGCATAAAACAACGTCCGCGTCTACCAAAAGATGCATGTGCCTGCTCAACAAGTGGTTTGGCACAAATCCATGCGCGGGTGCTAAAAAGAGCAGCATGGGCGTGCTTAGGACGTCATTTGGCAGAAATCCACGTGCGCGCTCTGCGAAAAGCAGCATGTGCATGCACAACTTGTGGTTTGGCAGAAAACAACGTCCGCGTCTGCCAAAACATGAATATGCATGCTTAACAAGTGGTTTGGCACGAATCCATGCGCGGGTGCTAAAAAGAGCAGCATGGGCGTGCTTAGGACGTCGTTTGGCAGAAATCCACGTGCGCGCTCTGCCAAAAGCAGGACGTGCATGCATAACTTGTGGTTTGGCAGAAAACAACGTCCACGTCTGCCAAAAGATGGATGTGCATGCTCAACAAGCGGTTTGGCACAAATCCATGTGCGGGTGCTAAAAAGAACTGCATGGGCGTGCTTAGCACGTCGTTTGGCAGAAATCTACGTGCGAGCTCTGCCAAAAGCAGCATGTGCATGCATAACTTGTGGTTTTGCAGAAAACAACGTCCGCGTCTACCAAAAGATGCATGTGCATGCTCAACGAGTGGTTTGGCACAAATCCATGCGCGGATGCTAAAAAGAGCAGCATGGGCATGCTTAGCACGTCGTTTGGCAGAAATCCACGTGCGCGGTCTGCGAAAAGCACCATGTGCATGCATAACTTGTGGTTTTGCAGAAAACAACGTCGGCGTCTACCAAAAGATGCATGTGCATGCTTAACAAGTGGTTTGGCACAAATCCATGCGCGGGTGTTAAAAACAGAGGCATAGGCGTGCTTAGCACGTCGTTTGGCAGAAATCCACGTGCGCGCTCTGCCAAAAGCACCATGTGCATGCATAACTTGTAGTTTCGCAGAACACAACGTCCGCGTCTACCAAAAGATGCATGTGCATGCTCAACAAATGGTTCGACACAAATCCATGCTGGGGTGCTAAAAAAAGCAGCGTGGGCGTGCTTAGCACGTCGTTTGGCAAAAATCTATGTGCGAGCTCTGCCAAAAGCAGCATGTGCATGCATAACTTGTGGTTTTGCAGAAAACAATGTCCGCGTCTACCAAAAGATGCATGTGCATGCTCAACAAGTGGTTTGGCACAAATCCATGCGCGGATGCTAAAAAGAGCAGCATGGGCATGCTTAGCACGTCCTTTGGCAGAAATCCACGTGCGCGCTCTGCCAAAAGCAGCATGTGCATGCACAACTTGTGGTTTCGCATAAAACAACGTCCGCGTCTGCCAAAACATGCATATGCATGCTTAACAAGTGGTTTGGCACAAATCCATGCGCGGATGCTAAAAAGAGCAGCATGGGCATGCTTAGCACGTCGTTTGGCAGAAATCCACGTGCGCGGTCTGCGAAAAGCACCATGTGCATGCATAACCTGTGGTTTTGCATAAAACAACGTCCGCGTCTGCCCAAACATGCATATGCATGCTTAACAAGTGGTTTGGCACAAATCCATGCGCGGATGCTAAAAAGAGCAGCATGGGCGTGCTTAGAACGTTGTTTGAAAGAAATCCACGTGCGCGCTCTGCCAAAAGCAGAATGTGCATGCATAACCTGTGGTTTTGCATAAAACAACGTCCGCGTCTACCAAAAGATGCATGTGCCTGCTCAACAAGTGGTTTGGCACAAATCCATGCGCGGGTGCTAAAAAGAGCAGCATGGGCGTGCTTAGGACGTCATTTGGCAGAAATCCACGTGCGCGCTCTGCGAAAAGCAGCATGTGCATGCACAACTTGTGGTTTGGCAGAAAACAACGTCCGCGTCTGCCAAAACATGAATATGCATGCTTAACAAGTGGTTTGGCACGAATCCATGCGCGGGTGCTAAAAAGAGCAGCATGGGCGTGCTTAGGACGTCGTTTGGCAGAAATCCACGTGCGCGCTCTGCCAAAAGCAGGACGTGCATGCATAACTTGTGGTTTGGCAGAAAACAACGTCCACGTCTGCCAAAAGATGGATGTGCATGCTCAACAAGCGGTTTGGCACAAATCCATGTGCGGATGCTAAAAAGAGCAGCATGGGCATGCTTAGCACGTCGTTTGGCAGAAATCCACGTGCGCGGTCTGCGAAAAGCACCATGTGCATGCATAACTTGTGGTTTTGCAGAAAACAACGTCGGCGTCTACCAAAAGATGCATGTGCATGCTTAACAAGTGGTTTGGCACAAATCCATGCGCGGGTGTTAAAAACAGAGGCATAGGCGTGCTTAGCACGTCGTTTGGCAGAAATCCACGTGCGCGCTCTGCCAAAAGCACCATGTGCATGCATAACTTGTAGTTTCGCAGAACACAACGTCCGCGTCTACCAAAAGATGCATGTGCATGCTCAACAAATGGTTTGACACAAATCCATGCTGGGGTGCTAAAAAAAGCAGCGTGGGCGTGCTTAGCACGTCGTTTGGCAAAAATCTACGTGCGAGCTCTGCCAAAAGCAGCATGTGCATGCATAACTTGTGGTTTTGCAGAAAACAACGTCCGCGTCTACCAGAAGATGCATGTGCATGCTCAACAAGTGGTTTGGCACATATCCATGCGCGGATGCTAAAAAGAGCAGCATGGGCATGCTTTGCACGTCGTTTGGCAGAAATCCACGTGCGCGGTCTGCGAAAAGCACCATGTGCATGCATAACTTGTGGTTTTGCAGAAAACAACGTCGGCGTCTACCAAAAGATGCATGTGCATGCTTAACAAGTGGTTTGGCACAAATCCATGCGCAGGTGTTAAAAACAGCAGCATAGGCGGGCTTAGCACGTCGTTTGGCAGAAATCCACGTGCGCGCTCTGCCAAAAGCACCATGTGCATGCATAACTTGTAGTTTCGCAGAACACAACGTCCGCGTCTACCAAAAGATGCATGTGCATGCTCAACAAATGGTTTGACACAAATCCATGCTGGGGTGCTAAAAAAAGCAGCGTGGGCGTGCTTAGCACGTCGTTTGGCAGAAATCCACGAGCGCGCTCTGCCAGAAAGCTGCATGTGCATACATAACTTGTGGTTTTGCAGAAAACAACATCCGCGTCTACCAAAAGATGCATGTGCATGCTCAACAAGTGGTTTGGCACAAATCCGTGTGCGGGTGCTAAAAAGAACAGCATGGGCGTGCTTAGCACTTCGTTTGGTAGAAATCTACGTGCGCGCTCTCCCAAAAGCAGCACGTGCGTGCATAACTAGTGGTTTTGCATAAAACAACGTCCGCGTCTGCCAAAACATGCATATGCAACCTTAAGAAGTGATTTGGCACGAATCCATGCGCGGGTGCTAAAAAGAGCAGCATGGGCATGCTTAGCATGTCGTTTGGCAGAAATCCACGTGCGCGCTCTTCCAAAAGCAGCATGTGCATACATAACTCGTGGTTTTGCAGAAAACAATGTCCGCGTCTACCAAACGATTCATGTGCATGCTTAACAAGTGGTTTGGCACAAATCCATGCGCGGGTGCTAAAAAGAGCAATATAGGCGTGCTTAGCACGTCGTTTGGCAGAAATCCACGTGCGCGCTCTGCCAAAAGCCGCATGTGCATGGGTAACTTGTGGTTTGGCAGAAAAAAACGTCCGCCTCTGCCAAAACATGCATATGCATCCTTAACAAGTGGTTTGGCACGAATCCATGCGCGGGTGCTAAAAAGAGCAGCATGGGCATGCTTAGCGTGTCGTTTGGCAGAAATCCACGTGCGCGCTCTGCCAAAAGCAGCATGTGCATGCATAACTTGTGGTTTTGCAGAAAACAACGTCCGCGTCTACCAAAAGATGCATGTGCATGCTCAACAAGTGGTTTGGCACAAATCCATGCGCGGATGCTAAAAAGAGCAGCATGGGCGTGCTGAGCACGTCGTTTGGCAGAAATCCACGTGCGCGGTCTGCGAAAAGCACCATGTGCATGCATAACTTGTGGTTTTGCTGAAAACAACGTCCGCGTCTACAAAAAGATGCATGTGCATGCTTAACAAGTAGTTTGGCACAAATCCATGCGCGGGTGGTAAAAACAGCAGCATAGGCGTGCTTAGCACGTCGTTTGGCAGAAATCCACGTGCTCGCTCTGCCAAAAGCAGCATGTGCATGCATAACTTGTGGTTTCGCATAAAACAACGTCCGCGCCTACCAAAAGATGCATGTGCATGCTCAACAAGTGGTTTGGCACAAATCCATGTGCGGGTGCTAAAAAGAGCAGCATGGGCGTGCTTAGCACGTCGTTTGGCAGAAATCTACGCGCGCGCTCTCCCAAAAGGAGCACGTGCGTGCATAACTTGTGGTTTTATGGAAAACAACGTCCGCGTCTACTAAAATATACATGTGCATGCTTAACAAATGGTTAGACACAAATCCAGGCTGGGGTGCTAAAAAAAGCAGCGTGGGCGTGCTCAGCATGTCGTTTGGCAGAAATACAAGTGCGCGCTCTGCCAAAAGCAGCATGTGCATGCATAACTTGTTGTTTGGAAGAAAACAACGTCCGCGTCTGCCAAAACATGCATATGCATCCTTAAGAAGTGGTTTGGCACGAATCCATGCGCGGGGGCTAAAAAGAGTAGCATGGGCATGCTTAGCATGTCGTTTGGCAGAAATCCACGTGCGCGCTCTGCCAAAAGCAGCATGTGCATACATAACTCGTGGTTTTGCAGAAAACAACGTCCGCATCTACCAAACGATTCATGTGCATGCTTAACAAGTGGTTTGGCACAAATGCATGCGCGGGTGCTAAAAAGAGCAATATGGACGTGCTTAGCACGTCGTTTGGCAGAAATCCACGTGCGCGCACTGCCAAAAGCAGCATGTGCATGCATAACTTGTTGTTTGGAAGAAAACAACGTCCGCGTCTACCAAAAGATGCATGTGCATGCTCAACAAGTGGTTTGGCACAAATCCATGCGCGGATGCTGAAAAGAGCAGCATGGGCGTGCTGAGCACGTCGTTTGGCAGAAATCCACGTGCGCGGTCTGCGAAAAGCACCATGTGCATGCATAACTTGTGGTTTTGCAGAAAACAACGTCCGCGTCTACAAAAAGATGCATGTGCATGCTTAACAAGTAGTTTGGCACAAATCCATGCGCGGGTGGTAAAAACAGCAGCATAAGCGTGCTTAGCACGTCGTTTGGCAGAAATCCACGTGCTCGCTCTGCCAAAAGCAGCATGTGCATGCAAACTTGTGGTTTCGCATAAAACAACGTCCGCGCCTACCAAAAGATGCATGTGCATGCTCAACAAGTGGTTTGGCACAAATCCATGTGCGGGTGCTAAAAAGAGCAGCATGGGCGTGCTTAGCACGTCGTTTGGCAGAAATCTACGCGCGCGCTCTCCCAAAAGCAGCACGTGCGTGCATAACTTGTGGTTTTACGGAAAACAACGTCCGCGTCTACTAAAATATACATGTGCATGCTTAACAAATGGTTTGACATAAATCCAGGCTGGGGTGCTAAAAAAAGCAGCGTGGGCGTGCTCAGCATGTCGTTTGGCAGAAATCCACGTGCGCGCTCTGCCAAAAGCAGCATGTGCATGGGTAACTTGTGGTTTGGCAGAAAAAAACGTCCGCCTCTGCCAAAACATGCATATGCATCCTTAACAAGTGGTTTGGCACAAATCCATGTGCGGGTGCTAAAAAGAGCAGCATGGGCGTGCTTAGCACGTCGTTTGGCAGAAATCTACGTGCGCGCTCTGCCAAAAGCAGCATGTGCATGCATAACTTGTGGTTTTGCAGAAAACAACGTCCGCGTCTACCAAACGATTCATGTGCATGCTTAACAAGTGGTTTGGCACAAATCCATGCGCGGGTGCTAAAAAGAGCAATATAGGCGTGCTTAGCACGTCGTTTGGCAGAAATCCACGTGCGCGCTCTGCCAAAAGCCGCATGTGCATGGGTAACTTGTGGTTTGGCAGAAAAAACGTCCGCCTCTGCCAAAACATGCATATGCATCCTTAACAAGTGGTTTGGCACGAATCCATGCGCGGGTGCTAAAAAGAGCAGCATGGGCATGCTTAGCATGTCGTTTGGCAGAAATCCACGTGCGCGCTCTGCCAAAAGCAGCATGTGCATGCATAACTTGTGGTTTTGCAGAAAACAACGTCCGCGTCTACCAAAAGATGCATGTGCATGCTCAACAAGTGGTTTGGCACAAATCCATGCGCGGATGCTAAAAAGAGCAGCATGGGCGTGCTGAGCACGTCGTTTGGCAGAAATCCACGTGCGCGGTCTGCGAAAAGCACCATGTGCATGCATAACTTGTGGTTTTGCAGAAAACAACGTCCGCGTCTACAAAAAGATGCATGTGCATGCTTAACAAGTAGTTTGGCACAAATCCATGCGCGGGTGGTAAAAACAGCAGCATAGGCGTGCTTAGCACGTCGTTTGGCAGAAATCCACGTGCTCGCTCTGCCAAAAGCAGCATGTGCATGCATAGCTTGTGGTTTCGCATAAAACAACGTCCGCGCCTACCAAAAGATGCATGTGCATGCTCAACAAGTGGTTTGGCACAAATCCATGTGCGGGTGCTAAAAAGAGCAGCATGGGCGTGCTTAGCACGTCGTTTGGCAGAAATCTACGCGCGCGCTCTCCCAAAAGCAGCACGTGCGTGCATAACTTGTGGTTTTACGGAAAACAACGTCCGCGTCTACTAAAATATACATGTGCATGCTTAACAAATGGTTAGACACAAATCCAGGCTGGGGTGCTAAAAAAAGCAGCGTGGGCGTGCTCAGCATGTCGTTTGGGAGAAATCCAAGTGCGCGCTCTGCCAAAAGCAGCATGAGCATGCATAACTTGTTGTTTGGAAGAAAACAACGTCCGCGTCTGCCAAAACATGCATATGCATCCTTAAGAAGTGGTTTGGCACGAATCCATGCGCGGGGGCTAAAAAGAGTAGCATGGGCATGCTTAGCATGTCGTTTGGCAGAAATCCACGTGCGCGCTCTGCCAAAAGCAGCATGTGCATACATAACTCGTGGTTTTGCAGAAAACAACGTCCGTATCTACCAAACGATTCATGTGCATGCTTAACAAGTGGTTTGGCACAAATGCATGCGCGGGTGCTAAAAAGAGCAATATGGACGTGCTTAGCACGTCGTTTGGCAGAAATCCACGTGCGCGCACTGCCAAAAGCAGCATGTGCATGCATAACTTGTTGTTTGGAAGAAAACAACGTCCGCGTCTACCAAAAGATGCATGTGCATGCTCAACAAGTGGTTTGGCACAAATCCATGCGCGGATGCTGAAAAGAGCAGCATGGGCGTGCTGAGCGCGTCGTTTGGCAGAAATCCACGTGCGCGGTCTGCGAAAAGCACCATGTGCATGCATAACTTGTGGTTTTGCAGAAAACAACGTCCGCGTCTACAAAAAGATGCATGTGCATGCTTAACAAGTAGTTTGGCACAAATCCATGCGCGGGTGGTAAAAACAGCAGCATAGGCGTGCTTAGCACGTCGTTTGGCAGAAATCCACGTGCTCGCTCTGCCAAAAGCAGCATGTGCATGCATAACTTGTGGTTTCGCATAAAACAACGTCCGCGCCTACCAAAAGATGCATGTGCATGCTCAACAAGTGGTTTGGCACAAATCCATGTGCGGGTGCTAAAAAGAGCAGCATGGGCGTGCTTAGCACGTCGTTTGGCAGAAATCTACGCGCGCGCTCTCCCAAAAGCAGCACGTGCGTGCATAACTTGTGGTTTTACGGAAAACAACGTCCGCGTCTACTAAAATATACATGTGCATGCTTAACAAATGGTTTGACATAAATCCAGGCTGGGGTGCTAAAAAAAGCAGCGTGGGCGTGCTCAGCATGTCGTTTCGCAGAAATCCACGTGCGCGCTCTGCCAAAAGCAGCATGTGCATGGGTAACTTGTGGTTTGGCAGAAAAAAACGTCCGCCTCTGCCAAAACATGCATATGCATCCTTAACAAGTGGTTTGGCACAAATCCATGTGCGGGTGCTAAAAAGAGCAGCATGGGCGTGCTTAGCACGTCGTTTGGCAGAAATCTACGTGCGCGCTCTCCCAAAAGCAGCACGTGCGTGCATAACTTGTGGTTTTACAGAAAACAACGTCCGCGTCTACTAAAATAAGCATGTGCATGCTTAACAAATGGTTTGACACAAATCCATGCCGGGGTGCTAAAAAACGCAGCGTGGGCGTGCTTAGCACGTCGTTTGGCAGAAATCCACGTGCGCGCTCTGCCAAAAGCACCATGTGCATGCATAACTTGTAGTTTCGCAGAACACAACGTCCGCGTCTACCAAAAGATGCATGTGCATGCTCAACAAATGGTTTGACACAAATCCATGCTGGGGTGCTAAAAAAAGCAGCGTGGGCGTGCTTAGCACGTCGTTTGGCAAAAATCAAAGTGCGCGCTCTGCCAAAAGCAGCATATACATGCATAACTTGTCGTTTCGCAGAACACAACGTCCGCGTCTGCCAAAACATGCATCTGAATGATTAAGGAGTGGTTTGGCACAAATCCATGCGCGGGTGCTAAAAAGAGAAGCATGGGCGTGCTTAGCACGTCGTTTGGCAGAAATCCACGAGCGCGCTCTGCCAGAAAGCTGCATGTGCATACATAACTTGTGGTTTTGCAGAAAACAACATCCGCGTCTACCAAAAGATGCATGTGCATGCTCAACAAGTGGTTTGGCACAAATCCGTGTGCGGGTGCTAAAAAGAACAGCATGGGCGTGCTTAGCACTTCGTTTGGCAGAAATCTACGTGCGCGCTCTCCCAAAAGCAGCACGTGCGTGCATAACTAGTGGTTTTGCATAAAACATCGTCCGCGTCTACCAAAAGATGCATATGCATGCTTAACAAGTGGTTTATCGCAAATCCATGCGCGGGTGCTAAAAAGAGCAGTATGGGCGTGCTTAGCACGTCGTTTGGGAGAAATCCACGTGCGCGCTCTGCCAAAAGCAGCATGTGCATGCGTAACTTGTGGTTTGGCAGAAAAAAACGTCCGCGTCTGCCAAAACATGCATATGCATCCTTAAGAAGTGGTTTGGCACGAATCCATGCGCGGGTGCTAAAAAGAGCAGCATGGGCATGCTTAGCATGTCGTTTGGCAGAAATCCACGTGCGCGCTCTTCCAAAAGCAGCATGTGCATACATAACTCGTGGTTTTGCAGAAAACAACGTCCGCGTCTACCAAACGATTCATGTGCATACTTAACAAGTGGTTTGGCACAAATGCATGCGCGGGTGCTAAAAAGAGCAATATGGGCGTGCTTAGCACGTCGTTTGGCAGAAATCCACGTGCGCGCTCTGCCAAAAGCCGCATGTGCATGGGTAACTTGTGGTTTGGCAGAAAAAAACGTCCGCCTCTGCCAAAACATGCATATGCATCCTTAACAAGTGGTTTGGCACAAATCCATGTGCGGGTGCTAAAAAGAGCAGCATGGGCGTGCTTAGCACGTCGTTTGGCAGAAATCTACGTGCGCGCTCTCCCAAAAGCAGCACGTGCGTGCATAACTTGTGGTTTTACAGAAAACAACGTCCGCGTCTACTAAAATAAGCATGTGCATGCTTAACAAATGGTTTGACACAAATCCATGCCGGGGTGCTAAAAAAAGCAGCGTGGGCGTGCTTAGCACGTCGTTTGGCAGAAATCCAAGTGCGCGCTCTGCCAAAAGCAGCATGTGCATGCATAACTTGTTGTTTAGAAGAAAACAACGTCCGCGTCTGCCAAAACATGCATATGCATCCTTAAGAAGTGGTTTGGCACGAATCCATGCGCGGGTGCTAAAAAGAGCAGCATGGGCATGCTTAGCATGTCGTTTGCCAGAAATCCACGTGCGCGCTCTGCCAAAAGCAGCATGTGCATGCATAACTTGTGGTTTTGCAGAAAACAACGTCCGCGTCTACCAAAAGATGCATGTGCATGCTCAACAAGTGGTTTGGCACAAATCCATGCGCGGATGCTAAAAAGAGCAGCATGGGCGTGCTGAGCACGTCGTTTGGCAGAAATCCACGTGCGCGGTCTGCGAAAAGCACCATGTGCAGGCATAACTTGTGGTTTTGCAGAAAACAACGTCCACGTCTACTAAAAGATGCATGTGCATGCTTAACAAGTAGTTTGGCACAAATCCATGCGCGGGTGGTAAAAACAGCAGCATAGGCGAGCTTAGCACGTCGTTTGGCAGAAATCCACGTGCTCGCTCTGCCAAAAGCAGCATGTGCATACATAACTCGTGGTTTTGCAGAAAACAACGTCCGCATCTACCAAACGATTCATGTGCATGCTTAACAAGTGGTTTGGCACAAATGCATGCGCGGGTGCTAAAAAGAGCAATATGGACGTGCTTAGCACGTCGTTTGGCAGAAATCCACGTGCGCGCACTGCCAAAAGCAGCATGTGCATGCATAACTTGTTGTTTGGAAGAAAACAACGTCCGCGTCTACCAAAAGATGCATGTGCATGCTCAACAAGTGGTTTGGCACAAATCCATGCGCGGATGCTGAAAAGAGCAGCATGGGCGTGCTGAGCACGTCGTTTGGCAGAAATCCACGTGCGCGGTCTGCGAAAAGCACCATGTGCATGCATAACTTGTGGTTTTGCAGAAAACAACGTCCGCGTCTACAAAAAGATGCATGTGCATGCTTAACAAGTAGTTTGGCACAAATCCATGCGCGGGTGGTAAAAACAGCAGCATAGGCGTGCTTAGCACGTCGTTTGGCAGAAATCCACGTGCTCGCTCTGCCAAAAGCAGCATGTGCATGCATAACTTGTGGTTTCGCATAAAACAACGTCCGCGCCTACCAAAAGATGCATGTGCATGCTCAACAAGTGGTTTGGCACAAATCCATGTGCGGGTGCTAAAAAGAGCAGCATGGGCGTGCTTAGCACGTCGTTTGGCAGAAATCTACGCGCGCGCTCTCCCAAAAGCAGCACGTGCGTGCATAACTTGTGGTTTTACGGAAAACAACGTCCGCGTCTACTAAAATATACATGTGCATGCTTAACAAATGGTTTGACATAAATCCAGGCTGGGGTGCTAAAAAAAGCAGCGTGGGCGTGCTCAGCATGTCGTTTGGCAGAAATCCACGTGCGCGCTCTGCCAAAAGCAGCATGTGCATGGGTAACTTGTGGTTTGGCAGAAAAAAACGTCCGCCAATGCCAAAACATGCATATGCATCCTTAACAAGTGGTTTGGCACAAATCCATGTGCGGGTGCTAAAAAGAGCAGCATGGGCGTGCTTAGCACGTCGTTTGGCAGAAATCTACGTGCGCGCTCTCCCAAAAGCAGCACGTGCGTGCATAACTTGTGGTTTCACAGAAAACAACGTCCGCTTCTACTAAAATAAGCATGTGCATGCTTAACAAATGGTTTGACACAAATCCATGCCGGGGTGCTAAAAAAAGCAGCGTGGGCGTGCTTAGCACGTCGTTTGGCAGAAATCCAAGTGCGCGCTCTGCCAAAAGCAGCATGTGCATGCATAACTTGTTGTTTGGAAGAAAACAACGTCCGCGTCTGCCAAAACATGCATATGCATCCTTAAGAAGTGGTTTGGCACGAATCCATGCGCGGATGCTAAAAAGAGCAGCATGGGCATGCTTAGCACGTCGTTTGGCAGAAATCCACGTGCGCGCTCTGCCAAAAGCAGCATGTGCATGCATAACTTGTGGTTTTGCAGAAAACAACGTCCGCGTCTACCAAAAGATGCATGCGCATGCTCAACAAGTGGTTTGGCACAAATCCATGCGCGGATGCTAAAAAGAGCAGCATGGGCGTGCTGAGTGCGTCGTTTGGCAGAAATCCACGTGCGCGGTCTGCGAAAAGCACCATGTGCATGCATAACTTATGGATTTGCAGAAAACAACGTCCGCGTCTGCAAAAAGATGCATGTGCATGCTTAACAAGTAGTTTGGCACAAATCCATGCGCGGGTGGTAAAAACAGCAGCATAGGCGTGCTTAGCACGTCGTTTGGCAGAAATCCACGTGCGCGCTCTGCCAAAAGCAGCATGTGCATGCATAACTTGTGGTTTCGCAGAACACAACGTCCGCGTCTACCAAAAGATGCATGTGCATGCTCAACAAATGGTTTGACACAAATCCATGCTGGGGTGCTAAAGAGAGCAGCATGGGCGTGCTTAGGACGTCGTTTGGCAGAAATCCACGTGCGCGCTCTGCCAAAAGCAGCATGTGCATGCCCAACTTGTTGTTTGGCAGAAAACAACGTCCGCGTCTGCCAAAACATGCATTTGCATGCTTAACAAGTGGTTTGGCACAAATCCATGTGCGGGTGCTAAAAAGAACAGCATGGGCGTGCTTAGCACGTCGTTTGGCAGAAATCCACGTGCGCGCTCTGCCAAAAGCAGCATGTGCATGCATAACTTGTGGTTTTGCAGAAAACAACGTCCGCGTCTACCAAAAGATGCATGTGCATGCTGAACAAGTGGTTTGGCACAAATCCATGCGCGGATGCTAAAAAGAGCAGCATGGGCGTGCTGAGCACGTCGTTTGGCAGAAATCCACGTGCGCGGTCTGCGAAAAGCACCATGTGCATGCATAACTTGTAGTTTCGCAGAACACAACGTCCGCGTCTACCAAAAGATGCATGTGCATGCTCAACAAGTGGTTTGTCACAAATCCATGCGCGGATGCTAAAAAGAGCAGCATGGGCATGCTTAGCACGTCGTTTGGCAGAAATCCACGTGCCCGGTCTGCGAAAAGCACCATGTGCATGCATAACTTGTGGTTTTGCAGAAAACAACGTCGGCGTCTACCAAAAGATGCATGTGCATGCTTAACAAGTGGTTTGGCACAAATCCATGCGCGGCTGTTAAAAACAGCAGCATAGGCGTGCTTAGCACGTCGTTTGGCAGAAATCCACGTGCGCGCTCTGCCAAAAGCACCATGTGCATGCATAACTTGTAGTTTCGCAGAACACAACGTCCGCGTCTACCAAAAGATGCATGTGCATGCTCAACAAATGGTTTGACACAAATCCATGCTGGGGTGCTAAAAAAAGCAGCGTGGGCGTGCTTAGCACGTCGTTTGGCGAAAATCAAAGTGCGCGCTCTGCCAAAAGCAGCATATACATGCATAACTTGTGGTTTCGCAGAACACAACGTCCGCGTCTGCCAAAACATGCATCTGCATGATTATGAAGTGGTTTGGCACAAATCCATGCGCGGGTGCTAAAAAAAAGCAGCATGGGCGTGCTTAGGACGTCGTTAGGCAGAAATCCACGAGCGCGCTCCGACAGAAAGCTGCATGTGCATACATAACTTGTGGTTTTGCAGAAAACAACATCCGCGTCTACCAAAAGATGCATGTGCATGCTCAACAAGTGGTTTGGCACAAATCCGTGTGCGGGTGCTAAAAAGAACAGCATGGGCGTGCTTAGCACTTCGTTTGGCAGAAATCTACGTGCGCGCTCTCCCAAAAGCAGCACGTGCGTGCATAACTAGTGGTTTTGCATAAAACATCGTCCGCGTCTACCAAAAGATGCATGTGCATGCTCAACAAATGGTTTGACACAAATCCATGCTGGGGTGCTAAAGAGAGCAGCATGGGCGTGCTTAGGACGTCGTTTGGCAGAAATCCACGTGCGCGCTCTGCCAAAAGCAGCATGTGCATGCCCAACTTGTTGTTTGGCAGAAAACAACGTCCGCGTCTGCCAAAACATGCATTTGCATGCTTAACAAGTGGTTTGGCACAAATCCATGTGCGGGTGCTAAAAAGAACAGCATGGGCGTGCTTAGCACGTCGTTTGGCAGAAATCCACGTGCGCGCTCTGCCAAAAGCAGCATGTGCATGCATAACTTGTGGTTTTGCAGAAAACAACGTCCGCGTCTACCAAAAGATGCATGTGCATGCTGAACAAGTGGTTTGGCACAAATCCATGCGCGGATGCTAAAAAGAGCAGCATGGGCGTGCTGAGCACGTCGTTTGGCAGAAATCCACGTGCGCGGTCTGCGAAAAGCACCATGTGCATGCATAACTTGTAGTTTCGCAGAACACAACGTCCGCGTCTACCAAAAGATGCATGTGCATGCTCAACAAATGGTTTGACACAAATCCATGCTGGGGTGCTAAAAAAAGCAGCGTGGGCGTGCTTAGCACGTCGTTTGGCAAAAATCAAAGTGCGCGCTCTGCCAAAAGCAGCATATACATGCATAACTTGTGGTTTCGCAGAACACAACGTCCGCGTCTGCCAAAACATGCATCTGCATGATTAAGAAGTTGTTTGGCACAAATCCATGCGCCGGTGCTGAAAAAAGCAGCATGGGCGTGCTTAGCACGTCGTTTGGCAGAAATCCACGAGCGCGCTCTGCCAGAAAGCTGCATGTGCATACATAACTTGTGGTTTTGCAGAAAACAACATCCGCGTCTACCAAAAGATGCATGTGCATGCTCAACAAGTGGTTTGGCACAAATCCGTGTGCGGGTGCTAAAAAGAACACCATGGGCGTGCTTAGCACTTCGTTTGGCAGAAATCTACGTGCGCGCTCTCCCAAAAGCAGCACGTGCGTGCATAACTAGTGGTTTTGCATAAAACATCGTCCGCGTCTACCAAAAGATGCATATGCATGCTTAACAAGTGGTTTGGCACAAATCCATGCGCGGGTGTTAAAAACAGCAGCATAGGCGTGCTAAGCACGTCGTTTGGCAGAAATCCACGTGCGCGCTCTGCCAAAAGCACCATGTGCATGCATAACTTGTAGTTTCGCAGAACACAACGTCCGCGTCTACCAAAAGATGCATGTGCATGCTCAACAAATGGTTTGACACAAATCCATGCTGGGGTGCTAAAAAAAGCAGCGTGGGCGTGCTTAGCACGTCGTTTGGCAAAAATCAAAGTGCGCGCTCTGCCAAAAGCAGCATATACATGCATAACTTGTGGTTTCGCAGAACACAACGTCCGCGCCTGCCAAAACATGCATCTGCATGATTAGGAAGTGGTTTGGCACAAATCCTTGCGCGGGTGCTAAAAAAAGCAGGATGGGCGTGCTTAGCACGTCGTTTGGCAGAAATCCACGAGCGCGCTCTGCCAGAAAGCTGGATGTGCATACATAACTTGTGGTTTTGCAGAAAACAACATCCGCGTCTACCAAAAGATGCATGTGCATGCTCAACAAGTGGTTTGGCACAAATCAGTGTGCGGGTGCTAAAAAGAACAGCATGGGCGTGCTTAGCACTTCGTTTGGCAGAAATCTACGTGCGCGCTCTCCCAAAAGCAGCACGTGCGTGCATAACTAGTGGTTTTGCATAAAACATCGTCCGCGTCTACCAAAAGATGCATATGCATGCTTAACAAGTGGTTTGGCGCAAATCCATGCGCGGGTGCTAAAAAGAGCAGTATGGGCGTGCTTAGCACGTCGTTTGGGAGAAATCCACGTGCGCGCTCTGCCAAAAGCAGCATGTGCATGCGTAACTTGTGGTTTGGCAGAAAAAACGTCCGCGTCTGCCAAAACATGCATATGCATCCTTAAGAAGTGGTTTGGCACGAATCCATGCGCGGGTGCTAAAAAGAGCAGCATCGGCATGCTTAGCATGTCGTTTGGCAGAAATCCACGTGCGCGCTCTGCCAAAAGCAGCATGTGCATACATAACTCGTGGTTTTGCAGAAAACAACGTCCGCGTCTACTAAAATATGCATGTGCATGCTTAACAAATGGTTTGACACAAATCCAGGCTGGGGTGCTAAAAAAAGCAGCGTGGGCGTGCTTAGCATGTCGTTTGGCAGAAATCCAAGTGCGCGCTCTGCCAAAAGCAGCATGCGCATGCATAACTTGTTGTTTGGAAGAAAACAACGTCCGCGTCTGCCAAAACATGCATATGCATCCTTAAGAAGTGGTTTGGCACGAATCCATGCGCGGGGGCTAAAAAGAGCAGCATGGGCATGCTTAGCATGTCGTTTGGCAGAAATCCACGTGCGCGCTCTGCCAAAAGCAGCATGTGCATACATAACTCGTGGTTTTGCAGAAAACAACGTCCGCGTCTACCAAAAGATGGATGTGCATGCTCAACAAGTGGTTTGGCACAAATCCATGCGCGGATGCTAAAAAGAGCAGCATTGGCGTGCTTAGGACGTCCTTTGGCAGAAATGCACGTGCGCGCTCTGCGAAAAGCAGCATGTGCATGCACAACTTGTGGTTTGGCAGAAAACAACGTCCGCGTCTGCCAAAACATGAATATGCATGCTTAACAAGTGGTTTGGCGCAAATCCATGCGCGGGTGCTAAAAAGAGCAGTATGGGCGTGCTTAGCACGTCGTTTGGCAGAAATCCACGTGCGCGCTCTGCCAAAAGCAGGACGTGCATGCATAACTTGTGGTTTGGCAGAAAACAACGTCCACGTCTGCCGAAAGATGGATGTGCATGCTCAACAAGTGGTTTGGCACAAATCCATGCGCGGGTGCTAAAGAGAGCAGCATGGGCGTGCTTAGGACGTCGTTTGGCAGAAATCCACGTGCGCGCTCTGCCAAAAGCAGCATGTGCATGCCCAACTTGTGGTTTGGCAGAAAACAACGTCCGCGTCTGCCAAAACATGCATTTGCATGCTTAACAAGTGGTTTGGCACAAATCCATGTGCGGGTGCTAAAAAGAACAGCATGGGCGTGCTTAGCACGTCGTTTGGCAGAAATCTACGTGCGAGCTCTGCCAAAAGCAGCATGTGCATGCATAACTTGTGGTTTTGCAGAAAACAACGTCCGCGTCTACCAAAAGATGCATGTGCATGCTCAACAAGTGGTTTGGCACAAATCCATGCGCGGATGCTAAAAAGAGCAGCATGGGCATGCTTAGCACGTCGTTTGGCAGAAATCCACGTGCGCGCTCTGCCAAAAGCACCATGTGCATGCATAACTTGTAGTTTCGCAGAACACAACGTCCGCGTCTACCAAAAGATGCATGTGCATGCTCAACAAATGGTTTGACACAAATCCATGCTGGGGTGCTAAAAAAAGCAGCGTGGGCGTGCTTAGCACGTCGTTTGGCAAAAATCAAAGTGCGCGCTCTGCCAAAAGCAGCATATACATGCATAACTTGTGGTTTCGCAGAACACAACGTCCGCGTCTGCCAAAACATGCATCTGCATGATTAAGAAGTGGTTTGGCACAAATCCATGCGCCGGTGCTAAAAAAAGCAGCATGGGCGTGCTTAGCACGTCGTTTGGCAGAAATCCACGAGCGCGCTCTGCCAGAAAGCTGCATGTGCATACATAACTTGTGGTTTTGCAGAAAACAACATCCGCGTCTACCAAAAGATGCATGTGCATGCTCAACAAGTGGTTTGGCACAAATCCGTGTGCGGGTGCTAAAAAGAACACCATGGGCGTGCTTAGCACTTCGTTTGGCAGAAATCTACGTGCGCGCTCTCCCAAAAGCAGCACGTGCGTGCATAACTAGTGGTTTTGCATAAAACATCGTCCGCGTCTACCAAAAGATGCATATGCATGCTTAACAAGTGGTTTGGCGCAAATCCATGTGCGGGTGCTAAAAAGAGCAGTATGGGCGTGCTTAGCACGTCGTTTGGAGAAATCCACGTGCGCGCTCTGCCAAAAGCAGCATGTGCATGCGTAACTTGTGGTTTGGCAGAAAAAACGTCCGCGTCTGCCAAAACATGCATATGCATCCTTAAGAAGTGGTTTGGCACGAATCCATGCGCGGCTGCTAAAAAGAGCAGCATGGGCATGCTTAGCATGTCGTTTGGCAGAAATCCACGTGCGCGCTCTGCCAAAAGCAGCATGTGCATACATAACTCGTGGTTTTGCAGAAAACAACGTCCGCGTCTACTAAAATATGCATGTGCATGCTTAACAAATGGTTTGACACAAATCCAGGCTGGGTGCTAAAGAAAGCAGCGTGGGCGTGCTTAGCATGTCGTTTGGCAGAAATCCAAGTGCGCGCTCTGCCAAAAGCAGCATGTGCATGCATAACTTGTTGTTTGGAAGAAAACAACGTCCGCGTCTGCCAAAACATGCCTATGCATCCTTAAGAAGTGGTTTGGCACGAATCCATGCGCGGGGGCTAAAAAGAGCAGCATGGGCATGCTTAGCATGTCGTTTGGCAGAAATCCACGTGCGCGCTCTGCCAAAAGCAGCATGTGCATACATAACTCGTGGTTTTGCAGAAAACAACGTCCGCGTCTACCAAACGATTCATCTGCATGCTTAACAAGTGGTTTGGCACAAATGCATGCGCGGGTGCTAAAAAGAGCAATATGGACGTGCTTAGCACGTCGTTTGGCAGAAATCCACGTGCGCGCTCTGCCAAAAGCAGCATGTGCATGGGTAACTTGTGGTTTTGCAGAAAACAACGTCCGCGTCTACCAAAAGATGCATGTGCATGCTCAACAAGTGGTTTGGCACAAATCCATGCGCGGATGCTAAAAACAGCAGCATAGGCGTGCTTAGCACGTCGTTTGGCAGAAATCCACGTGCGCGCTCTGCCAAAAGCAGCATGTGCATGCATAACTTGTGGTTTCGCAGAAGACAACGTCCGCGTCTACCAAAAGATGCATGTGCATGCTCAACAAATGGTTTGACACAAATCCATGCTGGGGTGCTAAAGAGAGCAGCATGGGCGTGCTTAGGACGTCGTTTGGCAGAAATCCACGTGCGCGCTCTGCCAAAAGCAGCATGTGCATGCCCAACTTGTGGTTTGGCAGAAAACAACGTCCGCGTCTGCCAAAACATGCATTTGCATGCTTAACAAGTGGTTTGGCACAAATCCATGTGCGGGTGCTAAAAAGAACAGCATGGGCGTGCTTAGCACGTCGTTTGGCAGAAATCCACGTGCGCGGTCTGCGAAAAGCACCATGTGCATGCATAACTTATGGTTTTGCAGAAAACAACGTCCGCGTCTACAAAAAGATGCATGTGCATGCTTAACAAGTAGTTTGGCACAAATCCATGCGCGGATGCTAAAAAGAACAGCATGGGCATGCTTAGCACTTCGTTTGGCAGAAATCCAAGTGCGCGCTCTGCCAAAAGCAGCATGTGCATGCATAACTTGTTGTTTGGAAGAAAACAACGTCCGCGTCTACCAAAAGATGCATGTGCATGCTCAACAAATGGTTTGACACAAATCCATGCTGGGGTGCTAAAAAGAGCAGCGTGGGCGTGCTTAGCCCGTCGTTTGGCAAAAATCCAAGTGCGCGCTCTGCCAAAAGCAGCATGTGCATGCATAACTTGTGGTTTTGCATAAAACAACGTCCGCGCCTACCAAAAGATGCATGTGCATGCTCAACAAGTGGTTTGGCACAAATCCATGTGCGGGTGCTAAAAAGAGCAGCATGGGCGTGCTTAGCACGTCATTTGGCAGAAATCCAAGTGCGCGCTCTGCCAAAAGCAGCATGTGCATTCATAACTTGTGGTTTGGAAGAAAACAACGTCCGCGTCTGCCAAAACATGCATATGCATCCTTAAGAAGTGGTTTGGCACGAATCCATGCGCGGGTGCTAAAAAGAGTAGCATGGGCATGCTTAGCACGTCGTTTGGCAGAAATCCACGTGAGCGCTCTGCCAAAAGCAGCATGTGCATGCATAAATTGTGGTTTCGCAGAACACAACGTCCCCGTCTACCAAAAGATGCATGTGCATGCTCAACAAATGGTTTGACACACATCCAAGCTGGGGTGCTAAAAAGAGCAGCGTGGGCGTGCTTAGCACGTCGTTTGGCAAAAATCCAAGTGCGCGCTCTGCCAAAAGCAGCATGTGCATGCATAACTTGTGGTTTTGCAGAAAACAACATCCGCGTCTACCAAAAGATGCATGTGCATGCTCAACAAGTGCTTTGGCACAAATCCATGCGCGGGTGCTAAAAAGAGCAGCATGGGCGTGCTTAGGACGTCGCTTGGCAGAAATCCACGTGCGCGTTCTGCCAAAAGCAGCATGTGCATGCACAACTTGTGGTTTGGCACAAAACAACGTCCGCGTCTGCCAAAACATGCATATGCATGATTAACAAGTGGTTTGGCACAAATCCGTGTGCGGGTGCTAAAAAGAACAGCATGGGCGTGCTTAGCTCGTCGTTTGGCAGAAATCCACGTGCGCGCTCTCCCAAAGCAGCACGTGCGTGCATAACTTGTGGTTTTGCAGAAAACAATGTCCGCGTCTACCAAAAGATGCATGTGCATGCTTAACAAATGTTTTGACACAAATCCATGCTGGGATGCTAAAAAAAGCAGCGTGGGCGTGCTTAGCACGTCGTTTGGCAGAAATCCAAGTGCGCGCTCTGCCAAAAGCAGCATGTGCATGCATATCTTGTGGTTTTGCAGAAAACAACGTCCGCGTCTACCAAAAGATGCATCTGCATGCTTTACTAGTGGTTTGGCACAAATCCATGCGCGGGTGGTAAGAACAGCAGCATTGGCGTACTTAGCACGTCGTTTGGCAGAAATCCACGTTCGCGCTCTGGCAAAAGCAGCATGTGCATGCATAACTTGTGGTTTCGCAGAAAACAACGTCCGCGTCTACTAAAATATGCATGTGCATGCTTAACAAATGGTTTGACACAAATCCAGGCTGGGGTGCTAAAAAAAGCAGCGTGGGCGTGCTTAGCATGTCGTTTGGCAGAAATCCAAGTGCGCGCTCGGCCAAAAGCAGCATGTGCATGCATAACTTGTTGTTTGGAAGAAAACAACGTCCGCGTCTGCCAAAACATGCATATGCATGCTCAACAAATGGTTTGACACAAATCCATGCTGGGGTGCTAAAAAGAGCAGCGTGGGCGTGCTTAGCCCGTCGTTTGGCAAAAATCCAAGTGCGCGCTCTGCCAAAAGCAGCATGTGCATGCATAACTTGTTGTTTGGAAGAAAACAACGTCCGCGTCTACCAAAAGATGCATGTGCATGCTCAACAAATGGTTTGACACAAATCCATGCTGGGGTGCTAAAAAGAGCAGCGTGGGCGTGCTTAGCCCGTCGTTTGGCAAAAATCCAAGTGCGCGCTCTGCCAAAAGCAGCATGTGCATGCATAACTTGTGGTTTTGCATAAAACAACGTCCGCGCCTACCAAAAGATGCATGTGCATGCTCAACAAGTGGTTTGGCACAAATCCATGTGCGGGTGCTAAAAAGAGCAGCATGGGCGTGCTTAGCACGTCATTTGGCAGAAATCCAAGTGCGCGCTCTGCCAAAAGCAGCATGTGCATTCATAACTTGTGGTTTGGAAGAAAACAACGTCCGCGTCTGCCAAAACATGCATATGCATCCTTAAGAAGTGGTTTGGCACGAATCCATGCGCGGGTGCTAAAAAGAGTAGCATGGGCATGCTTAGCACGTCGTTTGGCAGAAATCCAAGTGCGCGCTCTGCCAAAAGCAGCATGTGCATGCATAACTTGTTGTTTGGAAGAAAACAACGTCCGCGTCTGCCAAAACATGCATATGCATCCTTAAGAAGTGGTTTGGCACGAATGCATGCGCGGGTGCTAAAAAGAGCAGCATGGGCATGCTTAGCATGTCGTTTGGCAGAAATCCACGTGCGCGCTCTGCCAAAAGCAGCATGTGCATGCATAACTTGTGGTTTTGCAGAAAACAACGTCCGCGTCTACCAAAAGATGCATGTGCATGCTCAACAAGTGGTTTGGCACAAATCCATGCGCGCATGCTAAAAAGAGCAGCATGGGCGTGCTGAGCACGTCGTTTGGAAGAAATCCACGTGCGCGGACTGCGAAAAGCACCATGTGCATGCATAACTTGTGGTTTTGCAGAAAACAACGTCCGCGTCTACAAAAACATGCATGTGCATGCTCAACAAGTGGTTTGGCACAAATCCATGCGCGGGTGCTAAAAAGAGCAGCATGGGCGTGCTTAGGACGTCGTTTGGCAGAAATCTACGTGCGCGCTCTGCCAAAAGCAGTATGTGCATGCACAACTTGTGGTTTGGAAGAAAACAACGTCCGCGTCTGCGAAAACATGCATATGCATGCTTAACAAGTGGTTTGGCACTAATCCATGTGCGGGTGCTAAAAAGAGCAGCATGGGCGTGCTTAGCACGTCGTTTGGCAGAAATCCATGTGCGTTCTCTGCCAAAAGCAGCATGTGCATGCATATCTTGTGGTTTTGCAGAAAACAACGTCCGCGTCTACCAAAAGATGCATCTGCATGCTTAACAAGTGGTTTCGCACAAATCCTTGCGCGGGTGGTAAGAACAGCAGCATAGGCGTACTTAGCACGTCGTTTGGCAGAAATCCACGTTCGCGCTCTGCCAAAAGCAGCATGTGCATGCATAACTTGTGGTTTCGCAGAAAACAACGTCCGCGTCTGCGAAAACATGCATATTCATGTTTAAGAAGTGGTATGGCACAAATCCATGTGCGGGTGCTAAAAAGAGCAGCATGGGCGTGCTTAGAACGTTGTTTCAAAGAAATCCACGTGCGCGCTCTGCCAAAAGCAGAATGTGCATGCATAACCTGTGGTTTTGCATAAAACAACGTCCGCGTCTACCAAAAGATGCATGTGCCTGCTCAACAAGTGGTTTGGCACAAATCCATGCGCGGGTGCTAAAAAGAGCAGCATGGGCGTGCTTAGGACGTCCTTTGGCAGAAATCCACGTGCGCGCTCTGCGAAAAGCAGCATGTGCATGCACAACTTGTGGTTTGGCAGAAAACAACGTCCACGTGTGCCAAAAGATGGATGTGCATGCTCAACAAGTGGTTTGGCACAAATCCATGCGCGGGTGCTAAAGAGAGCAGCATGGGCGTGCTTAGGACGTCGTTTGGCAGAAATCCACGTGCGCGCTCTGCCAAAAGCAGCATGTGCATGCCCAACTTGTGGTTTGGCAGAAAACAACGTCCGCGTCTGCCAAAACATGCATTTGCATGCTTAACAAGTGGTTTGGCACAAATCCATGTGCGGGTGCTAAAAAGAACACCATGGGCGTGCTTAGCACGTCGTTTGGCAGAAATCTACGTGCGAGCTCTGCCAAAAGCAGCATGTGCGTGCATAACTTGTGGTTTTGCAGAAAACAACGTCCGCGTCTACCAAAAGATGCATGTGCATGCTCAACAAGTGGTTTGGCACAAATCTATGCGCGGATGCTAAAAAGAGCAGCATGGGCATGCTTAGCACGTCGTTTGGCAGAAATCCACGTGCCCGGTCTGCGAAAAGCACCATGTGCATGCATAACTTGTGGTTTTGCGAGAAAACAACGTCGGCGTCTACCAAAAGATGCATGTGCATGCTTAACAAGTGGTTTGGCACAAATCCATGCGCGGCTGTTAAAAACAGCAGCATAGGCGTGCTTAGCACGTCGTTTGGCAGAAATCCACGTGCGCGCTCTGCCAAAAGCACCATGTGCATGCATAACTTGTAGTTTCGCAGAACACAACGTCCGCGTCTACCAAAAGATGCATGTGCATGCTCAACAAATGGTTTGACACAAATCCATGCTGGGGTGCTAAAAAAAGCAGCGTGGGTGTGCTTAGCACGTCGTTTGGCAAAAATCAAAGTGCGCGCTCTGCCAAAAGCAGCATATACATGCATAACTTGTGGTTTCGCAGAACACAACGTCCGCGTCTGCCAAAACATGCATCTGCATGATTAAGAAGTGGTTTGGCACAAATCCATGCGCGGGTGCTAAAAAAAGCAGCATGGGCGTGCTTAGCACGTCGTTTGGCAGAAACCCACGAGCGCGCTCTGACAGAAAGCTGCATGTGCATACATAACTTGTGGTTTTGCAGAAAACAACATCCGCGTCTACCAAAAGATGCATGTGCATGCTCAAGAAGTGGTTTGGCACAAATCCGTGTGCGGGTGCTAAAAAGAACAGCATGGGCGTGCTTAGCACTTCGTTTGGCAGAAATCTACGTGCGCGCTCTCCCAAAAGCAGCACGTGCGTGCATAACTAGTGGTTTTGCATAAAACATCGTCCGCGTCTACCAAAAGATGCATATGCACGCTTAACAAGTGGTTTGGCGCAAATCCATGCGCGGGTGCTCAAAAGAGCAGTATGGGCGTGCTTAGCACGTCGTTTGGGAGAAATCCACGTGCGCGCTCGGCCAAAAGCAGCATGTGCATGCGTAAGTTGTGGTTTGGCAGAAAAAAACGTCCGCGTCTGCCAAAACATGCATATGCATCCTTAAGAAGTGGTTTGGCACGAATCCATGTGCGGCTGCTAAAAAGAGCAGCATGGGCGTGCTTAGCACGTCGTTTGGCAGAAATCTACGTGCGCGCTCTCCCAAAAGCAGCACGTGCGTGCATAACTTGTGGTTTTACAGAAAACAACGTCCGCGTCTACTAAAATATGCATGTGCATGCTTAACAAATGGTTTGACACAAATCCATGCTGGGGTGCTAAAAAAAGCAGCGTGGGCGTGCTTAGCACGTCGTTTGGCAGAAATCCAAGTGCGCGCTCTGCCAAAAGCAGTATGTGAATGCATAACTTGTTGTTTGGAAGGAAACAACGTCCGCGTCTGCCAAAACATGCATATGCATTCTTAAGAAGTGGTTTGGCACGAATCCATGCGCGGGTGCTAAAAAGAGCAGCATGGGCATGCTTAGCATGTCGTTTGGCAGAAATCCACGTGCGCGCTCTGCCAAAAGCAGCATGTGCATGCATAACTTGTGGTTTTGCAGAAAACAACGTCCGCGTCTACCAAAAGATGCATGCGCATGCTCAACAAGTGGTTTGGACAAATCCATGCGCGGATGCTAGAAAGAGCAGCATGGGCGTGCTGAGCACGTCGTTTGGCAGAAATCCACGTGCGCGGTCTGCGAAAAGCACCATGTGCTTGCATAACTTATGGTTTTGCAGAAAACAACGTCCGCGTCTGCAAAAAGATGCATGTGGATGCTTAACAAGTAGTTTGGCACAAATCCATGCGCGGGTGGTAAAAACAGCAGCATAGGCGTGCTTAGCACGTCGTTTGGCAGAAATCCACGTGCGCGCTCTGCCAAAAGCAGCATGTGCATGCATAACTTGTGGTTTCGCAGAACACAACGTCCGCGTCTACCAAAAGATGCATGTGCATGCTCAACAAATGGTTTGACACAAATCCATGCTGGGGTGCTAAAGAGAGCAGCATGGGCGTGCTTAGGACGTCGTTTGGCAGAAATCCACGTGCGCGCTCTGCCAAAAGCAGCATGTGCATGCATAACTTGTGGTTTTGCAGAAAACAACGTCCGCGTCTACCAAAAGATGCATGTACATGCTGAACAAGTGGTTTGGCACAAATCCATGCGCGGATGCTAAAAAGAGCAGCATGGGCGTGCTGAGCACGTCGTTTGGCAGAAATCCACGTGCGCGGTCTGCGAAAAGCACCATGTGCATGCATAACTTATGGTTTTGCAGAAAACAACGTCCGCGTCTACTAAAAGATGCATGTGCATGCTTAACAAGTAGTTTGGCACAAATCCATGCGCGGATGCTAAAAAGAGCAGCATGGGCATGCTTAGCACGTCGTTTGGCAGAAATCCACGTGCGCGGTCTGCGAAAAGCACCATATGCATGCATAACTTGTGGTTTTGCAGAAAACAACGTCGGCGCCTACCAAAACATGCATCTGCATGATTAAGAAGTGGTTTGGCACAAATCCATGCGCGGGTGCTAAAAAAAGCAGCATGGGCGTGCTTAGCACGTCGTTTGGCAGAAATCCACGAGCGCGCTCTGCCAGAAAGCTGCATGTGCATACATAACTTGTGGTTTTGCAGAAAACAACATCCGCGTCTACCAAAAGATGCATGTGCATGCTCAACAAGTGGTTTGGCACAAATCAGTGTGCGGGTGCTAAAAAGAACAGCATGGGCGTGCTTAGCACTTCGTTTGGCAGAAATCTACGTGCGCGCTCTCCCAAAAGCAGCACGTGCGTGCATAACTAGTGGTTTTGCATAAAACATCGTCCGCGTCTACCAAAAGATGCATATGCATGCTTAACAAGTGGTTTGGCGCAAATCCATGCGCGGGTGCTAAAAAGAGCAGTATGGGCGTGCTTAGCACGTCGTTTGGGAGAAATCCACGTGCGCGCTCTGCCAAAAGCAGCATGTGCATGCGTAACTTGTGGTTTGGCAGAAAAAACGTCCGCGTCTGCCAAAACATCCATATGCATCCTTAAGAAGTGGTTTGGCACGAATCCATGCGCGGGTGCTAAAAAGAGCAGCATGGGCATGCTTAGCATGTCGTTTGGCAGAAATCCACGTGCGCGCTCTGCCAAAAGCAGCATGTGCATACATAACTCGTGGTTTTGCAGAAAACAACGTCCGCGTCTACTAAAATATGCATGTGCATGCTTAACAAATGGTTTGACACAAATCCAGGCTGGGGTGCTAAAAGAAGCAGCGTGGGCGTGCTTAGCATGGCGTTTGGCAGAAATCCAAGTGCGCGCTCTGCCAAAAGCAGCATGTGCATGCATAACTTGTTGTTTGGAAGAAAACAACGTCCGCGTCTGCCAAAACATGCATATGCTTCCTTAAGAAGTGGTTTGGCACGAATCCATGCGCGGGGGCTAAAAAGAGCAGCATGGGCATGCTTAGCATGTCGTTTGGCAGAAATCCACGTGCGCGCTCTGCCAAAAGCAGCATGTGCATACATAACTCGTGGTTCGGCAGAAAACAACGTCCGCGTCTGCCAAAACATGAATATGCATGCTTAACAAGTGGTTTGGCGCAAATCCATGCGCGGGTGCTAAAAAGAGCAGTATGGGCGTGCTTAGCACGTCGTTTGGCAGCAATCCACGTGCGCGCTCTGCCAAAAGCCGGACGTGCATGCATAACTTGTGGTTTGGCAGAAAACAACGTCCACGTCTGCCAAAAGATGGATGTGCATGCTCAACAAGTGGTTTGGCACAAATCCATGCGCGGGTGCTAAAGAGAGCAGCATGGGCGTGCTTAGGACGTCGTTTGGCAGAAATCCACGTGCGCACTCTGCCAAAAGCAGCATGTGCATGCTCAACTTGTGGTTTGGCAGAAAACAACGTCCGCGTCTGCCAAAACATGCATTTGCATGCTTAACAAGTTGTTTGGCACAAATCCATGTGCGGGTGCTAAAAAGAACAGCATGGGCGTGCTTAGCACGTCGTTTGGCAGAAATCTACGTGCGAGCTCTGCCAAAAGCAGCATGTGCATGCATAACTTGTGGTTTTGCAGAAAACAACGTCCGCGTCTGCCAAAACATGCATCTGCATGATTAAGAAGTGGTTTGGCACAAATCCATGCGTGGGTGCTAAAAAAAGCAGCATGGGCGTGCTTAGCACGTCGTTTGGCAGAAATCCACGAGCGCGCTCTGTCAGAAAGCTGCATGTGCATACATAACTTGTGGTTTTGCAGAAAACAACATCCGCGTCTACCAAAAGATGCATGTGCATGCTCAACAAGTGGTTTGGCACAAATCCGTGTGCGGGTGCTAAAAAGAACAGCATGGGCGTGCTTAGCACTTCGTTTGGCAGAAATCTACGTGCGCGCTCTCCCAAAAGCAGCACGTGCGTGCATAACTAGTGGTTTTGCATAAAACATCGTCCGCGTCTACCAAAAGATGCATATGCATGCTTAACAAGTGGTTTGGCGCAAATCCATGCGCGGGTGCTAAAAAGAGCAGTATGGGCGTGCTTAGCACGTCGTTTGGGAGAAATCCACGTGCGCGCTCTGCCAAAAGCAGCATGTGCATGCGTAACTTGTGGTTTGGCAGAAAAAACGTCCGCGTCTGCCAAAACATGCATATGCATCCTTAAGAAGTGGTTTGGCACGAATCCATGCGCGGCTGCTAAAAAGAGCAGCATGGGCATGCTTAGCATGTCGTTTGGCAGAAATCCACGTGCGCGCTCTGCCAAAAGCAGCATGTGCATACATAACTCGTGGTTTTGCAGAAAACAACGTCCGCGTCTACTCAAATATGCATGTGCATGCTTAACAAATGGTTTGACACAAATCCAGGCTGGGGTGCTAAAGAAAGCAGCGTGGGCGTGCTTAGCATGTCGTTTGGCAGAAATCCAAGTGCGCGCTCTGCCAAAAGCGGCATGTGCATGCATAACTTGTTGTTTGGAAGAAAACAACGTCCGCGTCTGCCAAAACATGCATATGCATCCTTAAGAAGTGGTTTGGCACGAATCCATGCGCGGGGGCTAAAAAGAGCAGCATGGGCATGCTTAGCATGTCGTTTGGCAGAAATCCACGTGCGCGCTCTGCCAAAAGCAGCATGTGCATACATAACTCGTGGTTTTGCAGAAAACAACGTCCGCGTCTACCAAACGATTCATGTGCATGCTTAACAAGTGGTTTGGCACTAATGCATGCGCGGGTGCTAAAAAGAGCAATATGGACGTGCTTAGAACGTCGTTTGGCAGAAATCCACGTGCGCGCTCTGCCAAAAGCAGCATGTGCATGGGTAACTTGTGGTTTTGCAGAAAACAACGTCCGCGTCTACCAAAAGATGCATGTGCATGCTCAACAAGTGGTTTGGCACAAATCCATGCGCGGATGCTAAAAACAGCAGCATAGGCGTGCTTAGCACGTCGTTTGGCAGAAATCCACGTGCGCGCTCTGCCAAAAGCAGCATGTGCATGCATAACTTGTGGTTTCGCAGAACACAACGTCCGCGTCTACCAAAAGATGCATGTGCATGCTCAACAAATGGTTTGACACAAATCCATGCTGGGGTGCTAAAGAGAGCAGCATGGGCGTGCTTAGGACGTCGTTTGGCAGAAATCCACGTGCGCGCTCTGCCAAAAGCAGCATGTGCATGCCCAACTTGGGGTTTGACAGAAAACAACGTCCGCGTCTGCCAAAACATGCATTTGCATGCTTAACAAGTGGTTTGGCACAAATCCAGGTGCGGGTGCTAAAAAGAACAGCATGGGCGTGCTTAGCACGTCGTTTGGCAGAAATCCACGTGAGCGCTCTGCCAAAAGCAGCATGTGCATGCATAACTTGTGGTTTTGCAGAAAACAACGTCCGCGTCTACCAAAAGATGCATGTGCATGCTGAACAAGTGGTTTGGCACAAATCCATGCGCGGATGCTAAAAAGAGCAGCATGGGCGTGCTGAGCACGTCGTTTGGCAGAAATCCACGTGCGCGGTCTGCGAAAAGCACCATGTGCATGCATAACTTATGGTTTTGCAGAAAACAACGTCCGCGTCTACAAAAAGATGCATGTGCATGCTTAACAAGTAGTTTGGCACAAATCCATGCGCGGATGCTAAAAAGAGCAGCATGGGCATGCTTAGCACGTCGTTTGGCAGAAATCCACGTGCGCGGTCTGCGAAAAGCACCATGTGCATGCATAACTTGTGGTTTTGCAGAAAACAACGTCGGCGTCTACCAAAAGATGCATGTGCATGCTTAACAAGTGGTTTGGCACAAATCCATGCGCGGGTGTTAAAAACAGCAGCATAGGCGTGCTTAGCACGTCGTTTGGCAGAAATCCACGTGCGCGCTCTGCCAAAAGCACCATGTGCATGCATAACTTGTAGTTTCGCAGAACACAACGTCCGCGTCTACCAAAAGATGCATGTGCATGCTCAACAAATGGTTTGACACAAATCCATGCTGGGGTGCTAAAAAAAGCAGCGTGGGCGTGCTTAGCACGTCGTTTGGCAAAAATCAAAGTGCGCGCTCTGCCAAAAGCAGCATATACATGCATAACTTGTGGTTTCGCAGAACACAACGTCCGCGTCTGCCAAAACATGCATCTGCATGATTAAGAAGTGGTTTGGCACAAATCCAGGCGCGGGTGCTAAAAAAAGCAGCATGGGCGTGCTTAGCACGTCGTTTGGCAGAAATCCACGAGCGCGCTCTGCCAGAAAGCTGAATGTGCATACATAACTTGTGGTTTTGCAGAAAACAACATCCGCGTCTACCAAAAGATGCATGTGCATGCTCAACAAGTGGTTTGGCAGAAATCAGTGTGCGGGTGCTAAAAAGAACAGCATGGGCGTGCTTAGCACTTCGTTTGGCAGAAATCCAAGTGCGCGCTCTGCGAAAAGCAGCATGTGCATGCATAACTTGTTGTTTGGAAGAAAACAACGTCCGCGTCTACCAAAAGATGCATGTGCATGCTCAACAAATGGTTTGACACAAATCCATGCTGGGGTGCTAAAAAGAGCAGCGTGGGCGTGCTTAGCACGTCGTTTGGCAAAAATCCAAGTGCGCGCTCTGCCAAAAGCAGCATGTGCATGCATAACTTGTGGTTTTGCATAAAACAACGTCCACGCCTACCAAAAGATGCATGTGCATGCTCAACAAGTGGTTTGGCACAAATCCATGTGCGGGTGCTAAAAAGAGCAGCATGGGCGTGCTTAGCACGTCATTTGGCAGAAATCCAAGTGCGCGCTCTGCCAAAAGCAGCATGTGCATTCATAACTTGTGGTTTGGAAGAAAACAACGTCCGCGTCTGCCAAAACATGCATATGCATCCTTAAGAAGTGGTTTGGCACGAATCCATGCGCGGGTGCTAAAAAGAGTAGCATGGGCATGCTTAGCACGTCGTTTGGCAGAAATCCACGTGAGCGCTCTGCCAAAAGCAGCATGTGCATGCATAAATTGTGGTTTCGCAGAACACAACGTCCGCGTCTACCAAAAGATGCATGTGCATGCTCAACAAATGGTTTGACACACATCCAAGCTGGGGTGCTAAAAAGAGCAGCGTGGGCGTGCTTAGCACGTCGTTTGGCAAAAATCCAAGTGCGCGCTCTGCCAAAAGCAGCATGTGCATGCATAACTTGTGGTTTTGCAGAAAACAACATCCGCGTCTACCAAAAGATGCATGTGCATGCTCAACAAGTGCTTTGGCACAAATCCATGCGCGGGTGCTAAAAAGAGCAGCATGGGCGTGCTTAGGACGTCGCTTGGCAGAAATCCACGTGCGCGTTCTGCCAAAAGCAGCATGTGCATGCACAACTTGTGGTTTGGCACAAAACAACGTCCGCGTCTGCCAAAACATGCATATGCATGATTAACAAGTGGTTTGGCACAAATCCGTGTGCGGGTGCTAAAAAGAACAGCATGGGCGTGCTTAGCTCGTCGTTTGGCAGAAATCCACGTGCGCGCTCTCCCAAAGCAGCACGTGCATGCATAACTTGTGGTTTTGCAGAAAACAATGTCCGCGTCTACCAAAAGATGCATGTGCATGCTTAACAAATGTTTTGACACAAATCCATGCTAGGGTGCTAAAAAAAGCAGCGTGGGCGTGCTTAGCACGTCGTTTGGCAGAAATCCAAGTGCGCGCTCTGCCAAAAGCAGCATGTGCATGCATATCTTGTGGTTTTGCAGAAAACAACGTCCGCGTCTACCAAAAGATGCATCTGCATGCTTAACTAGTGGTTTGGCACAAATCCATGCGCGGGTGGTAAGAACAGCAGCATTGGCGTACTTAGCACGTCGTTTGGCAGAAATCCACGTTCGCGCTCTGCCAAAAGCAGCATGTGCATGCATAACTTGTGGTTTCGCAGAAAACAACGTCCGCGTCTACTAAAATATGCATGTGCATGCTTAACAAATGGTTTGACACAAATCCAGGCTGGGGTGCTAAAAAAAGCAGCGTGGGCGTGCTTAGCATGTCGTTTGGCAGAAATCCAAGTGCGCGCTCGGCCAAAAGCAGCATGTGCATGCGTAACTTGTTGTTTGGAAGAAAACAACGTCCGCGTCTGCCAAAACATGCATATGCATCCTTATGAAGTGGTTTGGCACGAATCCATGTGCGTGGGCTAAAAAGAGCAGCATAGGCATGCTTAGCATGTCGTTTGGCAGGAATCCACGTGCGCGCTCTGCCAAAAGCAGCATGTGCATACATAACTCGTGGTTTTGCAGAAAACAACGTCCGCGTCTACCAAACGATTCATGTGCATGCTTAACAAGTGGTTTGGCACAAATGCATGCGCGGGTGCTAAAAAGAGCAATATGGGCGTGCCTAGCACGTCGTTTGGGAGAAATCCACGTGCGCGCTCTGCCAAAAGCAGCATGTGCATGCGTAACTTGGGGTTTGGCAGAAAAAACGTCCGCGTCTGCCAAAACATGCAAATGCATCCTTAAGAAGTGGTTTGGCACGAATCCATTCGCGGGTGCTAAAAAAAGCAGCGTGGGCGTGCTTAGCACGTCGTTTGGCAGAAATCCAAGTGCGCGCTCTGCCAAAAGCAGCATGTGCATGCATATCTTGTGGTTTTGCAGAAAACAACGTCCGCGTCTACCAAAAGATGCATCTGCATGCTTGACTAGTGGTTTGGCACAAATCCATGCGCGGGTGGTAAGAACAGCAGCATTGGCGTACTTAGCACGTCATTTGGCAGAAATCCAAGTGCGCGCTCTGCCAAAAGCAGCATGTGCATTCATAACTTGTGGTTTGGAAGAAAACAACGTCCGCGTCTGCCAAAACATGCATATGCATCCTTAAGAAGTGGTTTGGCACGAATCCATCCGCGGGTGCTAAAAAGAGTAGCATGGGCATGCTTAGCACGTCGTTTGGCAGAAATCCACGTGAGCGCTCTGCCAAAAGCAGCATTTGCATGCATAAATTGTGGTTTCGCAGAACACAACGTCCGCGTCTACCAAAAGATGCATGTGCATACTCAACAAATGGTTTGACACACATCCAAGCTGGGGTGCTAAAAAGAGCAGCGTTGGCGTGCTTAGCACGTCGTTTGGCAAAAATCCAAGTGCGCGCTCTGCCAAAAGCAGCATGTGCATGCTTAACTTGTGGTTTTGCAGAAAACAACATCCGCGTCTACCAAAAGATGCATGTGCATGCATATCTTGTGGTTTTGCAGAAAACAACGTCCGCGTCTACCAAAAGATGCATCTGCATGCTTAACTAGTGGTTTGGCACAAATCCATGCGCGGGTGGTAAGAACAGCAGCGTGGGCTTGCTTAGCATGTCGTTTGGCAGAAATCCAAGTGCGCGCTCGGCCAAAAGCAGCATGTGCATGCATAACTTGTTGTTTGGAAGAAAACAACGTCCGCGTCTGCCAAAACATGCATATGCATCCTTAAGAAGTGGTTTGGCACGAATCCATGCGCGGGGGCTAAAAAGAGCAGCATGGGCATGCTTAGCATGTCGTTTGGCAGAAATCCACGTGCGCGCTCTGCCAAAAGCAGCATGTGCTTACATAACTCGTGGTTTTGCAGAAAACAACGTCCGCGTCTACCAAACGATTCATGTGCATGCTTAACAAGTGGTTTGGCACAAATGCATGCGCAGGTGCTTAAAAGAGCAATATGGGCGTGCCTAGCACGTCGTTTGGGAGAAATCCACGTGCGCGCTCTGCCAAAAGCAGCATGTGCATGCGTAACTTGTGGTTTGGCAGAAAAAACGTCCGCGTCTGCCAAAACATGCAAATGCATCCTTAAGAAGTGGTTTGGCACGAATCCATGCGCGGGTGCTAAAAAAAGCAGCGTGGGCGTGCTTAGCACGTCGTTTGGCAGAAATCCAAGTGCGCGCTCTGCCAAAAGCAGCATGTGCATGCATATCTTGTGGTTTTGCAGAAAACAACGTCCGCGTCTACCAAAAGATGCATCTGCATGCTTGACTAGTGGTTTGGCACAAATCCATGCGCGGGTGGTAAGAACAGCAGCATTGGCGTACTTAGCACGTCGTTTGGCAGAAATCCACGTTCGCGCTCTGCCAAAAGCAGCATGTGCATGCATAACTTGTGGTTTCGCAGAAAACAACGTCCGCGTCTACTAAAATATGCATGTGCATGCTTAACAAATGGTTTGACACAAATCCAGGCTGGGGTGCTAAAGAAAGCAGCGTGGGCGTGCTTAGCATGTCGTTTGGCAGAAATCCACGAGCGCGCTCTGCCAGAAAGCTGCATGTGCATACATAACTTGTGGTTTTGCAGAAAACAACATCCGCGTCTACCAAAAGATGCATGTGCATGCTCAACAAGTGGTTGGCACAAATCCGTGTGCGGGTGCTAAAAAGAACAGCATGGGCGTGCTTAGCACTTCGTTTGGCAGAAATCTACGTGCGCGCTCTCCCAAATGCAGCACGTGCGTGCATAACTAGTGGTTTTGCATAAAACATCGTCCGCGTCTACCAAAAGATGCATATGCATGCTTAACAAGTGGTTTGGCGCAAATCCATGCGCGGGTGCTAAAAAGAGCAGTATGGGCGTGCCTAGCACGTCGTTTGGGAGAAATCCACGTGCGCGCTCTGCCAAAAGCAGCATGTGCATACATAACTCGTGGTTTTGCAGAAAACAACGTCCACGTCTACTAAAATATGCATGTGCATGCTTAACAAATGGTTTGACACAAATCCAAGCTGGGGTGCTAAAAAAAGCAGCGTGGGCGTGCTTAGCATGTCGTTTGGCAGAAATCCAAGTGCGCGCTCTGCCAAAAGCAGCATGTGCATGCATAACTTGTTGTTTGGAAGAAAACAACGTCCGCGTCTGCCAAAACATGCATATGCATCCTTAAGAAGTGGTTTGGCACGAATTCATGCGCGGGGGCTAAAAAGAGCAGCATGGGCATGCTTGGCATGTCGTTTGGCAGAAATCCACGTGCGCGCTCTGCCAAAAGCAGCATGTGCATACATAACTCGTGGTTTTGCAGAAAACAACGTCCGCGTCTACCAAACGATTCATGTGCATGCTTAACAAGTGGTTTGGCACAAATGCATGCGCGGGTGCTAAAAAGAGCAATATGGACGTGCTTAGCACGTCGTTTGGCAGAAATCCACGTGCGCGCTCTGCCAAAAGCAGCATGTGCATGGGTAACTTGTGGTTTGGCAGAAAAAAACGTCCGCCTCTGCCAAACATGCATATGCATCCTTAACAAGTGGTTTGGCACAAATCCATGTGCAGGTGCTAAAAAGAGCAGCATGGGCGTGCTTAGCACGTCGTTTGGCAGAAATCTACGTGCGCGCTCTCCCAAAAGCAGCACGTGCGTGCATAACTTGTGGTTTTACAGAAAACAACGTCCGCGTCTACTAAAATATGCATGTGCATGCTTAACAAATGGTTTGACACAAATCCATGCTGGGGTGCTAAAAAAAGCAGCGTGGGCGTGCTTAGCACGTCGTTTGGCAGAAATCCAAGTGCGCGCTCTGCCAAAAGCAGCATGTGCATGCATAACTTGTTGTTTGGAAGAAAACAACGTCCGCGTCTGCCAAAACATGCATATGCATTCTTAAGAAGTGGTTTGGCACGAATCCATGTGCGGGTGCTAAAAAGAGCAGCATGGGCATGCTTAGCATGTCGTTTGGCAGAAATCCACGTGCGCGCTCTGCCAAAAGCAGCATGTGCATGCATAACTTGTGGTTTTGCAGAAAACAACGTCCGCGTCTACCAAAAGATGCATGTGCATGCTCAACAAGTGGTTTGGCACAAATCCATGCGCTGATGCTAAAAAGAGCAGCATGGGCGTGCTGAGCACGTCGTTTGGCAGAAATCCACGTGCGCGGTCTGCGAAAAGCACCATGTGCATGCATAACTTATGGTTTTGCAGAAAACAACGTCCGCGTCTACCAAAAGATGCATGTGCATGCTCAACAAATGGTTTGACACAAATCCATGCTGGGGTGCTAAAGAGAGCAGCGTGGGCGTGCTTAGCACGTCGTTTGGCAAAAATCCAAGTGCGCGCTCTGCCAAAAGCAGCAAGTGCATGCATAACTTGTGGTTTCGCATAAAACAACGTCCGCGCCTACCAAAAGATGCATGTGCATGCTCAACAAGTGGTTTGGCACAAATCCATGCGCGGGTGCTAAAAAGAGCAGCATGGGCGTGCTTAGGACGTCGTTTGGCAGAAATTTACGTGCGCGCTCTGCCAAAAGCAGTATGTGCATGCACAACTTGTGGTTTGGCAGAAAACAACGTCCGCGTCTGCCAAAACATGCATATGCTTGCTTAACAAGTGGTTTGGCACTAATCCATGTGCGGGTGCTAAAAAGAGCAGCATGGGCGTGCTTAGAACGTCATTTGGCAGAAATCCACGTGCGCGCTCTGCAAAAAGCAGCATCTGCATGCATAACTTGTGGTTTTGCAGAAAACAACGTCCGCGTCCACCGAAAGATGCATGTGCATGCTTAACAAGTGGTTTGGCACAAATCCATGCGCGGATTCTAGAAAGAGCAGCATGGGCGTGCTTAGCACGTCGTTTGGCAGAAATCTACGTGCGCGCTCTCCCAAAAGCAGCACGTGCGTGCATAACTTGTGGTTTTGCAGAAAACAACGTCCGCGTCTACTAAAATATGCATGTGCATGCTTAACAAATGGTTTGACACAAATCCATGCTGGGGTGCTAAAATAAGCAGCGTGGGCGTGCTTAGCACGTCGTTTGGCAGAAATCCAAGTGCGCGCTCTGCCAAAAGCAGCATGTGCATTCATAACTTTTGGTTTGGAAGAAAACAACGTCCGCGTCTGCCAAAACATGCATATGCATCCTTAATAAGTGGTTTGGCACGAATCCATGCGCGGGTGCTAAAAAGAGTAGCATGGGCATGCTTAGCACGTCGTTTGGCAGAAATCCACGTGAGCGCTCTGCCAAAAGCAGCATGTGCATGCATAAATTGTGGTTTCGCAGAACACAACGTCCGCGTCTACCAAAAGATGCATGTGCATGCTCAACAAATGGTTTGACACACATCCAAGCTGGGGTGCTAAAAAGAGCAGCGTGGGCGTGCTTAGCACGTCGTTTGGCAAAAATCCAAGTGCGCGCTCTGCCAAAAGCAGCATGTACATGCATAACTTGTGGTTTTGCAGAAAACAACATCCGCGTCTACCAAAAGATGCATGTGCATGCTCAACAAGTGCTTTGGCACAAATGTATGCGCGGGTGCTAAAAAGAGCAATATGGACGTGCTTAGCACGTCGTTTGGCAGAAATCCACGTGCGCGCTCTGCCAAAAGCAGTATGTGCATGGGTAACTTGTGGTTTGGCAGAAAAAAACGTCCGCCTCTGCCAAAACATGCATATGCATCCTTAACAAGTGGTTTGGCACAAATCCATGTGCAGGTGCTAAAAAGAGCAGCATGGGCGTGCTTAGCACGTCGTTTGGAAGAAATCTACGTGCTCGCTCTCCCAAAAGCAGCACGTGCGTGCATAACTTGTGGTTTTACAGAAAACAACGTCCGCGTCTACTAAAATATGCATGTGCATGCTTAACAAATGGTTCGGCACAAATCCATGCTGGGGTGCTAAAAAAAGCAGCGTGGGCGTGCTTAGCACGTCGTTTGGCAGAAATCCAAGTGCGCGCTCTGCCAAAAGCAGCATGTGCATGCATAACTTGTTGTTTGGAAGAAAACAACGTCCGCGTCTGCCAAAACATGCATATGCATTCTTAAGAAGTGGTTTGGCACGAAGCCATGCGCGGGTGCTAAAAAGAGCAGCATGGGCATGCTTAGCATGTCGTTTGGCAGAAATCCACGTGCGCGCTCTGCCAAAAGCAGCATGGTCATGCATAACTTGTGGTTTTGCAGAAAACAACGTCCGCGTCTACCAAAAGATGCATGTGCATGCTCAACAAGTGGTTTGGCACAAATCCATTCGCGGATGCTAAAAAGAGCAGCATGGGCGTGCTGAGCACGTCGTTTGGCAGAAATCCACGTGCGCGGTCTGCGAAAAGCACCATGTGCATGCATAACTTATGGTTTTGCAGAAAACAACGTCCGCGTCTACAAAAAGATGCATGTGCATGCTCAACAAGTGGTTTGGCACAAATCCATGCGCGGGTGCTAGAAAGAGCAGCATGGGCGTGCTTAGGACGTCGTTTGGCAGAAATTTACGTGCGCGCTCTGCCAAAAGCAGTATGTGCATGCACAACTTGTGGTTTTGCAGAAAACAACGTCCGCGTCTACTAATATATGCATGTGCATGCTTAACAAATGGTTTGACACAAATCCATGCTCGGGTGCTAAAATAAGCAGCGTGGGCGTGCTTAGGACGTCGTTTGGCAGAAATCCAAGTGCGCGCTCTGCCAAAAGCAGCATGTGCATTCATACCTTGTGGTTTGGAAGAAAACAACGTCCGCGTCTGCCAAAACATACATATGCATCCTTAAGAAGTGGTTTGGCACGAATCCATGCGCGGGTGCTAAAAAGAGTAGCATGGGCATGCTTAGCACGTCGTTTGGCAGAAATCCACGTGAGCGCTCTGCCAAAAGCAGCATGTGCATGCATAAATTGTGGTTTCGCAGAACACAACGTCCGCGTCTACCAAAAGATGCATGTGCATGCTCAACAAATGGTTTGACACACATCCAAGCTGGGGTGCTAAAAAGAGCAGCGTGGGCGTGCTTAGCACGTTGTTTGGCAAAAATCCAAGTGCGCGCTCTGCCAAAAGCAGCATGTGCATGCATAACTTGTGGTTTTGCAGAAAACAACATCCGCGTCTACCAAAAGATGCATGTGCATGCTCAACAAGTGCTTTGGCACAAATCCATGCGCGGGTGCTAAAAAGAGCAGCATGGGCGTGCTTAGGACGTCGCTTGGCCGAAATCCACGTGCGCGTTCTGCCAAAAGCAGCATGTGCATGCACAACTTGTGGTTTGGCACAAAACAACGTCCGCGTCTGCCAAAACATGCATATGCATGATTAACAAGTAGTTTGGCACAAATCCGTGTGCGGGTGCTAAAAAGAACAGCATGGGCGTGCTTAGCTCGTCGTTTGGCAGAAATCCACGTGCGCGCTCTCCCAAAGCAGCACGTGAGTGCATAACTTGTGGTTTTGCAGAAAACAATGTCCGCGTCTACCAAAAGATGCATGTGCATGCTTAACAAATGTTTTGACACAAATCCATGCTGGGGTGCTTAAAAAAGCAGCGTGGGCGTGCTTAGCACGTCGTTTGGCAGAAATCCAAGTGCGCGCTCTGCCAAAAGCAGCATGTGCATGCATATCTTGTAGTTTTGCAGAAAACAACGTCCGCGTCTACCAAAAGATGCATCTGCATGCTTAAGTAGTGGTTTGGCACAAATCCATGCGCGGGTGGTAAGAACAGCAGCATTGGCGTACTTAGCACGTCGTTTGGCAGAAATCTACGTTCGCGCTCTGCCAAAAGCAGCATGTGCATGCATAACTTGTGGTTTTGCAGAAAACTACGTCCGCGTCTACTAAAATATGCATGTGCATGCTTAACAAATGGTTTGACACAAATCCATGCTGGGGTGCCAAAATAAGCAGCGTGGGCGTGCTTAGCAAGTCGTTTGGCAGAAATCCAAGTGCGCGCTCTGCCAAAAGCAGCATGTGCATGCATAACTTGTGGTTTGGAAGAAAACAACGTCCGCGTCTGCCAAAACATGCGTATGCATCCTTAAGAAGTGGTTTGGCACGAATCCATGCGCGGGTGCTAAAAGAGCAATATGGGCGTGCTTAGCACGTCGTTTGGCAGAAATCCACGTGCGCGGTCTTCGAAAAGCACCATGTGCATGCATAACTTGTGCTTTTGCAGAAAACAACGTCCGCGTCTACCAAAAGATGCATGTACATGCTTAACAAGTGGTTTGGCACAAATCCATGCGCGGGTGGTGAAAACAGCAGCATAGGCGTGCTTAGCACGTCGTTTGGAAGAAATGCACGTGAGCGCTCTGACAAAAGCAGCATCTGCATGCATAAATTGTGGTTTCGCAGAACACAACGTCCGCGTCTACCAAAAGATGCATGTGCATGCTCAACAAATGGTTTGACACAAATCCATGCTGGGGTGCTAAAAAGAGCAGCGTGGGCGTGCTTAGCACGTCGTTTGGCAAAAATCCAAGTGCGCGCTCTGCCAAAAGCTGTATGTGCATGCATAACTTGTGGTTTTGCAGAAAACAACATCCGCGTCTACCAAAAGATGCATGTGCATGCTCAACAAGTGCTTTGGCACAAATCCATGCGCGGGTGCTAAAAAGAGCAGCATGGGCGTGCTTAGGACGTCGCTTGGCAGAAATCCACGTGCGCGTTCTGCCAAAAGCAGCATGTGCATGAACAACTTGTGGTTTGGCAGAAAACAACGTCCGCGTCTGCCAAAACATGCATATGCATGATTAACAAGTGGTTTGGCACAAATCCGTGTGCGGGTGCTAAAAAGAACACCATGGGCATGCTTAGCTCGTCGTTTGGCAGAAATCCACGTGCGCGCTCTCCCAAAGCAGCACGTGCGTGCATAACTTGTGGTTTTGCAGAAAACAATGTCCGCGTCTACCAAAAGATGCATGTGCATGCTTAACAAATGGTTTGACACAAATCCATGCTGGGGTGCCAAAATAAGCAGCGTGGGCGTGCTTAGCAAGTCGTTTGGCAGAAATCCAAGTGCGCGCTCTGCCAAAAGCAGCATGTGCATGCATAACTTGTGGTTTGGAAGAAAACAACGTCCGCGTCTGCCAAAACATGCGTATGCATCCTTAAGAAGTGGTTTGGCACGAATCCATGCGCGGGTGCTAAAAGAGCAATATGGGCGTGCTTAGCACGTCGTTTGGCAGAAATCCACGTGCGCGGTCTTCGAAAAGCACCATGTGCATGCATAACTTGTGCTTTTGCAGAAAACAACGTCCGCGTCGAACAAAAGATGCATGTACATGCTTAACAAGTGGTTTGGCACAAATCCATGCGCGGGTGGTAAGAACAGCAGCATTGGCGTACTTAGCACGTCGTTTGGCAGAAATCCACGTTCGCGCTCTGCCAAAAGCAGCATGTGCATGCATAACTTGTGGTTTCGCAGAAAACAACGTCCGCGTCTGCGAAAACATGCATATGCATGTTTAAGATGTGGTTTGGCACAAATCCATGTGCGGGTGCTAAAAAGAGCAGCATGGGCGTGCTTAGAACGTTGTTTGAAAGAAATTCACGTGCGCGCTCTACCAAAAGCAGAATGTGCGTGCGTAACTTGTGGTTTGGCAGAAAAAAACGTCCGCGTCTGCCAAAACATGCATGTGCATGCTCAACAAGTGGTTTGGCACAAATTCATGCGCGGGTGCTAAAAAGAGCAGCATGGGCGTGCTTAGGACGTCGCTTGGCAGAAATCCACGTGCGCGTTCTGCCAAAAGCAGCATGTGCATGCACAACTTGTGGTTTGGCAGAAAACAACGTCCGCGTCTGCCAAAACATGCATGTGTATGCTTAACAAGTGGTTTGGCACAAATGCATGCGCGGGTGGTAAGAACAGCAGCATAGGCGTACTTAGCACGTCGTTTGGCAGAAATCCACGTTCGCGCTCTGCCAAAAGCAGCATGTGCATGCATAACTTGTGGTTTGGCAGAAAACAACGTCCGCGTCTGCCAAAACATGCATATGCTTGCTTAACAAGTGGTTTGGCACTAATCCATGTGCGGGTGCTAAAAAGAGCAGCATGGGCGTGCTTAGAACGTCATTTGGCAGAAATCCACGTGCGCGCTCTGCAAAAAGCAGCATCTGCATGCATAACTTGTGGTTTTGCAGAAAACAACGTCCGCGTCCACCGAAAGATGCATGTGCATGCTTAACAAGTGGTTTGGCACAAATCCATGCGCGGATTCTAGAAAGAGCAGCATGGGCGTGCTTAGCACGTCGTTTGGCAGAAATCTACGTGCGCGCTCTCCCAAAAGCAGCACGTGCGTGCATAACTTGTGGTTTTGCAGAAAACAACGTCCGCGTCTACTAAAATATGCATGTGCATGCTTAACAAATGGTTTGACACAAATCCATGCTGGGGTGCTAAAATAAGCAGCGTGGGCGTGCTTAGCACGTCGTTTGGCAGAAATCCAAGTGCGCGCTCTGCCAAAAGCAGCATGTGCATTCATAACTTTTGGTTTGGAAGAAAACAACGTCCGCGTCTGCCAAAACATGCATATGCATCCTTAATAAGTGGTTTGGCACGAATCCATGCGCGGGTGCTAAAAAGACTAGCATGGGCATGCTTAGCACGTCGTTTGGCAGAAATCCACGTGAGCGCTCTGCCAAAAGCAGCATGTGCATGCATAAATTGTGGTTTCGCAGAACACAACGTCCGCGTCTACCAAAAGATGCATGTGCATGCTCAACAAATGGTTTGACACACATCCAAGCTGGGGTGCTAAAAAGAGCAGCGTGGGCGTGCTTAGCACGTCGTTTGGCAAAAATCCAAGTGCGCGCTCTGCCAAAAGCAGCATGTACATGCATAACTTGTGGTTTTGCAGAAAACAACATCCGCGTCTACCAAAAGATGCATGTGCATGCTCAACAAGTGCTTTGGCACAAATGTATGCGCGGGTGCTAAAAAGAGCAATATGGACGTGCTTAGCACGTCGTTTGGCAGAAATCCACGTGCGCGCTCTGCCAAAAGCAGTATGTGCATGGGTAACTTGTGGTTTGGCAGAAAAAAACGTCCGCCTCTGCCAAAACATGCATATGCATCCTTAACAAGTGGTTTGGCACAAATCCATGTGCAGGTGCTAAAAAGAGCAGCATGGGCGTGCTTAGCACGTCGTTTGGAAGAAATCTACGTGCTCGCTCTCCCAAAAGCAGCACGTGCGTGCATAACTTGTGGTTTTACAGAAAACAACGTCCGCGTCTACTAAAATATGCATGTGCATGCTTAACAAATGGTTCGGCACAAATCCATGCTGGGGTGCTAAAAAAAGCAGCGTGGGCGTGCTTAGCACGTCGTTTGGCAGAAATCCAAGTGCGCGCTCTGCCAAAAGCAGCATGTGCATGCATAACTTGTTGTTTGGAAGAAAACAACGTCCGCGTCTGCCAAAACATGCATATGCATTCTTAAGAAGTGGTTTGGCACGAAGCCATGCGCGGGTGCTAAAAAGAGCAGCATGGGCATGCTTAGCATGTCGTTTGGCAGAAATCCACGTGCGCGCTCTGCCAAAAGCAGCATGGTCATGCATAACTTGTGGTTTTGCAGAAAACAACGTCCGCGTCTACCAAAAGATGCATGTGCATGCTCAACAAGTGGTTTGGCACAAATCCATTCGCGGATGCTAAAAAGAGCAGCATGGGCGTGCTGAGCACGTCGTTTGGCAGAAATCCACGTGCGCGGTCTGCGAAAAGCACCATGTGCATGCATAACTTATGGTTTTGCAGAAAACAACGTCCGCGTCTACAAAAAGATGCATGTGCATGCTCAACAAGTGGTTTGGCACAAATCCATGCGCGGGTGCTAGAAAGAGCAGCATGGGCGTGCTTAGGACGTCGTTTGGCAGAAATTTACGTGCGCGCTCTGCCAAAAGCAGTATGTGCATGCACAACTTGTGGTTTTGCAGAAAACAACGTCCGCGTCTACTAATATATGCATGTGCATGCTTAACAAATGGTTTGACACAAATCCATGCTCGGGTGCTAAAATAAGCAGCGTGGGCGTGCTTAGGACGTCGTTTGGCAGAAATCCAAGTGCGCGCTCTGCCAAAAGCAGCATGTGCATTCATACCTTGTGGTTTGGAAGAAAACAACGTCCGCGTCTGCCAAAACATACATATGCATCCTTAAGAAGTGGTTTGGCACGAATCCATGCGCGGGTGCTAAAAAGAGTAGCATGGGCATGCTTAGCACGTCGTTTGGCAGAAATCCACGTGAGCGCTCTGCCAAAAGCAGCATGTGCATGCATAAATTGTGGTTTCGCAGAACACAACGTCCGCGTCTACCAAAAGATGCATGTGCATGCTCAACAAATGGTTTGACACACATCCAAGCTGGGGTGCTAAAAAGAGCAGCGTGGGCGTGCTTAGCACGTTGTTTGGCAAAAATCCAAGTGCGCGCTCTGCCAAAAGCAGCATGTGCATGCATAACTTGTGGTTTTGCAGAAAACAACATCCGCGTCTACCAAAAGATGCATGTGCATGCTCAACAAGTGCTTTGGCACAAATCCATGCGCGGGTGCTAAAAAGAGCAGCATGGGCGTGCTTAGGACGTCGCTTGGCCGAAATCCACGTGCGCGTTCTGCCAAAAGCAGCATGTGCATGCACAACTTGTGGTTTGGCACAAAACAACGTCCGCGTCTGCCAAAACATGCATATGCATGATTAACAAGTAGTTTGGCACAAATCCGTGTGCGGGTGCTAAAAAGAACAGCATGGGCGTGCTTAGCTCGTCGTTTGGCAGAAATCCACGTGCGCGCTCTCCCAAAGCAGCACGTGAGTGCATAACTTGTGGTTTTGCAGAAAACAATGTCCGCGTCTACCAAAAGATGCATGTGCATGCTTAACAAATGTTTTGACACAAATCCATGCTGGGGTGCTTAAAAAAGCAGCGTGGGCGTGCTTAGCACGTCGTTTGGCAGAAATCCAAGTGCGCGCTCTGCCAAAAGCAGCATGTGCATGCATATCTTGTAGTTTTGCAGAAAACAACGTCCGCGTCTACCAAAAGATGCATCTGCATGCTTAAGTAGTGGTTTGGCACAAATCCATGCGCGGGTGGTAAGAACAGCAGCATTGGCGTACTTAGCACGTCGTTTGGCAGAAATCTACGTTCGCGCTCTGCCAAAAGCAGCATGTGCATGCATAACTTGTGGTTTTGCAGAAAACTACGTCCGCGTCTACTAAAATATGCATGTGCATGCTTAACAAATGGTTTGACACAAATCCATGCTGGGGTGCCAAAATAAGCAGCGTGGGCGTGCTTAGCAAGTCGTTTGGCAGAAATCCAAGTGCGCGCTCTGCCAAAAGCAGCATGTGCATGCATAACTTGTGGTTTGGAAGAAAACAACGTCCGCGTCTGCCAAAACATGCGTATGCATCCTTAAGAAGTGGTTTGGCACGAATCCATGCGCGGGTGCTAAAAGAGCAATATGGGCGTGCTTAGCACGTCGTTTGGCAGAAATCCACGTGCGCGGTCTTCGAAAAGCACCATGTGCATGCATAACTTGTGCTTTTGCAGAAAACAACGTCCGCGTCTACCAAAAGATGCATGTACATGCTTAACAAGTGGTTTGGCACAAATCCATGCGCGGGTGGTGAAAACAGCAGCATAGGCGTGCTTAGCACGTCGTTTGGAAGAAATGCACGTGAGCGCTCTGACAAAAGCAGCATCTGCATGCATAAATTGTGGTTTCGCAGAACACAACGTCCGCGTCTACCAAAAGATGCATGTGCATGCTCAACAAATGGTTTGACACAAATCCATGCTGGGGTGCTAAAAAGAGCAGCGTGGGCGTGCTTAGCACGTCGTTTGGCAAAAATCCAAGTGCGCGCTCTGCCAAAAGCTGTATGTGCATGCATAACTTGTGGTTTTGCAGAAAACAACATCCGCGTCTACCAAAAGATGCATGTGCATGCTCAACAAGTGCTTTGGCACAAATCCATGCGCGGGTGCTAAAAAGAGCAGCATGGGCGTGCTTAGGACGTCGCTTGGCAGACATCCACGTGCGCGTTCTGCCAAAAGCAGCATGTGCATGAACAACTTGTGGTTTGGCAGAAAACAACGTCCGCGTCTGCCAAAACATGCATATGCATGATTAACAAGTGGTTTGGCACAAATCCGTGTGCGGGTGCTAAAAAGAACACCATGGGCATGCTTAGCTCGTCGTTTGGCAGAAATCCACGTGCGCGCTCTCCCAAAGCAGCACGTGCGTGCATAACTTGTGGTTTTGCAGAAAACAATGTCCGCGTCTACCAAAAGATGCATGTGCATGCTTAACAAATGGTTTGACACAAATCCATGCTGGGGTGCCAAAATAAGCAGCGTGGGCGTGCTTAGCAAGTCGTTTGGCAGAAATCCAAGTGCGCGCTCTGCCAAAAGCAGCATGTGCATGCATAACTTGTGGTTTGGAAGAAAACAACGTCCGCGTCTGCCAAAACATGCGTATGCATCCTTAAGAAGTGGTTTGGCACGAATCCATGCGCGGGTGCTAAAAGAGCAATATGGGCGTGCTTAGCACGTCGTTTGGCAGAAATCCACGTGCGCGGTCTTCGAAAAGCACCATGTGCATGCATAACTTGTGCTTTTGCAGAAAACAACGTCCGCGTCGACCAAAAGATGCATGTACATGCTTAACAAGTGGTTTGGCACAAATCCATGCGCGGGTGGTAAGAACAGCAGCATTGGCGTACTTAGCACGTCGTTTGGCAGAAATCCACGTTCGCGCTCTGCCAAAAGCAGCATGTGCATGCATAACTTGTGGTTTCGCAGAAAACAACGTCCGCGTCTGCGAAAACATGCATATGCATGTTTAAGATGTGGTTTGGCACAAATCCATGTGCGGGTGCTAAAAAGAGCAGCATGGGCGTGCTTAGAACGTTGTTTGAAAGAAATTCACGTGCGCGCTCTACCAAAAGCAGAATGTGCGTGCGTAACTTGTGGTTTGGCAGAAAAAAACGTCCGCGTCTGCCAAAACATGCATGTGCATGCTCAACAAGTGGTTTGGCACAAATTCATGCGCGGGTGCTAAAAAGAGCAGCATGGGCGTGCTTAGGACGTCGCTTGGCAGAAATCCACGTGCGCGTTCTGCCAAAAGCAGCATGTGCATGCACAACTTGTGGTTTGGCAGAAAACAACGTCCGCGTCTGCCAAAACATGCATGTGCATGCTTAACAAGTGGTTTGGCACAAATGCATGCGCGGGTGGTAAGAACAGCAGCATAGGCGTACTTAGCACGTCGTTTGGCAGAAATCCACGTTCGCGCTCTGCCAAAAGCAGCATGTGCATGCATAACTTGTGGTTTCGCATAAAACAACGTCCGCGTCTACCAAAAGATCCATGTGCATGCTCAACAAGTGGTTTGGCACAAATCCATGCGCGGGTGCTTAAAAGCAGCATGGGCGTGCTTAGGACGTCGCTTGGCCGAAATCCACGTGCGCGTTCTGCCAAAAGCAGCATGTGCATGCACAACTTGTGGTTTGGCACAAAACAACGTCCGCGTCTGCCAAAACATGCATATGCATGATTAACAAGTAGTTTGGCACAAATCCGTGTGCGGGTGCTAAAAAGAACAGCATGGGCGTGCTTAGCTCGTCGTTTGGCAGAAATCCACGTGCGCGCTCTCCCAAAGCAGCACGTGAGTGCATAACTTGTGGTTTTGCAGAAAACAATGTCCGCGTCTACCAAAAGATGCATGTGCATGCTTAACAAATGTTTTGACACAAATCCATGCTGGGGTGCTTAAAAAAGCAGCGTGGGCGTGCTTAGCACGTCGTTTGGCAGAAATCCAAGTGCGCGCTCTGCCAAAAGCAGCATGTGCATGCATATCTTGTAGTTTTGCAGAAAACAACGTCCGCGTCTACCAAAAGATGCATCTGCATGCTTAAGTAGTGGTTTGGCACAAATCCATGCGCGGGTGGTAAGAACAGCAGCATTGGCGTACTTAGCACGTCGTTTGGCAGAAATCTACGTTCGCGCTCTGCCAAAAGCAGCATGTGCATGCATAACTTGTGGTTTTGCAGAAAACTACGTCCGCGTCTACTAAAATATGCATGTGCATGCTTAACAAATGGTTTGACACAAATCCATGCTGGGGTGCCAAAATAAGCAGCGTGGGCGTGCTTAGCAAGTCGTTTGGCAGAAATCCAAGTGCGCGCTCTGCCAAAAGCAGCATGTGCATGCATAACTTGTGGTTTGGAAGAAAACAACGTCCGCGTCTGCCAAAACATGCGTATGCATCCTTAAGAAGTGGTTTGGCACGAATCCATGCGCGGGTGCTAAAAGAGCAATATGGGCGTGCTTAGCACGTCGTTTGGCAGAAATCCACGTGCGCGGTCTTCGAAAAGCACCATGTGCATGCATAACTTGTGCTTTTGCAGAAAACAACGTCCGCGTCTACCAAAAGATGCATGTACATGCTTAACAAGTGGTTTGGCTCAAATCCATGCGCGGGTGGTGAAAACAGCAGCATAGGCGTGCTTAGCACGTCGTTTGGAAGAAATGCACGTGAGCGCTCTGACAAAAGCAGCATCTGCATGCATAAATTGTGGTTTCGCAGAACACAACGTCCGCGTCTACCAAAAGATGCATGTGCATGCTCAACAAATGGTTTGACACAAATCCATGCTGGGGTGCTAAAAAGAGCAGCGTGGGCGTGCTTAGCACGTCGTTTGGCAAAAATCCAAGTGCGCGCTCTGCCAAAAGCTGTATGTGCATGCATAACTTGTGGTTTTGCAGAAAACAACATCCGCGTCTACCAAAAGATGCATGTGCATGCTCAACAAGTGCTTTGGCACAAATCCATGCGCGGGTGCTAAAAAGAGCAGCATGGGCGTGCTTAGGACGTCGCTTGGCAGAAATCCACGTGCGCGTTCTGCCAAAAGCAGCATGTGCATGAACAACTTGTGGTTTGGCAGAAAACAACGTCCGCGTCTGCCAAAACATGCATATGCATGATTAACAAGTGGTTTGGCACAAATCCGTGTGCGGGTGCTAAAAAGAACACCATGGGCATGCTTAGCTCGTCGTTTGGCAGAAATCCACGTGCGCGCTCTCCCAAAGCAGCACGTGCGTGCATAACTTGTGGTTTGGCAGAAAAAAACGTCCGCGTCTGCCAAAACATGCATGTGCATGCTCAACAAGTGGTTTGGCACAAATTCATGCGCGGGTGCTAAAAAGAGCAGCATGGGCGTGCTTAGGACGTCGCTTGGCAGAAATCCACGTGCGCGTTCTGCCAAAAGCAGCATGTGCATGCACAACTTGTGGTTTGGCAGAAAACAACGTCCGCGTCTGCCAAAACATGCATGTGCATGCTTAACAAGTGGTTTGGCACAAATGCATGCGCGGGTGGTAAGAACAGCAGCATAGGCGTACTTAGCACGTCGTTTGGCAGAAATCCACGTTCGCGCTCTGCCAAAAGCAGCATGTGCATGCATAACTTGTGGTTTCGCATAAAACAACGTCCGCGTCTACCAAAAGATCCATGTGCATGCTCAACAAGTGGTTTGGCACAAATCCATGCGCGGGTGCTTAAAAGCAGCATGGGCGTGCTTAGGACGTCGTTTGGCAGAAATCCACGTGCGCGCTCTGCCAAAAGCAGCATGTGCATGCGTAACTTGTGGTTTGGCAGAAAAAAATGTCCGTGTCTGCCAAAACATGCATATGCATCCTTAAGAAGTGGGTTGGCACTAATCCATGTGCGGGTGCTAAAAAGAGCAGCATGGGCGTGCTTAGCACGTCGTTTGGCAGAAATCCACGTTCGCGCTCTGCAAAAAGCAGCATCTGCATGCATAACTTGTGGTTTTGCAGAAAACAACGTCCGCGTCCACCAAAAGATGCATGTGCATGCTTAACAAGTGGTTTGGCACAAATCCATGAGCGGGTGCTAGAAAGAGCAGCATGGGCGTGCTTAGCACGTCGTTTGGCAGAAATCCACGTGCGCGCTCTCCCAAAAGCAGCACGTGCGTGCATACCTTGTGGTTTTGCAGAAAACAACGTCCGCGTCTACTAAAATATGCATGTGAATGCTTAACAAATGGTTTGACAAAAATCCATGCTGGGGTGCTAAAAAAAGCAGCGTGGGCGTGCTTAGCACGTCGTTTGGCAGAAATCCAAGTGCGCGCTCTGCCAAAAGCAGCATGTGCATGCATATCTTGTGGTTTTGCAGAAAACAACGTCCGCGTCTACCAAAAGATGCATATGCATGATTGAGAAGTGGTTTGGCACAAATCCATGCACGGGTGCTAAAAAGAGCAGCATGGGCGTGCTTAGCACGTCGTTTGGCCGAAATCCACGTTCGCGCTCTGCCAAAAGCAGCATGTGCATGCATAACTTGTGGTTTCGTAGAACACAACGTCCGCGTCTGCCAAAACATGCATATGCATGATTGAGAAGTGGTTTGGCACAAATCCATGCGCGGCTGCTAAAAAGAGCAGCATGGGCGTGCTTAGCACGTCGTTTGGCCGAAATCCACGTGCGCGCTCTGCCAGAAAGCTGCATGTGCATATATAACTTCTGGTTTTGCAGAAAACAACATCCGCGTCTACCAAAAGATGCATGTGCATGCTCAACAAGTGGTTTGGCACAAATCCATGCGCGGGTGCTAAAAAGAGGAGCATGGGCGTGCTTAGGACGTCGCTTGGCAGAAATCCACGTGCGCGGTCTGCCAAAAGCAGCATGTGCATGCACAACTTGTGGTTTGGCAGAAAACAACGTCCGCGTCTGCCAAAACATGCATATGCATGATTAACAAGTGGTTTGGCACAAATCCGTGTGCGGGTGCTAAAAAGAACACCATGGGCGTGCTTAGCTCGTCGTTTGGCAGAAATCCACGTGCGCGCTCTCCCAAAGCAGCACGTGCGTGCATAACTTGTGGTTTTGCAGAAAACAATGTCCGCGTCTACCAAAAGATGCATGTGCATGCTTAACAAATGTTTTGACACAAATCCATGCTGGGGTGCTAAAAAAAGCAGCGTGGGCGTGCTTAGCACGTCGTTTGGCAGAAATCCAAGTGCGCGCTCTGCCAAAAGCAGCATGTGCATGCATATCTTGTGGTTTTGCAGAAAACAACGTCCGCGTCTACCAAAAGATGCATCTGCATGCTTAACTAGTGGTTTGGCACAAATCCATGCGCGGGTGGTAAGAACAGCAGCATTGGCGTACTTAGCACGTCGTTTGGCAGAAATCCACGTTCGCGCTCTGCCAAAAGCAGCATGTGCATGCATAACTTGTGGTTTCGCAGAAAACAACGTCCGCGTCTGAGAAAACATGCATATGCATGTTTAAGATGTGGTTTGGCACAAATCCATGCGCGGGTGCTAAAAAGAGCGGCATGGGCGTGCTTAGAACGTTGTTTGAAAGAAATTCACGTACGCGCTCTACCAAAAGCAGAATGTGCGTGCGTAACTTGTTGTTTGGCAGAAAAAAACGTCCGCGTCTGCGAAAACATGCATGTGCATGCTCAACAAGTGGTTTGGCACAAATTCATGCGCGGGTGCTAAAAAGAGCAGCATGGGCGTGCTTAGGACGTCGCTTGGCAGAAATCCACGTGCGCGTTCTGCCAAAAGCAGCATGTGCATGCACAACTTGTGGTTTGGCAGAAAACAACGTCCGCGTCTGCCAAAACATGCATGTGCATGCTTAACAAGTGGTTTGGCACAAATCCGTGTGCGGGTGCTAAAAAGAACACCATGGGCGTGCTTAGCTCGTCGTTTGGCAGAAATCCACGTGCGCGCTCTCCCAAAGCAGCACGTGCGTGCATAACTTGTGGTTTTGCAGAAAACAATGTCCGCGTCTACCAAAAGATGCATGTGCATGCTTAACAAATGTTTTGACACAAATCCATGCTGGGGTGCTAAAAAAAGCAGCGTGGGCGTGCTTAGCACGTCGTTTGGCAGAAATCCAAGTGCGCGCTCTGCCAAAAGCAGCATGTGCATGCATATCTTGTGGTTTTGCAGAAAACAACGTCCGCGTCTACCAAAAGATGCATCTGCATGCTTAACTAGTGGTTTGGCACAAATCCATGCGCGGGTGGTAAGAACAGCAGCATTGGCGTACTTAGCACGTCGTTTGGCAGAAATGCACGTTCGCGCTCTGCCAAAAGCAGCATGTGCATGCATAACTTGTGGTTTCGCAGAAAACAACGTCCGCGTCTGCGAAAACATGCATATGCATGTTTAAGATGTGGTTTGGCACAAATCCATGTGCGGGTGCTAAAAAGAGCAGCATAGGCGTACTTAGCACGTCGTTTGGCAGAAATCCACGTTCGCGCTCTGCCAAAAGCAGCATGTGCATGCATAACTTGTGGTTTCGCATAAAACAACGTCCGCGTCAACCAAAAGATGCATGTGCATGCTCAACAAGTGGTTTGGCACAAATCCATGCGCGGGTGCTTAAAAGCAGCATGGGCGTGCTTAGGACGTCGTTTGGCAGAAATCCACGTGCGCGCTCTGCCAAAAGCAGCATGTGCATGCGTAACTTGTGGTTTGGCAGAAAAAAACGTCCGTGTCTGCCAAAACATGCATATGCATCCTTAAGAAGTGGGTTGGCACTAATCCATGTGCGGGTGCTAAAAAGAGCAGCATGGGCGTGCTTAGCACGTCGTTTGGCAGAAATCCACGTTCGCGCTCTGCAAAAAGCAGCATCTGCATGCATAACTTGTGGTTTTGCAGAAAACAACGTCCGCGTCCACCAAAAGATGCATGTGCATGCTTAACAAGTGGTTTGGCACAAATCCATGAGCGGGTGCTAGAAAGAGCAGCATGGGCGTGCTTAGCACGTCGTTTGGCAGAAATCCACGTGCGCGCTCTCCCAAAAGCAGCACGTGCGTGCATACCTTGTGGTTTTGCAGAAAACAACGTCCGCGTCTACTAAAATATGCATGTGAATGCTTAACAAATGGTTTGACAAAAATCCATGCTGGGGTGCTAAAAAAAGCAGCGTGGGCGTGTTTAGCACGTCGTTTGGCAGAAATCCAAGTGCGCGCTCTGCCAAAAGCAGCATGTGCATGCATATCTTGTGGTTTTGCAGAAAACAACGTCCGCGTCTACCAAAAGATGCATATGCATGATTGAGAAGTGGTTTGGCACAAATCCATGCACGGGTGCTAAAAAGAGCAGCATGGGCGTGCTTAGCACGTCGTTTGGCCGAAATCCACGTTCGCGCTCTGCCAAAAGCAGCATGTGCATGCATAACTTGTGGTTTCGCAGAACACAACGTCCGCGTCTGCCAAAACATGCATATGCATGATTGAGAAGTGGTTTGGCACAAATCCATGCGCGGCTGCTAAAAAGAGCAGCATGGGCGTGCTTAGCACGTCGTTTGGCCGAAATCCACGTGCGCGCTCTGCCAGAAAGCTGCATGTGCATATATAACTTCTGGTTTTGCAGAAAACAACATCCGCGTCTACCAAAAGATGCATGTGCATGCGCAACAAGTGGTTTGGCACAAATTCATGCGCGGGTGCTAAAAAGAGGAGCATGGGCGTGCTTAGGACGTCGCTTGGCAGAAATCCACGTGCGCGGTCTGCCAAAAGCAGCATGTGCATGCACAACTTGTGGTTTGGCAGAAAACAACGTCCGCGTCTGCCAAAACATGCATATGCATGCTTAACACGTGGTTTGGCACAAATCCGTGTGCGGGGGCTAAAAAGAACAGCATGGGCGTGCTTAGCTCGTCGTTTGGCAGAAATCCAAGTGCGCGCTCTGCCAAAAGCAGCATGTGCATGCATATCTTGTGGTTTTGCAGAAAACAACGTCCGCGTCTACCAAAAGATGCATCTGCATGCTTAACAAGTGGTTTGGCACAAATGCATGCGCGGGTTGTAAGAACAGCAGCATAGGCGTACTTAGCACGTCGTTTGGCAGAAATGCACGTTCGCGCTCTGCCAAAAGCAGCATGTGCATGCATAACTTGTGGTTTCGCAGAAAACAACGTCCGCGTCTGCGAAAACATGCATATGTATGTTTAAGAAGTGGTTTGGCACAAATCAATGTGCGGGTGCTAAAAAGAGCAGCATGGGCGTGCTTAGAACGTTGTTTGAAAGAAATCCACGTGCACGCTCTGCCAAAAGCAGAATGTGCATGCATAACTTGTTGTTTTGCATAAAACAACGTCCGCGTCTACCAAAAGATGCATGTGCATGCTCAACAAGTGGTTTGGCACAAATAGATGCGCGGGTGCTAAAAAGAGCAGCATGGGCGTGCTTAGGACGTCGTTTGGCAGAAATCCACGTGCGCGCTCTGCCAAAAGAAGCATGTGCATGCACAACTTGTGGTTTGGCAGAAAACAACATCCGCTTCTTCCAAAACATGCATATGCATGCTTAACATGTCGTTTGGCACAAATCCATGCACGGGTGCTAAAAAGAGCAGTATGGGCGTGCTTAGCACGTCGTTTGGCAGAAATCCACGTTCGCACTCTGCAAAAAGCAGCATCATCATGCATATCTTGTGGTTTTGCAGAAAACATCCTCCGCGTCTACCAAAAGATGCATATGCATGATTGAGAAGTGGTTTGGCACAAATCCATGCGCGGGTGCTAAAAAGAGCAGCATGGGCGTGCTTAGCACGTCGTTTGGCCGAAATCCACGTGCGCGCTCTGCCAGAAAGCTGCATGTGCATACGTAACTTGTGGTTTTGCAGAAAACAACATCCGCGTCTACCAAAAGATGCATGTGCATGCTCAACAAGTGGTTTGGCACAAATCCATGCGCGGGTGCTAAAAAGAGCAGCATGGGCGTGCTTAGGACGTCGCTTGGCAGAAATCCACGTGCGCGTTCGGCCAAAAGCAGCATGTGCATGCACAACTTGTGGTTTGGCAGAAAACAACGTCCGCGTCTGCCAAAACATGCATATGCATGCTTAACAAGTGGTTTGGCACAAATCCGTGTGCGGGTGCTAAAAAGAAGAGCATGGGCGTGCTTAGCTCGTCGTTTGGCAGGAATCCACGTGCGCGCTCTCCCAAAAGCAGCACGTGCGTGCATAACTTGTGGTTTTGCAGAAAACAACGTCCGCGTCTAAAAAAAAATGCATGTGCATGCTTAACAAATGTTTTGACACAAATCCATGCTGGGGTGCTAAAAGAAGCAGCGTGGGCGTGCTTAGCACGTCGTTTGGCAGAAATCCAAGTGCGCGCTCTGCCAAAAGCAGCATGTGCATGCACAACTTGTGGTTTGGCAGAAAACAACGTCCGCGTCTACCAAAAGATGCATATGCATGATTGAGAAGTGGTTTGGCACAAATGCATGCGCGGGTGGTAAGAACAGCAGCATAGGCGTACTTAGCACGTCGTTTGGCAGAAATCCACGTTCGCGCTCTGCCAAAAGCAGCATGTGCATGCATAACTTGTGGTTTTGCAGAAAACAACGTCCGCGTCTACCAAAAAATGCATGTGCATGCTTAACAAATGTTTTGACACAAATCCATGCTGGGGTGCTAAAAAAAGCAGCGTGGGCGTACTTAGCACGTCGTTTGGCAGAAATCCGCGTGCGCGTTCGGCCAAAAGCAGCATGTGCATGCACAACTTGTGGTTTGGCAGAAAACAACGTCCGCGTCTGCCAAAACATGCATATGCCTGCTTAACAAGTGGTTTGGCACAAATCCGTGTGCGGGTGCTAAAAAGAACAGCATGGGCGTGCTTAGCTCGTCGTTTGGCAGAAATCCACGTGCGCGCTCTGCCAAAAGAAGCATGTGCATGCACAACTTGTGGTTTGGCAGAAAACAACATCCGCGTCTGCCAAAACATGCATATGCATCCTTAAGAAGTGGTTTGGCACGAATCCATGTGCGGGTGCTAAAAAGAGCAGCATGGGCGTGCTTAGGACGTCGCTTGGCAGAAATCCACGTGCGCGTTCGGCCAAAAGCAGCATGTGCATGCACAACTTGTGGTTTGGCAGAAAACAACGTCCGCGTCTGCCAAAACATGCATATGCATGCTTAACAAGTGGTTTGGCACAAATCCGTGTGCGGGTGCTAAAAAGAACAGCATGGGCGTGCTTAGCTCGTCGTTTGGCAGAAATCCACGTGCGCGCTCTCCCAAAAGCAGCACGTGCGTGCATAACTTGTGGTTTTGCAGAAAACAACGTCCGCGTCTACCAAAAAATGCATGTGCATGCTCAACAAGTGGTTTGGCACAAATCCATGCGCGGGTGCTAAAAAGAGCAGCATGGGCGTGCTTAGGACGTCGCTTGGCAGAAATCCACGTGCGCGTTCGGCCAAAAGCAGCATGTGCATGCACAACTTGTGGTTTGGCAGAAAACAACGTCCGCGTCTGCCAAAACATGCATATGCATGCTTAACAAGTGGTTTGGCACAAATCCGTGTGCGGGTGCTAAAAATAACAGCATGGGCGTGCTTAGCTCGTCGTTTGGCAGAAATCCACGTGCGCGCTCTCCCAAAAGCAGCACGTGCGTGCATAACTTGTGGTTTTGCAGAAAACAACGTCCGGGTCTACCAAAAAATGCATGCGCATGCTTAACAAATGTTTTGACACAAATCCATGCTGGGGTGCTAAAAAGAGCAGCATGGGCGTGCTTAGAACGTTGTTTGAAAGAAATCCACGTGCACGCTCTGCCAAAAGCAGAATGTGCATGCATAACTTGTTGTTTTGCATAAAACAACGTCCGCGTCTACCAAAAGATGCATGTGCATGCTCAACAAGTGGTTTGGTAGAAATCCATGCGCGGGTGCTAAAAAGAGCAATATGGGCGTGCTTAGCACGTCGTTTGGCAGAAATCCACGTGCGCGCTCTGCCAAAAGCAGCATGTGCATGGATAACTTGTGGTTTGGCAGAAAAAAACGTCCGCCTCTGCCAAAACATGCATATGCATCCTTAACAAGTGGTTTTGCACAAATCCATGTGCGGGTGCTAAAAAAAGCAGCATGGGCGTGCTTAGCACGTCGTTTGGCAGAAATGCACGTGCGTGCTCTGCCAAAAGCCGGACGGGCATGCATAACTTGTGCTTTGGCAGAAAACAACGTCCGCGTCTGCGAAAACATGCACATGCATGTTTAAGATGTGGTTTGGCACAAATCCATGTGCGGGTGCTAAAAAGAGCAGCATGGGCGTGCTTAGAACGTTGTTTGAAAGAAATCCACGTGCGCGCTCTACCAAAAGCAGAATGTGCATGCGTAACTTGTGGTTTGGCAGAAAACAACGTCCGCGTCTGCCAAAACATGCATATGCATCCTTAAGAAGTGGTTTGGCACTAATCCATGTGCGGGTGCTAAAAAGAGCAGCATGGGCGTGCTTAGCACGTCGTTTGGCAGAAATCCACGTTCGCGCTCTGCAAAAAGCAGGATCTGCATGCATAACTTGTGGTTTTGTAGAAAACAACGTCCGCGTCCACCAAAAGATGCATGTGCATGCTTAACAAGTGGTTTGGCACAAATCCATGCGCGGGCGCTAGAAAGAGCAGCATGGGCGTGCTTAGCATGTCGTTTGGCAGAAATCTACGTGCGCGCCCTCACAAAAACAGCACGTGCGTGCATAACTTGTGGTTTTGCAGAAAACTACGTCCGCGTCTACTAAAATATGCATGTGCATGCTTAACAAATGATTTGACACAAATCCATGCGCGGGTGCTAAAAAGAGCAGCATGGGCATGCTTAGCATGTCGTTTGGCAGAAATCCACGTGCGCGCTCTGCCAAAAGCAGCATGTGCATGCATATCTTGTGGTTTTGCAGAAAACAACGTCCGAGTCTACCAAACGATTCATGTGCATGCTTAACAAGTGGTTTGGCACAAATGCATGCGCGGGTGCCAAAAAGAGCAATATGGTCGTGCTTAGCGCGTCGTTTGGCAGAAATCCACGTGCGCGCTCTGCCAAAAGCAGCATGTGCATGGGTAACATGTGGTTTGGCAGAAAAAAACGTCCGCCTCTGCCAAAACATGCATATGCATCCTTAACAAGTGGTTTGGCACAAGTCTATGTGCGGGTGCTGAAAAAAGCAGCATGGGGGTGCTTAGCACATCGTTTGGCAGAAATCCACGTGAGCGCTCTGCCAAAAGCAGCATGTGCATGCATAACTTGTGGTTTCGCAGAACACATCCGCGTCTACCAAAAGATGCATGTACATGCTCAACAAATGGTTTGACACAAATCCATGCTGGGGTGCTAAAAAGAGCAGCATGGGCGTGCTTAGGACGTCGCTTGGCAGAAATCCACGTGCGCATTCTGCCAAAAGCAGCATGTGCATGCACAACTTTTGGTTTGGCAGAAAACAACGTCCGCGTCTGCCAAATCATGCATATGCATGCTTAACAAGTGGTTTGGCACAAATCCGTGTGCGGGTGCTAAAAAGAACAGCATGGGCGTGCTTAGCTCGTCGTTTGGCAGAAATCCACCTGCGCCCTCTCCCAAAAGCAGCACGTGCGTGCATAACTTGTGGTTTTGCAGAAAACAACGTCCGCGTCTACCAAAAGATGCATGTACATGCTCAACAAATAGTTTGACACAAATCCATGCTGGGGTGCTAAAAAGAGCAGCGTGGGCGTGCTTAGCACGTCGTTTGGCAAAAATCCAAGCGCGCGCTCTGCCAAAAGCAGCATGTGCATGCATAACTTGTGGTTTCCTAGAACACAACGTCCGCGTCTGCCAAAACATGCATATACATGCTTAACAAGTGGTTTGGCACAAATTCGTGCGCGGGTGCTAAAAAGAACAGCATGGGCGGGCTTAGCTCGTCGTTTGGAAGAAATCCACGTGCGCGCTTTTCCAAAAGCAGCACGTGCGTGCATAAGGTGTAATTTTGCAGAAAACAACGTCCGAGTCTACCAAAAGATGCTTGTGCATGCTTAAGAAATGTTTTGACACAAATCCACGCTGGGGTGCTAAAAAAGCAGCGTGGTCGTGCTTAGCACGTCGTTTGGCAGAAATCCAAGTGTGCGCTCTGCCAAAAGCAGCATGTGCATGCATATCTTGTGGTTTTGCAGAAAACAACGTCCGCGTCTACCAAAAGGTGCATCTGCATGCTTAACAAGTGGTTTGGCACAAATCCATGCGCGGGTGGTAAGAACAGCAGCATTAGCGTACTTAGCACGTCGTTTGGCAGAAATCCACGTTCGCGCTCTGCCAAAAGCAGTATGTGCATACATATCTTGTGGTTTCGCAGAAAACAACGTCCGCGTATGCGAAAACATGTATATGCATGTTTAAGAAGTGGTTTGGCACGAATCCATGCGCGGGTGCTAAAAAGAGCAGCATGGGCATGCTTAGCATGTCGTTTGGCAGAAATCCACGTGCGCGCTCTGCCAAAAGCAGCATGTGCATGCATAACTTGTGGTTTTGCAGAAAACAACGTCCGCGTCTACCAAACGATTCATGTGCATGCTTAACAAGTGGTTTGGCACAAATCCATGCGCGGGTGCTAAAAAGAGCAATATGGGCGTGCTTAGCGCGTCGTTTGGCTGAAGTCCACGTGCGCGCTCTGCCAAAAGCAGCATGTGCATGGGTAACTTGTGGTTTGGCAGTAAAAAACGTCCGCCTCTGCCAAAACATGCATATGCATCCTTAACAAGTGGTTTGGCACAAATCTATGAGCGGGTGCTAAAAAAAGCAGCATGGGGGTGCTTAGCATGTCGTTTGGCAGAAATGCACGTGCGCGCTCTGCCAAAAGCAGGACGGGCATGCATAACTTGTGGTTTGGTAGAAAACAACGTCCACGTCTGCCAAAAGATGGATGTGCATGCTCAACAAGTGGTTCGGCACAAATCCATGAGCGGATGCTAAAAAGAGCAGCATGGGCGGTCTTAGCACGTCGTTTAGCAGAAATCCACGTGCGCGGTCTTCGAAAAGCACCATGTGCATGCATAACTTGTGGTTTTGCAGAAAACAACGTCCGCGTCTACCAAAAGATGCATGTGCATGCTTAACAAGTGGTTTGGCACAAATCCATGCGCGGGTGGTAGAAACAGCAGCATAGGCGTGCTTAGCACGCCGTTTGGCAGAAATCCACGTGAGCGCTCTGCCAAAAGCAGCATGTGCATGCATAACTTGTGGTTTCGCAGAACACAACATCCGCGTCTACCAAAAGATGCATGTACATGCTCAACAAATGGTTTGACACAAATCCATGCTGGGGTGCTAAAAAGAGCAGCATGGGCGTGCTTAGGACGTCGCTTGGCAGAAATCCACGTGCGCGTTCTGCCAAAAGCAGCATGTGCATGCACAACTTGTGGTTTGGCAGAAAACAACGTCCGCGTCTGCCAAATCATGCATATGCATGCTTAACAAGTGGTTTGGCACAAATCCGTGTGCGGGTGCTAAAAAGAACAGCATGGGCGTGCTTAGCTCGTCGTTTGGCAGAAATCCACGTGCGCCCTCTCCCAAAAGGAGCACGTGCGTGCATAACTTATGGTTTTGCAGAAAACAACGTCCGCGTCTACCAAAAGATGCATGTGCATGCTCAACAAATGTTTTGACACAAATCCATGCTGGGGTGCTAAAAAAAGCAGCGTGGGCGTGCTTAGCACGTCGTTTGGCAGAAATCTAAGTGCGCGCTCTGCCAAAAGCAGCATGTGCATGCATATCTTGTGGTTTTGCAGAAAACAACGTCCGCGTCTACCAAAAGATGCATCTGCATGCTTAACCAGTGGTTTGGCCCAAATCCATGCGCGGGTGGTAAGAACAGCAGCATTGGCGTACTTAGCACGTCGTTTGGCAGAAATCTACGTGCGCGCTCTCCCAAAAGCAGCACGTGCGTGCATAACTTGTGGTTTTGCAGAAAACAACGTCCACGTCTACTAAAATATGCATGTGCATGCTTAACAAACGGTTTGACACAAATCCATGCTGGGGTGCTAATAAAAGCAGCGTGGGCGTGCTTAGCATGTCGTTTGGCAGAAATCCAAGTGCGCGCTCTGCCAAAAGCAGCATGTGCATGCATAACTTGTGGTTTGGAAGAAAACAACGTCCGCGTCTGCCAAAACATGCATATGCATCCTTAAGAAGTGGTTTGGCACGAATCCATGCGCGGGTGCTAAAAAGAGCAGCATGGGCATGCTTAGCATGTCGTTTGGCAGAAATCCACGTGCGCGCTCTGCCAAAAGCAGTATGTGCATGCATAACTTGTGGTTTTGCAGAAAACAACGTCCGCGTCTACCAAACGATTCATGTGCATGCTTAACAAGTGGTTTGGCACAAATCCATGCGCGGGTGCTAAAAAGAGCAATATGGGCGTGCTTAGCACGTCGTTTGGCAGAAATTCACGTGCGCGCTCTGCCAAAAGCAGCTTGTGCATGGGTAACTTGTGGTTTGGCAGAAAAAAACGTCCGGGTCTGCCAAAACATGCATATGCATCCTTAACAAGTGGTTTGGCACAAATACATGTGCGGGTGCTAAAAAAAGCAGCATGGGCGTGCTTAGCACGTCGTTTGGCAGAAATGCACGTTCGCGCTCTGCCAAAAGCAGGACGGGCATGCATAACTTGTGGTTTGGCAGAAAACAACGTCCACGTCTGCCAAAAGATGGATGTGCATGCTCAACAAGTAGTTTGGCACAAATCCATGCGCGGATGCTAAAAAGAGCAGCATGGGCGTGCTTAGCACGTCGTTTGGCAGAAATCCACGTGCGCGTTCTGCCAAAAGCAGCATGTGCATGCACAACTTGTGGTTTGGCAGAAAACAACGTCCGCGTCTACCAAAAGATGCTTGTGCATGCTTAAGAAATGTTTTGACACAAATCCATGCTGGGGTGCTAAAAAAGCAGCGTGGTCGTGCTTAGCACGTCGTTTGGCAGAAATCCAAGTGCGCGCTCTGCCAAAAGCAGTATGTGCATGCATAACTTGTGATTTCGCAGAACACAACGTCCGCGTCTGCCAAAACAAGCATATGCATGATTAAGAAGTGGTTTGGCACAAATCCATGCGCGGGTGCTAAAAAGAGCAGCATGGGCGTGCTTAGCACGTCGTTTGGCAGAAATCCACGTGCGCGCTCTGCCAAAAGGAGCATGTGCATGCACAACTTGTGGTTTGGCAGAAAACAACGTCCGCGTCTGCCAAAACATGCATATGGATGCTTAACAAGTGGTTTGGCACAAATTCGTGTGCGGGTGCTAAAAAGAAGAGCATGGGCGTGCTTAGCTCGTCGTTTGGCAGAAATCCACGTGCGCGCTCTCCCAAAAGCAGCATGTGCGTGCCTAACTTGTGGTTTTGCAGAAAACAACGTCCGCGTCTACCAAAAGATGCATCTGCATGCTTAACAAGTGGTTTGGCACAAAGCAATGCGCGGGTGGTAAGAACAGCAGCATGGGCGTGCTTAGCACGTCGTTTGGCAGAAATCCACGTGCGCTGTCTTCGAAAAGCACCATGTGCATGCATAACTTGTGGTTTTGCAGTAAATAACGTGCGCGCTCTGCCAAAAGCAGCATGTGCATGCATAAATTGTGCTTTTGCATAAAACAACGTCCGCGTCCACCAAAAGATGCATGTGCATGCTCAACAAGTGGTTTGGCACAAATCCATGCGTGGGTGCTAACAAGAGCAGCATGGGCGTGCTTAGCACGTCGTTTGGCAGAAATCTACGTGCGCGCTGTCCCCAAAAGCAGCACGTGCGTGCATAACTTGTGGTTTGGCAGAAAACAACGTCCGCGTCTGGCAAAAGATGCATATGCATGCTCAACAAGTGGTTTGGCACAAATCGATGCGCGGGTGCTAAAAAGAGCAGCATGGGCGTGCTTAGCACGTCGTTTGGCAGAAATCTACGTGCGCGCTGTCCCAAAAGCAGCACGTGCGTGCATAACTTGTGGTTTGGCAGAAAACAACGTCCGCGTCTGGCAAAAGATGCATATGCATGCTCAACAAGTGGTTTGGCACAAATCGATGCGCGGGTGCTAAAAAGAGCAGCATGGGCGTGCTTAGCACGTCGTTTGGCAGAAATCCACGTGCGCTGTCTTCGAAAAGCACCATGTGCATGCATAACTTGTGGTTTTGCAGTAAACAACGTGCGCGCTCTGCCAAAAGCAGCATGTGCATGGGTAACTTGTGGTTTGGCAGAAAACAACGTCCACGTCTACCAAAAGATAGATGTGCATGCTCAACAAGTGGTTTGGCACAAATCCATGCGCGGATGCTAAAAAGAGCAGCATGGGCGTGCTTAGCACGTCGTTTGGCAGAAATCCACGTGCGCTGTCTTCGAAAAGCACCATGTGCATGCATAACTTGTGGTTTTGCAGAAAACAACGTCCGCGTCTGCCAAAAGATGCATGTGCATGCTTAACAAGTGGTTTGGCACAAATCCATGCGCGGGTGGTAAAAACAGCAGCATAGGCGTGCTTAGCACGTCGTTTGGCAGAAATGCACGTGCGCGCTCTGCCAAAAGCAGCATGTGCATTCATAACTTGTGGTTTCGCAGAACACAACATCCGCGTCTACGAAAAGATGCATGTGCATGCTCAACAAATGGTTTGACACAAATCCATGCTGGGGTGCTAAAAAGAGCAGCGTGGGCGTGCTTAGCACGTCGTTTGGCAAACATCCAAGTGCGCGCTCTGCCAAAAGCAGCATGTGCATGCATAACTTGTGGTTTCGCAGAACACAACGTCCGCGTCTGCCAAAACATGCATATGCATGATTAAGAAGTGGTTTGGCACAAATCCATGCGCGGGTGCTAAAAAGAGCAGCATGGGCGTGCTTAGCAAGTCGTTTGGCATAAATCCACGTGCGCGCTCTGCCAGAAAGCTGCATGTGCATACATAACTTCTGGTTTGGAAGAAAACAACGTCCGCAGTCTGCCAAAACATACTTATGCATCCTTAATAAGTGGTTTGGCAGAAATCCATGTGCGGGTGCTAAAAAGAGCAGCATGGGCGTGCTTAGCACGTCCTTTGGCAGAAATCCACGTGCGCGCTCTGCCAAAAGCAGCATGTGCATGCAGAACTTGTGGTTCGGCAGAAAACAACGTCCGCGTCTGCCAAAAGATGCATATGCATGCTCAACAAGTGGTTTGGCACAAATCCATGCGCGGGTGGTAAAAACAGCAGCATAGGCGTACTTAGCACGTCGTTTGGCAGAAATCCACGTGCGCGCTCTGCCAAAAGCAGCATGTGCATGCATAACTTGTGGTTTCGCAGAACACAACGTCCGCGTCTACCAAAAGAAGTATGTGAATGCTCAACAAATCGTTTGACACAAATCCATGCTTGGGTGCTAAAAAAAGCAGCGTGGACGTGCTTAGCACGTCGTTTGGCGAAAATCCAAGTGCGCCGCTCTGCCAAAAGCAGCATGTGCATGCATAACTTGTGGTTTTGCAGAACACAACGTCCGCGTCTGCCAAAACATGCATATGCATGATTAAGAAGTGGTTTGGCACAAATCGATGCGCGGGTGCTAAAAAGAGCAGCATGGGCGTGCTTAGCACGTCGTTTGGCAAAAATCCACGTGCGCGCTCTGCCAAAAGCAGCATGTGCATGGGTAACTTGTGGTTTGGCAGAAAAAACGTCCGCCTCTGCCAAAACATGCATATGCATCCTTAACAAGTGGTTTGGCACAAATACATGTGCGGGTGCTAAATTAAGCAGCATGGGCGTGCTTAGCACGTCGTTTGGCAGAAATGCACGTTCGCGCTCTGCCAAAAGCAGGACGGGCATGCATAACTTGTGGTTTCGCAGAAAACAACGTCCACGTCTGCCAAAAGATGGATGTGCATGCTCAACAAGTGGTTTGGCACAAATCCATGCGCGGATGCTAAAAAGAGCAGCATGGGCGTGCTTAGCACGTCGTTTGGCAGAAATCCACGTGCGCTGTCTTCGAAAAGCACCACGTGCATTCATAACTTGTGCTTTTGCAGAATACAACGTCCGCGTCTACCAAAAGATGTATGTGAATGCTCAACAAATCGTTTGACACAAATCCATGCTTGGGTGCTAAAAAAAGCAGCGTGGACATGCTTAGCACGTCGTTTGGCGAAAATCCAAGTGCGCCGCTCTGCCAAAGGCAGCATGTGCATGCATAACTTGTGGTTTTGCAGAACACAACGTCCGCGTCTGCCAAAACATGCATATGCATGATTAAGAAGTGGTTTGGCACAAATTGATGCGCGGGTGCTAAAAAGAGCAGCATGGGCGTGCTTAGCACGTCGTTTGGCAAAAATCCACGTGCGCGCTCTGCCAAAAGCAGCATGTGCATGGGTAACTTGTGGTTTGGCAGAAAAAACGTCCGCCTCTGCCAAAACATGCATATGCATCCTTAACAAGTGGTTTGGCACAAATACATGTGCGGGTGCTAAATAAAGCAGCATGGGCGTGCTTAGCACGTCGTTTGGCAGAAATGCACGTGCGCGCTCTGCCAAAAGCAGCATGTGCATGCATAACTTGTGGTTTGGAAGAAAACAACGTCCGCAGTCTGCCAAAACATACATATGCATCCTTAATAAGTGGTTTGGCACAAATCCATGTGCGGGTGGTAAAAAGAGCAGCATGGGCGTGCTTAGCACGTCGTTTGACAAAAATCCACGTGCGCGCTCTGCCAAAAGCAGCATGTGCATGGGTAACTTGTGGTTTGGCAGAAAAAAACGTCCGCCTCTGCCAAAACATGCATATGCATCCTTAACAAGTGGTTTGGCACAAATACATGTGCGGGTGCCTAAAAAAGCAGCATGGGCGTGCTTAGCACGTCGTTTGGCAGAAATGCACGTTCGCGCTCTGCCAAAAGCAGGACGGGCATGCATAACTTGTGGTTTGGCAGAAAACAACGTCCACGTCTGCCAAAAGATGGATGTGCATGCTCAACAATTGGTTTGGCACAAATCCATGCGCGGATGCTAAAAAGAGCAGCATGGGCGTGCTTAGCACGTCGTTTGGCAGAAATCCACGTGCGCTGTCTTCGAAAAGCACCATGTGCATACATAACTTGTGCTTTTGCAGAAAACAACGTCCGCGTCTGCCAAAAGATGCATGTGCATGCTTTACAAGTGGTTTGGCACAAATCCATGCGCGGGTGGTAAAAGAAGCAGCGTGGGCGTGCTTAGCACGTCGTTTGGCAGAAATGCACGTGCGCGCTCTGCCAAAAGCAGCATGTGCATTCATAACTTGTGGTTTCGCAGAACACAACGTCCGCGTCTACGAAAAGATGCATGTGCATGCTCAACAAATGGTTTGACACAAATCCATGCTGGGGTGCTAAAAGAAGCAGCGTGGGCGTGCTTAGCACGTCGTTTGGCAGAAATCCAAGTGCGCGTTCTGCCAAAAGCAGCATGTGCATGCATAACTTGTGGTTTGGAAGAAAACAACGTCCGCAGTCTGCCAAAACATACATATGCATCCTTAATAAGTGGTTTGGCACAAATCCATGTGCGGGTGCTAAAAAGAGCAGCATGGGCGTGCTTAGCACGTCGTTTGGCAGAAATCCACGTGCGCGCTCTGCCAAAAGGAGCATGTGCATGCACAACTTGTGGTTTGGCAGAAAACAACGTCCGCGTCTGCCAAAACATGCATATGCATGCTTAACAAGTGGTTTGGCACAAATTCGTGTGCGGGTGCTAAAAAGAAGAGCATGGGCGTGCTTAGCTCGTCGTTTGGCAGAAATCCACGTGCGCGCTCTCCCAAAAGCAGCACGTGCGTGCCTAACTTGTGGTTTTGCAGAAAACAACGTCCCCGTCTACCAAAAGATGCATCTGCATGCTTAACAAGTGGTTTGGCACAAAGCAATGCGCGGGTGGTAAGAACAGCAGCATAGGCGTACTTAGCACGTCGTTTTTCAGAAATTCACGTTCGCGCTCGGCTAAAATCAGCATGTGCATGCAAAACTTGTGGTTTCGCAGAAAACAACGTCCGCGTCTGCGAAAACATGCATATGCATGTTTAAGAAGTGGTTTGGCACAAATTCATGTGCGGGTGCTAAAAAGAGCAGCATGGGCGTGCTTAGAACGTTGTTTGAAAGAAATCCACGTGCGCGCTCTGCCAAAAGCAGAATGTGCATGCATAAATTGTGCTTTTGCATAAAACAACGTCCGCGTCTACCAAAAGATGCATGTGCATGCTCAACAAGTGGTTTGGCACAAATCCATGCGTGGGTGCTAACAAGAGCAGTATGGGCGTGCTTAGCACGTCGTTTGGCAGAAATCCACGTGCGCGCTCTGCCAAAAGCAGCATGTGCACGCGTAACTTGTGGTTGGGCAGAAAAATACGTCCGCGTCTGCCAAAACATGCATATGCATCCTTAAGAAGTGGTTTGGCACTAATCCATGTGCGGGGGCTAAGAAGAGCAGCATGGGCGTGCTTAGCACGTCGTTTGGTAGAAATCCACGTGCGCACTCTGCAAAGAGCAGCATCTGGATGCATAACTTGTGCTTTTGCAGAAAACAACGTGCGCGTCCACCAAAAGATGCATGTGCATGCTTAACAAGTGGTTTGGCACAAATCCATGCGCGGGTGCTAAAAAGAGCAGCATGGGCGTGCTTAGCACGTCGTTTGGCAGAAATCTACGTGCGCGCTGTCCCAAAAGCAGCACGTGCGTGCATAACTTGTGGTTTGGCAGAAAACAACGTCCGCGTCTGGCAAAAGATGCATATGCATGCTCAACAAGTGGTTTGGCACAAATCGATGCGCGGGTGCTAAAAAGAGCAGCATGGGCGTGCTTAGCACGTCGTTTGGCAGAAATCCACGTGCGCTGTCTTCGAAAAGCACCATGTGCATGCATAACTTGTGGTTTTGCAGTAAATAACGTGCGCGCTCTGCCAAAAGCAGCATGTGCATGCATAAATTGTGCTTTTGCATAAAACAACGTCCGCGTCTACCAAAAGATGCATGTGCATGCTCAACAAGTGGTTTGGCACAAATCCATGCGTGGGTGCTAACAAGAGCAGCATGGGCGTGCTTAGCACGTCGTTTGGCAGAAATCTACGTGCGCGCTGTCCCCAAAAGCAGCACGTGCGTGCATAACTTGTGGTTTGGCAGAAAACAACGTCCGCGTCTGGCAAAAGATGCATATGCATGCTCAACAAGTGGTTTGGCACAAATCGATGCGCGGGTGCTAAAAAGAGCAGCATGGGCGTGCTTAGCACGTCGTTTGGCAGAAATCTACGTGCGCGCTGTCCCAAAAGCAGCACGTGCGTGCATAACTTGTGGTTTGGCAGAAAACAACGTCCGCGTCTGGCAAAAGATGCATATGCATGCTCAACAAGTGGTTTGGCACAAATCGATGCGCGGGTGCTAAAAAGAGCAGCATGGGCGTGCTTAGCACGTCGTTTGGCAGAAATCCACGTGCGCTGTCTTCGAAAAGCACCATGTGCATGCATAACCTGTGGTTTTGCAGTAAACAACGTGCGCGCTCTGCCAAAAGCAGCATGTGCATGGGTAACTTGTGGTTTGGCAGAAAACAACGTCCACGTCTGCCAAAAGATGGATGTGCATGCTCAACAAGTGGTTTGGCACAAATCCATGCGCGGATGCTAAAAAGAGCAGCATGGGCGTGCTTAGCACGTCGTTTGGCAGAAATCCACGTGCGCTGTCTTCGAAAAGCACCATGTGCATGCATAACTTGTGGTTTTGCAGAAAACAACGTCCGCGTCTGCCAAAAGATGCATGTGCATGCTTAACAAGTGGTTTGGCACAAATCCATGCGCGGGTGGTAAAAACAGCAGCATAGGCGTGCTTAGCACGTCGTTTGGCAGAAATGCACGTGCGCGCTCTGCCAAAAGCAGCATGTGCATTCATAACTTGTGGTTTCGCAGAACACAACATCCGCGTCTACGAAAAGATGCATGTGCATGCTCAACAAATGGTTTGACACAAATCCATGCTGGGGTGCTAAAAAGAGCAGCGTGGGCGTGCTTAGCACGTCGTTTGGCAAACATCCAAGTGCGCGCTCTGCCAAAAGCAGCATGTGCATGCATAACTTGTGGTTTCGCAGAACACAACGTCCGCGTCTGCCAAAACATGCATATGCATGATTAAGAAGTGGTTTGGCACAAATCCATGCGCGGGTGCTAAAAAGAGCAGCACGGGCGTGCTTAGCAAGTCGTTTGGCATAAATCCACGTGCGCGCTCTGCCAGAAAGCTGCATGTGCATACATAACTTCTGGTTTGGAAGAAAACAACGTCCGCAGTCTGCCAAAACATACATATGCATCCTTAATAAGTGGTTTGGCAGAAATCCATGTGCGGGTGCTAAAAAGAGCAGCATGGGCGTGCTTAGCACGTCCTTTGGCAGAAATCCACGTGCGCGCTCTGCCAAAAGCAGCATGTGCATGCAGAACTTGTGGTTCGGCAGAAAACAACGTCCGCGTCTGCCAAAAGATGCATATGCATGCTCAACAAGTGGTTTGGCACAAATCCATGCGCGGGTGGTAAAAACAGCAGCATAGGCGTACTTAGCACGTCGTTTGGCGAAAATCCAAGTGCGCCGCTCTGCCAAAAGCAGCATGTGCATGCATAACTTGTGGTTTTGCAGAACACAACGTCCGCGTCTGCCAAAACATGCATATGCATGATTAAGAAGTGGTTTGGCACAAATCGATGCGCGGGTGCTAAAAAGAGCAGCATGGGCGTGCTTAGCACGTCGTTTGGCAAAAATCCACGTGCGCGCTCTGCCAAAAGCAGCATGTGCATGGGTAACTTGTGGTTTGGCAGAAAAAACGTCCGCCTCTGCCAAAACATGCATATGCATCCTTAACAAGTGGTTTGGCACAAATACATGTGCGGGTGCTAAATTAAGCAGCATGGGCGTGCTTAGCACGTCGTTTGGCAGAAATGCACGTTCGCGCTCTGCCAAAAGCAGGACGGGCATGCATAACTTGTGGTTTCGCAGAAAACAACGTCCACGTCTGCCAAAAGATGGATGTGCATGCTCAACAAGTGGTTTGGCACAAATCCATGCGCGGATGCTAAAAAGAGCAGCATGGGCGTGCTTAGCACGTCGTTTGGCAGAAATCCACGTGCGCTGTCTTCGAAAAGCACCACGTGCATTCATAACTTGTGCTTTTGCAGAATACAACGTCCGCGTCTACCAAAAGATGTATGTGAATGCTCAACAAATCGTTTGACACAAATCCATGCTTGGGTGCTAAAAAAAGCAGCGTGGACATGCTTAGCACGTCGTTTGGCGAAAATCCAAGTGCGCCGCTCTGCCAAAAGCAGCATGTGCATGCATAACTTGTGGTTTTGCAGAACACAACGTCCGCGTCTGCCAAAACATGCACATGCATGATTAAGAAGTGGTTTGGCACAAATTGATGCGCGGGTGATAAAAAGAGCAGCATGGGCGTGCTTAGCACGTCGTTTGGCAAAAATCCACGTGCGCGCTCTGCCAAAAGCAGCATGTGCATGGGTAACTTGTGGTTTGGCAGAAAAAACGTCCGCCTCTGCCAAAACATGCATATGCATCCTTAACAAGTGGTTTGGCACAAATACATGTGCGGGTGCTAAATAAAGCAGCATGGGCGTGCTTAGCACGTCGTTTGGCAGAAATGCACGTGCGCGCTCTGCCAAAAGCAGCATGTGCATGCATAACTTGTGGTTTGGAAGAAAACAACGTCCGCAGTCTGCCAAAACATACATATGCATCCTTAATAAGTGGTTTGGCACAAATCCATGTGCGCGTGGTAAAAAGAGCAGCATGGGCGTGCTTAGCACGTCGTTTGACAAAAATCCACGTGCGCGCTCTGCCAAAAGCAGCATGTGCATGGGTAACTTGTGGTTTGGCAGAAAAAAACGTCCGCCTCTGCCAAAACATGCATATGCATCCTTAACAAGTGGTTTGGCACAAATACATGTGCGGGTGCCTAAAAAAGCAGCATGGGCGTGCTTAGCACGTCGTTTGGCAGAAATGCACGTTCGCGCTCTGCCAAAAGCAGGACGGGCATGCATAACTTGTGGTTTGGGAGAAAACAACGTCCACGTCTGCCAAAAGATGGATGTGCATGCTCAACAATTGGTTTGGCACAAATCCATGCGCGGATGCTAAAAAGAGCAGCATGGGCATGCTTAGCACGTCGTTTGGCAGAAATCCACGTGCGCTGTCTTCGAAAAGCACCATGTGCATACATAACTTGTGCTTTTGCAGAAAACAACGTCCGCGTCTGCCAAAAGATGCATGTGCATGCTTTACAAGTGGTTTGGCACAAATCCATGCGCGGGTGGTAAAAGAAGCAGCGTGGGCGTGCTTAGCACGTCGTTTGGCAGAAATGCACGTGCGCGCTCTGCCAAAAGCAGCATGTGCATTCATAACTTGTGGTTTCGCAGAACACAACGTCCGCGTCTACGAAAAGATGCATGTGCATGCTCAACAAATGGTTTGACACAAATCCATGCTGGGGTGCTAAAAGAAGCAGCGTGGGCGTGCTTAGCACGTCGTTTGGCAGAAATCCAAGTGCGCGTTCTGCCAAAAGCAGCATGTGCATGCATAACTTGTGGTTTGGAAGAAAACAACGTCCGCAGTCTGCCAAAACATACATATGCATCCTTAATAAGTGGTTTGGCACAAATCCATGTGCGGGTGCTAAAAAGAGCAGCATGGGCGTGCTTAGCACGTCGTTTGGCAGAAATCCACGTGCGCGCTCTGCCAAAAGCAGCATGTGCATGCAGAACTTGTGGTTTGGCAGAAAACAACGTCCGCGTCGGCCAAAAGATGCATATGCATGCTCAACAAGTGGTTTGGCACAAATCCATGCGCGGGTGGTAAAAAAAGCAGCATGGGCGTACTTATCACGTCGTTTGGCAGCAATCCACGTTTGCGCTCTGCCAAAAGCAGCATGTGCATGCATAACTCGTGGTTTCGCAGAAAACAACGTCCGCGTCTGCCAAAAGATGCATGTGCATACTCAACAAGTGGTTTGGCACAAATCCATGCGCGGGTGCTAAAAAGAGCAGCATGGGCGTGCTTAGCATGTCGTTTGGAAGAAATCCACGTGCGAGCTCTGCCAAAAGCAGCATGTGCACGCATAACTTGTGGTTTTGCAGAAAACAACGTCCGCGTCGGCCAAAAGATGCATATGCATGCTCAACAAGTGGTTTGGCACAAATCCATGCGCGGGTGGTAAAAACAGCAGCATAGGCGTACTTAGCACGTCGTTCGGCGAAAATCCAAGTGCGCCGCTCTGCCAAAAGCAGCATGTGCATGCATAACTTGTGGTTTTGCAGAACACAACGTCCGCGTCTGCCAAAACATGCATATGCATGATTAAGAATTGGTTTGGCACAAATCGATGCGCGGGTGCTAAAAAGAGCAGCATGGGCGTGCTTAGCACGTCGTTTGGCAAAAATCCAGGTGCGCGCTCTGCCAAAAGCAGCATATGCATGGGTAACTTGTGGTTTGGCAGAAAAAAACGTCCGCCTCTGCCAAAACATGCATATGCATCCTTAACAAGTGGTTTGGCACAAATACATGTGCGGGTGCTAAAAAAAGCAGCATGGGCGTGCTTAGCACGTCGTTTGGCAGAAATGCACGTTCGCGTTCTGCCAAAAGCAGGACGGGCATGTATAACTTGTGGTTTGGCAGAAAACAACGTCCACGTCTGCCAAAAGATGGATGTGCATGCTCAACAAGTGGTTTGGCACAAATCCATGCGCGGATGCTAAAAAGAGCAGCATGGGCGTGCTTAGCACGTCGTTTGGCAGAAATCCACGTGCGCTGTCTTCGAAAAGCACCATGTGCATGCATAACTTGTGGTTTAGCAGAAAACAACGTCCGCGTCTGCCAAAAGATGCATGTGCATGCTTAACAAGTGGTTTGGCACAAATCCATGCGCGGGTGGTAAAAACAGCAGCATAGGCGTGCTTAGCACGTCGTTTGGCAGAAATGCACGTGCACGCTCTGCCAAAAGCAGCATGTGCATTCATTCCTTGTGGTTTCGCAGAACACAACGTCCGCGTCTACGAAAAGATGCATGTGCATGCTCAACAAATGGTTTGACACAAATCCATGCTGGGGTGCTAAAAAGAGCAGCGTGGGCGTGCTTAGCACGTCGTTTGGCAAAAATCAAAGTGCGCGCTCTGCCAAAAACAGCATGTGCATGCATAACTTGTGGTTTCGCAGAACACAACGTCCGCGTCTGCCAAAACATGCATATGCATGATTAAGAAGTGGTTTGGCACAAATCCATGCGCGGGTGCTAAAAAGAGCAGCATGGGCGTGCTTAGCACGTCGTTTGGCAGAAATCCACGTGCGCGCTCTGCCAGAAAGCTGCATGTGCATACATAACTTGTGGTTTGGAAGAAAACAACGTCCGCAGTCTGCCAAAACATACATATGCATCCTTAATAAGTGGTTTGGCAGAAATCCATGTGCGGGTGCTAAAAACAGCAGCATAGGCGTACTTAGCTCGTCGTTTGGCAGAAATCGACGTGCGCGCTCTGCCAAAAGCAGCATGTGCATGCATAACTTGTGGTTTCGCAGAACACAACGTCCGCGTCTACCAAAAGATGTATGTGAATGCTCAACAAATGGTTTGACACAAATCCATGCTTGGGTGCTAAAAAAAGCAGCGTGGACGTGCTTAGCACGTCGTTTGGCAAAAATGCACGTGCGCGCTCTGCCAAAAGCAGCATGTGCATGGGTAACTTGTGGTTTGGCAGAAAAAAACGTCCGCCTCTGCCAAAACATGCATATGCATCCTTAACGAGTGGTTGGCACAAATACATGTGCGGGTGCTAAAAAAAGCAGCATGGGCGTGCTTAGCACGTCGTTTGGCAGAAATGCACGTTCGCGCTCTGCCAAAATCAGGACGGGCATGCATAACTTGTGGTTTGGCAGAAAACAACGTCCACGTCTGCCAAAAGATGGATGTGCATGCTCAACAAGTGGTTTGGCACAAATCCATGCGCGGATGCTAAAAAGAGCAGCATGGGCGTGCTTAGCACGTCGTTTGGCAGAAATCCACGTGCGCTGTCTTCGAAAAGCATCACGTGCATGCATAACTTGTGCTTTTGCAGAAAACAACGTCCGCGTCTGCCAAAAGATGCATGTGCATGCTTAACAAGTGGTTTGGCACAAATCCATGCGCGGGTGGTAAAAACAGCAGCATAGGCGTGCTTAGCAAGTCGTTTGGCAGAAATGCACGTGCGCGCTCTGCCAAAAGCAGCATGTGAATTCATAACTTGTGGTTTCGCAGTACAAAACGTCCGCGTCTACGAAAAGATGCATGTGCATGCTCAACAAATGGTTTGACACAAATCCATGCTGGGGTGCTAAAAAGAGCAGCGTGGGCGTGCTTAGCACGTCGTTTGGCAAAAATCCAAGTGCGCGCTCTGCCAAAAGCAGCATGTGCATGCATAACTTGTGGTTTCGCAGAACACAACGTCCGCGTCTGCCAAAACATGCATATGCATGATTAAGAAGTGGTGTGGCACAAATCCATGCGCGGGTGCTGAAAAGAGCAGCATGGGCGTGCTTAGCACGTCGTTTGGCAGAAATCCACGTGCGCGCTCTGCCAAAAGCAGCATGTGCATGCAGAACTTGTGGTTTGGCAGAAAACAAAGTCCGCGTCTGCCAAAAGATGCATATGCATGCTAAACAAGTGGTTTGGCACAAATCCATGCGCGGGTGGTAAAAAAAGCAGCATGGGCGTACTTATCACGTCGTTTGGCAGAAATCCACGTTTGCGCTCTGCCAAAAGCAGCATGTGCATGCATAACTCGTGGTTTCGCAGAAAACAACGTCCGCGTCTGCCAAAAGATGCATGTGCATACTCAACAAGTGGTTTGGCACAAATCCATGCGCGGGTGCTAAAAAGAGCAGCACGGGCGTGCTTAGCACGTCGTTTGGAAGAAATCTACGTGCGAGCTCTGCCAAAAGCAGCATGTGCATGCATAACTTGTGGTTTTGCAGAAAACAACGTCCGCGTCAACCAAAAGGTGCATGCGCATGCTCAACAAGTCGTTTGGCACAAATCCGTGCGCGGGTGCTAAAAAGAGCAGCATGGGCGTGCTTAGCACGTCGTTTGGCAGAAAGCCACGTGCGCGTTCTGCCAAAAGCAGCATGTGCATGCATAACTTGCGGTTTGGCAGAAAACAACGTCCGCGTCTGCCAAAAGATGCATATGCATGCTCAACAAGTGGTTTGGCACAAATCCATGCGCGGGTGGTAAAAACAGCAGCATAGGCGTACTTAGCACGTCGTTTGGCAGAAATCCACGTGCGCGCTCTGCCAAAAGCAGCATGTGCATGCATAACTTGTGGTTTCGCAGAACACAACGTCCGCGTCTACCAAAAGATGTATGTGAATGCTCAACAAATGGTTTGACACAAATCCATGCTTGGGTGCTAAAAAAAGCAGCGTGGACGTGCTTAGCACGTCGTTTGGCGAAAATCCAAGTGCGCCGCTCTGCCAAAAGCAGCATGTGCATGCATAACTTGTGCTTTTGCAGAACACAACGTCCGCGTCTGTCAAAACATGCATATGCATGATTAAGAAGTGGTTTGGCACAAATCGATGCGCGGGTGCTAAAAAGAGCAGCATGGGCGTGCTTAGCACGTCGTTTGGCAAAAATCCACGTGCGCGCTCTGCCAAAAGCAGCATGTGCATGTGTAACTTGTGGTTTGGCAGAAAAAAACGTCCGCCTCTGCCAAAACATGCATATGCATCCTTAACAAATGGTTTGGCACAAATACATGTGCGGGTGCTAAAAAAAGCAGCATGGGCGTGCTTAGCACGTCGTTTGGCAGAAATGCACGTTCGCGCTCTGCCAAAAGCAGGACGGGCATGCATAACTTGTGGTTTGGCAGAAAACAACGTCCACGTCTGCCAAAAGATGGATGTGCATGCTCAACAAGTGGTTTGGCACAAATCCATGCGCGGATGCTAAAAAGATCAGCATGGGCGTGCTTAGCACGTCGTTTGGCAGAAATCCACGTGCGCTGTCTTCGAAAAGCACCATGTGCATGCATAACTTGTGGTTTTGCAGAAAACAACGTCCGCGTCTGCCAAAAGATGCATGTGTATGCTTAACAAGTGGTTTGGCACAAATCCATGCGCGGGTGGTAAAAACAGCAGCATAGGCGTACTTAGCACGTCGTTTGGCAGAAATCCACGTTCGCGTTCTGCCAAAATCAGCATGTGCATGCAAAACTTGTGGTTTCGCAGAAAACAACGTCCGCGTCTGCGAAAACATGCATATGCATGTTTAAGAAGTGGTTTGGCACAAATCCATGTGCGGGTGCTAAAAAGAGCAGCATGGGCGTGCTTAGAACGTTGTTTGAAAGAAATCCACGTGCGCGCTCTGCCAAAAGGAGAATGTGCATGCATAACTTGTGGTTTTGCATAAAACAACGTCCGCGTCTACCAAAAGATGTATGTGAATGCTCAACAAATGGTTTGACACAAATCCATGCTTGGGTGCTAAAAAAAGCAGCGTGGACGTGCTTAGCACGTCGTTTGGCGAAAATCCAAGTGCGCCGCTCTGCCAAAAGCAGCATGTGCATGCATAACTTGTGCTTTTGCAGAACACAACGTCCGCGTCTGTCAAAACATGCATATGCATGATTAAGAAGTGGTTTGGCACAAATCGATGCGCGGGTGCTAAAAAGAGCAGCATGGGCGTGCTTAGCACGTCGTTTGGCAAAAATCCACGTGCGCGCTCTGCCAAAAGCAGCATGTGCATGTGTAACTTGTGGTTTGGCAGAAAAAAACGTCCGCCTCTGCCAAAACATGCATATGCATCCTTAACAAATGGTTTGGCACAAATACATGTGCGGGTGCTAAAAAAAGCAGCATGGGCGTGCTTAGCACGTCGTTTGGCAGAAATGCACGTTCGCGTTCTGCCAAAAGCAGGACGGGCATGCATACCTTGTGGTTTGGCAGAAAACAACGTCCACGTCTGCCAAAAGATGGATGTGCATGCTCAACAAGTGGTTTGGCACGAATCCATGCGCGGATGCTAAAAAGAGCAGCATGGGCGTGCTTAGCACGTCGTTTGGCAGAAATCCACGTGCGCTGTCTTCTAAAAGCACCATGTGCATGCATAACATGTGGTTTTGCAGAAAACAACGTCCGCGTCTGCCAAAAGATGCATGTGCATGCTTAACAAGTGGTTTGGCACAAATCCATGCGCGGGTGGTAAAAACAGCAGCATAGGCGTGCTTAGCACGTCGTTTGGCAGAAATGCACGTGCGCGCTCTGCCAAAAGCAGCATGTGCATTCATTCCTTGTGGTTTCGCAGAACACAACGTCCGCGTCTACGAAAAGATGCATGTGCATGCTCAACAAATGGTTTGACACAAATCCATGCTGGGGTGCTAAAAAGAGCAGCGTGGGCGTGCTTAGCACGTCGTTTGGCAAAAATCCAAGTGCGCGCTCTGCCAAAAGCAGCATGTGCATGCATAACTTGTGGTTTCGCAGAACACAACGTCCGCGTCTGCCAAAACATGCATATGCATGATTAAGAAGTGGTTTGGCAGAAATCCATGCGCGGGTGCTGAAAAGAGCAGCATGGGCGTGCTTAGCACGTCGTTTGGCAGAAATCCACGTGCGCGCTCTGCCAGAAAGCTGCATGTGCATACATAACTTGTGGTTTGGAAGAAAACAACGTCCGCAGTCTGCCAAAACATACATATGCATCCTTAATAAGTGGTTTAGCAGAAATCCATGTGCGGGTGCTAAAAACAGCAGCATAGGCGTACTTAGCACGTCGTTTGGCAGAAATCCACGTGCGCGCTCTGCCAAAAGCAGCATGTGCATGCTGCTTTTGGCAGAGCGCGGCAGAAAACAACGTCCGCGTCTGCCAAAAGATGCATATGCATGCTCAACAAGTGGTTTGGCACAAATCCATGCGCGGGTGGTAAAAAAAGCAGCATGGGCGTGCTTAGCACGTCGTTTGGCAGAAATCCACGTGCGCGCTCTGCCAAAAGCAGCATTTGCATGCAGAACTTGTGGTTTGGCAGAAGACAACGTCCGCGTCGGCCAAAAGATGCATATGCATGCTCAACAAGTGGTTTGGCACAAATCCATGCGCGGGTGGTAAAAAAAGCAGCTTGGGCGTACTTATCACGTCGTTTGGCAGAAATCCACGTTTGCGCTCTGCCAAAAGCAGCATGTGCATGCATAACTCGTGGTTTCGCAGAAAACAACGTCCGCGCCTGCCAAAAGATGCATGTGCATGCTGAACAAGTGGTTTGGCACAAATCCATGCGCGGGTGGTAAAAACAGCAGCATAGGCGTACTTAGCACGTCGTTTGGCAGAAATGCACGTGCGCGCTCTGCCAAAAGCAGCATGTGCATGCATAACTTGTGGTTTCGCAGAACACAACGTCCGCGTCGACCAAAAGATGTATGTGAATGCTCAACAAATGGTTTGACACAAATCCATGCTTGGGTGCTAAAAAAAGCAGCGTGGACGTGCTTAGCACGTCGTTTGGCGAAAATCCAAGTGCGCCGCTCTGCCAAAAGCAGCATGTGCATGCATAACTTGTGGTTTTGCAGAACACAACGTCCGCGTCTGCCAAAACATGCATATGCATGATTAAGAAGTGGTTTGGCACAAATCGATGCGCGGGTGCTAAAGAGAGCCGCATGGGCGTGCTTAGCACGTCGTTTGGCAAAAATCCACGTGCGCGCTCTGCCAAAAGCAGCATGTGCATGGGTAACTTGTGGTTCGGCAGAAAAAAACGTCCGCCTCTGCCAAAACACGCATATGCATCCTTAACAAGTGGTTTCGCACAAATCCATGCGCGGGTGGTAAAAACAGCAGCATAGGCGTACTTAGCACGTCGTTTGGCAGAAATCCACGTGCGCGCTCTGCCAAAAGCAGCAGGTGCATGCATAACTTGTGGTTTTGCAGAACACAACGTCCGCGTCTGCCAAAACATGCATATGCATGATTAAGAAGTGGTTTGGCACAAATTGATGCGCGGGTCCTAAAAAGAGCAGCATGGGCGTGCTTAGCACGTCGTTTGGCAAAAATCCACGTGCGCGCTCTGCCAAAAGCAGCATGTGCATGGGTAACTTGTGGTTTGGCAGAAAAAACGTCCGCCTCTGCTAAAACATGCATATGCATCCTTAACAAGTGGTTTGGCACAAATACATGTGCGGGTGCTAAATAAAGCAGCATGGGCGTGCTTAGCACGTCGTTTGGCAGAAATGCACGTGCGCGCTCTGCCAAAAGCAGCATGTGCATGCATAACTTGTGGTTTGGAAGAAAACAACGTCCGCAGTCTGCCAAAACATACATATGCATCCTTAATAAGTGGTTTGGCACAAATCCATGTGCGGGTGGTAAAAAGAGCAGCATGGGCGTGCTTAGCACGTCGTTTGGCAGAAATCCACGTGCGCGCTCTGCCAAAAGCAGCATGTGCATGCAGAACTTGTGGTTTGGCAGAAACAACGTCCGCGTCGGCCAAAAGATGCATATGCATGCTCAACAAGTGGTTTGGCACAAATCCATGCGCGGGTGGTAAAAAAAGCAGCATGGGCGTACTTATCACGTCGTTTGGCAGAAATCCACGTTTGTGCTCTGCCAAAAGCAGCATGTGCATGCATAACTTGTGGTTTCGCAGAACACAACGTCCGAGTCTACCAAAAGATGTATGTGAATGCTCAACAAATGGTTTGACACAAATCCATGCTTGGGTGCTAAAAAAAGCAGCGTGGACGTGCTTAGCACGTCGTTTGGCGAAAATCCAAGTGCGCCGCTCTGCCAAAAGCAGCATGTGCATGCATAACTTGTGCTTTTGCAGAACACAACGTCCGCGTCTGTCAAAACATGCATATGCATGATTAAGAAGTGGTTTGGCACAAATCGATGCGCGGGTGCTAAAAAGAGCAGCATGGGCGTGCTTAGCACGTCGTTTGGCAAAAATCCACGTGCGCGCTCTGCCAAAAGCAGCATGTGCATGGGTAACTTGTGGTTTGGCAGAAAAAAACGTCCGCCTCTGCCAAAACATGCATATGCATCCTTAACAAGTGGTTTGGCACAAATACATGTGCGGGTGCTAAAAAAAGCAGCATGGGCGTGCTTAGCACGTCGTTTGGCAGAAATGCACGTTCGCGTTCTGCCAAAAGCAGGACGGGCATGCATAACTTGTGGTTTGGCAGAAAACAACGTCCACGTCTGCCAAAAGATGGATGTGCATGCTCAACAAGTGGTTTGGCACAAATCCATGCGCGGATGCTAAAAAGAGCAGCATGGGCGTGCTTAGCACGTCGTTTGGCAGAAATCCACGTGCGCTGTCTTCGAAAAGCACCACGTGCATACATAACTTGTGCTTTTGCAGAACACAACGTCCGCGTCTACCAAAAGATGTATGTGAATGCTCAACAAATCGTTTGACACAAATCCATGCTTGGGTGCTAAAAAAAGCAGCGTGGACGTGCTTAGCACGTCGTTTGGCGAAAATCCAAGTGCGCCGCTCTGCCAAAAGCCGCAGGTGCATGCATAACTTGTGGTTTTGCAGAACACAACGTCCGCGTCTGCCAAAACATGCATATGCATGATTAAGAAGTGGTTTGGCACAAATTGATGCGCGGGTGCTAAAAAGAGCAGCATGGGCGTGCTTAGCACGTCGTTTGGCAAAAATCCACGTGCGCGCTCTGCCAAAAGCAGCATGTGCATGGGTAACTTGTGGTTTGGCAGAAAAAACGTCCGCCTCTGCCAAAACATGCATATGCATCCTTAACAAGTGGTTTGGCACAAATGCATGTGCGGGTGCTAAATAAAGCAGCATGGGCGTGCTTAGCACGTCGTTTGGCAGAAATGCACGTGCGCGCTCTGCCAAAAGCAGCATGTGCATGCATAACTTGTGGTTTGGAAGAAAACAACGTCCGCAGTCTGCCAAAACATACATATGCATCCTTAATAAGTGGTTTGGCACAAATCCATGTGCGGGTGGTAAAAAGAGCAGCATGGGCGTGCTTAGCACTTCGTTTGGCAGAAATCCACGTGCGCGCTCTGCCAAAAGCAGCATGTGCATGCAGAACTTGTGGTTTGGCAGAAAACAACGTCCGCGTCGGCCAAAAGATGCATATGCATGCTCAACAAGTGGTTTGGCACAAATCCATGCGCGGGTGGTAAAAAAAGCAGCATGGGCGTACTTATCAAGACGTTTGGCAGAAATCCACGTTTGCGCTCTGCCAAAAGCAGCATGTGCATGCATAACTTGTGGTTTCGCAGAACACAACGTCCGAGTCTACCAAAAGATGTATGTGAATGCTCAACAAATGGTTTGACACAAATCCATGCTTGGGTGCTAAAAAAAGCAGCGTGGACGTGCTTAGCACGTCGTTTGGCGAAAATCCAAGTGCGCCGCTCTGCCAAAAGCAGCATGTGCATGCATAACTTGTGCTTTTGCAGAACACAACGTCCGCGTCTGTCAAAACATGCATATGCATGATTAAGAAGTGGTTTGGCACAAATCTATGCGCGGGTGCTAAGAAGAGTAGCTTGGGCGTGCTTAGCACGTCGTTTGGCAAAAATCCACGTGCGCGCTCTGCCAAAAGCAGCATGTGCATGGGTAACTTGTGGTTTGGCAGAAAAAAACGTCCGCCTCTGCCAAAACATGCATATGCATCCTTAACAAGTGGTTTGGCACAAATACATGTGCGGGTGCTAAAAAAAGCAGCATGGGCGTGCTTAGCACGTCGTTTGGCAGAAATGCACGTTCGCGTTCTGCCAAAAGCAGGACGGGCATGCATAACTTGTGGTTTGGCAGAAAACAACGTCCACGTCTGCCAAAAGATGGATGTGCATGCTCAACAAGTGGTTTGGCCCGAATCCATGCGCGGATGCTAAAAAGAGCAGCATGGGCGTGCTTAGCACGTCGTTTGGCAGAAATCCACGTGCGCTGTCTTCGAAAAGCACCATGTGCATGCATAACATGTGGTTTTGCAGAAAACAACGTCCGCGTCTGCCAAAAGATGCATGTGCATGCTTAACAAGTGGTTTGGCACAAATCCATGCGCGGGTGGTAAAAACAGCAGCATAGGCGTGCTTAGCACGTCGTTTGGCAGAAATGCACGTGCGCGCTCTGCCAAAAGCAGCATGTGCATTCATTCCTTGTGGTTTCGCAGAACACAACGTCCGCGTCTACGAAAAGATGCATGTGCATGCTCAACAAATGGTTTGACACAAATCCATGCTGGGGTGCTAAAAAGAGCAGCGTGGGCGTGCTTAGCATGTCGTTTGGCAAAAATCCAAGTGCGCGCTCTGCCAAAAGCAGCATGTGCATGCATAACTTGTGGTTTCGCAGAACACAACGTCCGCGTCTGCCAAAACATGCATATGCATGATTAAGAAGTGGTTTGGCACAAATCCATGCGCGGGTGCTGAAAAGAGCAGCATGGGCGTGCTTAGCACGTCGTTTGGCAGAAATCCACGTGCGCGCTCTGCCAGAAAGCTGCATGTGCATGCTGCTTTTGGCAGAGCGCGTCAGAAAACAACGTCCGCGTCTGCCAAAAGATGCATATGCATGCTCAACAAGTGGTTTGGCACAAATCCATGCGCGGGTGTTAAAAAAAGCAGCATGGGCGTGCTTAGCACGTCGTTTGGCAGAAATCCACGTGCGCGCTCTGCCAAAAGCAGCATGTGCATGCAGAACTTGTGGTTTGGCAGAAGACAACGTCCGCGTCGGCCAAAAGATGCATATGCATGCTCAACAAGTGGTTTGGCACAAATCCATGCGCGGGTGGTAAAAAAAGCAGCATGGGCGTACTTATCACGTCGTTTGGCAGAAATCCACGTTTGCGCTCTGCCAAAAGCAGCATGTGCATGCATAACTCGTGGTTTCGCAGAAAACAACGTCCGCGCCTGCCAAAAGATGCATGTGCATGCTGAACAAGTGGTTTGGCACAAATCCATGCGCGGGTGGTAAAAACAGCAGCATAGGCGTACTTAGCACGTCGTTTGGCAGAAATGCACGTGCGCGCTCTGCCAAAAGCAGCATGTGCATGCAGAACTTGTGGTTTCGCAGAACACAACGTCCGCGTCGACCAAAAGATGTATGTGAATGCTCGACAAATGGTTTGACACAAATCCATGCTTGGGTGCTAAAAAAAGCAGCGTGGACGTGCTTAGCACGTCGTTTGGCGAAAATCCAAGTGCGCCGCTCTGCCAAAAGCAGCATGTGCATGCATAACTTGTGGTTTTGCAGAACACAACGTCCGCGTCTGCCAAAACATGCATATGCATGATTAAGAAGTGGTTTGGCACAAATCGATGCGCGGGTGCTAAAAAGAGCCGCATGGGCGTGCTTAGCACGTCGTTTGGCAAAAATCCACGTGCGCGCTCTGCCAAAAGCAGCATGTGCATGGGTAACTTGTGGTTCGGTAGAAAAAAACGTCCGCCTCTGCCAAAACACGCATATGCATCCTTAACAAGTGGTTTGGCACAAATCCATGCGCGGGTGGTAAAAACAGCAGCATAGGCGTATTAGCACGTCGTTTGGCAGAAATCCACGTGCGCGCTCTGCCAAAAGCAGCAGGTGCATGCATAACTTGTGGTTTGGAAGAAAACAACGTCCGCAGTCTGCCAAAACATACATATGCATCCTTAATAAGTGGTTTGGCACAAATCCATGTGCGGGTGGTAAAAAGAGCAGCATGGGCGTGCTTAGCACGTCGTTTGGCAGAAATCCACGTGCGCGCTCTGCCAAAAGCAGCATGTGCATGCAGAACTTGTGGTTTGGCAGAAAACAACGTCCGCGTCGGCCAAAAGATGCATATGCATGCTCAACAAGTGGTTTGGCACAAATCCATGCGCGGGTGGTAAAAAAAGCAGCATGGGCGTACTTAACACGTCGTTTGGCAGAAATCCACGTTTGCGCTCTGCCAAAAGCAGCATGTGCATGCATAACTTGTGGTTTCGCAGAACACAACGTCCGAGTCTACCAAAAGATGTATGTGAATGCTCAGCAAATGGTTTGACACAAATCCATGCTTGGGTGCTAAAAAAAGCAGCGTGGACGTGCTTAGCACGTCGTTTGGCGAAAATCCAAGTGCGCCGCTCTGCCAAAAGCAGCATGTGCATGCATAACTTGTGCTTTTGCAGAACACAACGTCCGCGTCTGTCAAAACATGCATATGCATGATTAAGAAATGGTTTGGCACAAATCGATGCGCGGGTGCTAAAAAGAGCAGCATGGGCGTGCTTAGCACGTCGTTTGGCAAAAATCCACGTGCGCGCTCTGCCAAAAGCAGCATGTGCATGGGTAACTTGTGGTTTGGCAGAAAAAAACGTCCGCCTCTGCCAAAACATGCATATGCATCCTTAACAAGTGGTTTGGCACAAATACATGTGCGGGTGCTAAAAAAAGCAGCATGGGCGTGCTTAGCACGTCGTTTGGCAGAAATGCACGTTCGCGTTCTGCCAAAAGCAGGACGGGCATGCATAACTTGTGGTTTGGCAGAAAACAACGTCCACGTCTGCCAAAAGATGGATGTGCATGCTCAACAAGTGGTTTGGCACGAATCCATGCGCGGATGCTAAAAAGAGCAGCATGGGCGTGCTTAGCACGTCGTTTGGCAGAAATCCACGTGCGCTGTCTTCGAAAAGCACCATGTGCATGCATAACATGTGGTTTTGCAGAAAACAACGTCCGCGTCTGCCAAAAGATGCATGTGCATGCTTAACAAGTGGTTTGGCACAAATCCATGCGCGGGTGGTAAAAACAGCAGCATAGGCGTGCTTAGCACGTCGTTTGGCAGAAATGCACGTGCGCGCTCTGCCAAAAGCAGCATGTGCATTCATTTCTTGTGGTTTCGCAGAACAAAACGTCCGCGTCTACGAAAAGATGCATGTGCATGCTCAACAAATGGTTTGACACAAATCCATGCTGGGGTGCTAAAAAGAGCAGCGTGGGCGTGCTTAGCACGTCGTTTGGCAAAAATCCAAGTGCGCGCTTTGCCAAAAGCAGCATGTGCATGCATAACTTGTGGTTTCGCAGAACACAACGTCCGCGTCTGCCAAAACATGCATATGCATGATTAAGAAGTGGTGTGGCACAAATCCATGCGCGGGTGCTGAAAAGAGCAGCATGGGCGTGCTTAGCACGTCGTTTGGCAGAAATCCACGTGCGCGCTCTGCCAGAAAGCTGCATGTGCATACATAACTTGTGGTTTGGAAGAAAACAACGTCCGCAGTCTGCCAAAACATACATATGCATCCTTAATAAGTTGTTTAGCAGAAATCCATGTGCGGGTGCTAAAAACAGCAGCATAGGCGTACTTAGCACGTCGTTTGGCAGAAATCCACGTGCGCGCTCTGCCAAAAGCAGCATGTGCATGCTGCTTTTGGCAGAGCGCGGCAGAAAACAACGTCCGCGTCTGCCAAAAGATGCATATGCATGCTCAACAAGTGGTTTGGCACAAATCCATGCGCGGGTGGTAAAAAAAGCAGCATGGGCGTGCTTAGCACGTCGTTTGGCAGAAATCCACGTGCGCGCTCTGCCAAAAGCAGCATGTGCATGCATAACTCGTGGTTTCGCAGAAAACAACGTCCGCGTCTGTCAAAACATGCATATGCATGATTAAGAAGTGGTTTGGCACAAATCAATGCGCGGGTGCTAAAAAGAGCAGCATGGGCGTGCTTAGCACGTCGTTTGGCAAAAATCCACGTGCGCGCTCTGCCAAAAGCAGCATGTGCATGGGTAACTTGTGGTTTGGCAGAAAAAAACGTCCGCCTCTGCCAAAACATGCATATGCATCCTTAACAAGTGGTTTGGCACAAATACATGTGCGGGTGCTAAAAAAAGCAGCATGGGCGTGCTTAGCACGTCGTTTGGCAGAAATGCACGTTCGCGTTCTGCCAAAAGCAGGACGGGCATGCATAACTTGTGGTTTGGCAGAAAACAACGTCCACGTCTGCCAAAAGATGGATGTGCATGCGCAACAAGTGGTTTGGCACGAATCCATGCGCGGATGCTAAAAAGAGCAGCATGGGCGTGCTTAGCACGTCGTTTGGCAGAAATCCACGTGCGCTGTCTTCGAAAAGCACCATGTGCATGCATAACATGTGGTTTTGCAGAAAACAACGTCCGCGTCTGCCAAAAGATGCATGTGCATGCTTAACAAGTGGTTTGACACAAATCCATGCTGGGGTGCTAAAAAGAGCAGCGTGGGCGTGCTTAGCACGTCGTTTGGCAGAAATCCACGTGCCCGCTCTGCCAGAAAGCTGCATGTGCATACATAACTTGTGGTTTGGAAGAAAACAACGTCCGCAGTCTGCCAAAACATACATATGCATCCTTAATAAGTGGTTTAGCAGAAATCCATGTGCGGGTGCTAAAAACAGCAGCATAGGCGTACTTAGCACGTCGTTTGGCAGAAATCCACGTGCGCGCTCTGCCAAAAGCAGCATGTGCATGCTGCTTTTGGCAGAGCGCGGCAGAAAACAACGTCCGCGTCTGCCAAAAGATGCATTTGCATGCTCAACAAGTGGTTTGGCACAAATCCATGCGCGGGTGGTAAAAAAAGCAGCATGGGCGTGCTTAGCACGTCGTTTGGCAGAAATCCACGTGCGCGCTCTGCCAAAAGCAGCATGTGCATGCATAACTCGTGGTTTCGCAGAAAACAACGTCCGCGCCTGCCAAAAGATGCATGTGCATGCTGAACAAGTGGTTTGGCACAAATCCATGCGCGGGTGGTAAAAACAGCAGCATAGGCGTACTTAGCACGTCGTTTGGCAGAAATGCACGTGCGCGCTCTGCCAAAAGCAGCATGTGCATGCATAACTTGTGGTTTCGCAGAACACAACGTCCGCGTCGACCAAAAGATATATGTGAATGCTCAACAAATGGTTTGACACAAATCCATGCTTGGGTGCTAAAAAAAGCAGCGTGGACGTGCTTAGCACGTCGTTTGGCGAAAATCCAAATGCGCCGCTCTGCCAAAAGCAGCATATGCATGCATAACTTGTGGTTTTGCAGAACACAACGTCCGCGTCTGCCAAAACATGCATATGCATGATTAAGAAGTGGTTTGGCACAAATCGATGCGCGGGTGCTAAAAAGAGCCGCATGGGCGTGCTTAGCACGTCGTTTGGCAAAAATCCACGTGCGCGCTCTGCCAAAAGCAGCATGTGCATGGGTAACTTGTGGTTCGGCAGAAAAAAACGTCAGCCTCTGCCAAAACACGCATATGCATCCATAACAAGTGGTTTGGCACAAATCCATGCGCGGGTGGTAAAAACAGCAGCATAGGCGTACTTAGCACGTCGTTTGGCAGAAATCCACGTGCGCGCCCTGCCAAAAGCAGCATGTGCATGCATAACTTGTGGTTTCGCAGAACACAACGTCCGCGTCTACCAAAAGATGTATGTGAATGCTCAACAAATGGTTTGACACAAATCCATTGTTGGGTGCTAAAAGAAGCAGCGTGGACGTGCTTAGCACGTCGTTTGGCGAAAATCCAAGTGCGCCGCTCTGCCAAAAGCAGCATGTGCATGCATAACTTGTGGTTTTGCAGAACACAACGTCCGCGTCTGCCAAAACATGCATATGCATGATTAAGAATTGGTTTGGCACAAATCGATGAGCGGGTGCTAAAAAGAGCAGCATGGGCGTGCTTAGCACGTCGTTTGGCAAAAATCCACGTGCGCGCTCTGCCAAAAGCAGCATATGCATGGGTAACTTGTGGTTTGGCAGAAAAAAACGTCCGCCTCTGCCAAAACATGCATATGCATCCTTAACAAGTGGTTTGGCACAAATACATGTGCGGGTGCTAAAAAAAGCAGCATGGGCGTGCTTAGCACGTCGTTTGGCAGAAATGCACGTTCGCGTTCTGCCAAAAGCAGGACGGGCATGCATAACTTGTGGTTTGGCAGAAAACAACGTCCACGTCTGCCAAAAGATGGATGTGCATGCTCAACAAGTGGTTTGGCGCGAATCCATGCGCGGATGCTAAAAAGAGCAGCATGGACGTGCTTAGCACGTCGTTTGGCAGAAATCCACGTGCGCTGTCTTCGAAAAGCACCATGTGCATGCATAACATGTGGTTTTGCAGAAAACAACGTCCGCGTCTGCCAAAAGATGCATGTGCATGCTTAACAAGTGGTTTGGCACAAATCCATGCGCGGGTGGTAAAAACAGCAGCATAGGCGTGCTTAGCACGTCGTTTGGCAGAAATGCACGTGCGCGCTCTGCCAAAAGCAGCATGTGCATTCATTTCTTGTGGTTTCGCAGAACAAAACGTCCGCGTCTACGAAAAGATGCATGTGCATGCTCAACAAATGGTTTGACACAAATCCATGCTGGGGTGCTAAAAAGAGCAGCGTGGGCGTGCTTAGCACGTCGTTTGGCAAAAATCCAAGTGCGCGCTCTGCCAAAAGCAGCATGTGCATGCATAACTTGTGGTTTCGCAGAACACAACGTCCGCGTCTGCCAAAACATGCATATGCATGATTAAGAAGTGGTGTGGCACAAATCCATGCGCGGGTGCTGAAAAGAGCAGCATGGGCGTGCTTAGCACGTCGTTTGGCAGAAATCCACGTGCGCGCTCTGCCAGAAAGTTGCATGTGCATACATAACTTGTGGTTTGGAAGAAAACAACGTCCGCGTCTGCCAAAAGATGCATATGCATGCTCAACAAGTGGTTTGGCACAAATCCATGCGCGGGTGGTAAAAAAAGCAGCATGGGCGTGCTTAGCACGTCGTTTGGCAGAAATCCACGTGCGCGCTCTGCCAAAAGCAGCATGTGCATGCATAACTCGTGGTTTCGCAGAAAACAACGTCCGCGTCTGTCAAAACATGCATATGCATGATTAAGAAGTGGTTTGGCACAAATCGATGCGCGGGTGCTAAAAAGAGCAGCATGGGCGTGCTTAGCACGTCGTTTGGCAAAAATCCACGTGCGCGCTCTGCCAAAAGCAGCATGTGCATGGGTAACTTGTGGTTTGGCAGAAAAAAACGTCCGCCTCTGCCAAAACATGCATATGCATCCTTAACAAGTGGTTTGGCACAAATACATGTGCGGGTGCTAAAAAAAGCAGCATGGGCGTGCTTAGCACGTCGTTTGGCAGAAATGCACGTTCGCGTTCTGCCAAAAGCAGGACGGGCATGCATAACTTGTGGTTTGGCAGAAAACAACGTCCACGTCTGCCAAAAGATGGATGTGCATGCGCAACAAGTGGTTTGGCACGAATCCATGCGCGGATGCTAAAAAGAGCAGCATGGGCGTGCTTAGCACGTCGTTTGGCAGAAATCCACGTGCGCTGTCTTCGAAAAGCACCATGTGCATGCATAACATGTGGTTTTGCAGAAAACAACGTCCGCGTCTGCCAAAAGATGCATGTGCATGCTTAACAAGTGGTTTGGCACAAATCCATGCGCGGGTGGTAAAAACAGCAGCTAAGGCGTGCTTAGCACGTCTTTTGGCAGAAATGCACGTGCGCGCTCTGCCAAAAGCAGCATGTGCATTCATTCCTTGTGGTTTCGCAGAACACAACGTCCGCGTCTACGAAAAGATGCATGTGCATGCTCAACAAATGGTTTGACACAAATCCATGCTGGGGTGCTAAAAAGAGCAGCGTGGGCGTGCTTAGCACGTCGTTTGGCAGAAATCCAAGTGCGCGCTCTGCCAGAAAGCTGCATGTGCATACATAACTTGTGGTTTGGAAGAAAACAACGTCCGCAGTCTGCCAAAACATACATATGCATCCTTAATAAGTGGTTTAGCAGAAATCCATGTGCGGGTGCTAAAAACAGCAGCATAGGCGTACTTAGCACGTCGTTTGGCAGAAATCCACGTGCGCGCTCTGCCAAAAGCAGCATGTGCATGCTGCTTTTGGCAGAGCGCGGCAGAAAACAACGTCCGCGTCTGCCAAAAGATGCATTTGCATGCTCAACAAGTGGTTTGGCACAAATCCATGCGCGGGTGGTAAAAAAAGCAGCATGGGCGTGCTTAGCACGTCGTTTGGCAGAAATCCACGTGCGCGCTCTGCCAAAAGCAGCATGTGCATGCATAACTCGTGGTTTCGCAGAAAACAACGTCCGCGCCTGCCAAAAGATGCATGTGCATGCTGAACAAGTGGTTTGGCACAAATCCATGCGCGGGTGGTAAAAACAGCAGCATAGGCGTACTTAGCACGTCGTTTGGCAGAAATGCACGTGCGCGCTCTGCCAAAAGCAGCATGTGCATGCATAACTTGTGGTTTCGCAGAACACAACGTCCGCGTCGACCAAAAGATATATGTGAATGCTCAACAAATGGTTTGACACAAATCCATGCTTGGGTGCTAAAAAAAGCAGCGTGGACGTGCTTAGCACGTCGTTTGGCGAAAATCCAAGTGCGCCGCTCTGCCAAAAGCAGCATGTGCATGCATAACTTGTGGTTTTGCAGAACACAACGTCCGCGTCTGCCAAAACATGCATATGCATGATTAAGAAGTGGTTTGGCACAAATCGATGCGCGGGTGCTAAAAAGAGCCGCATGGGCGTGCTTAGCACGTCGTTTGGCAAAAATCCACGTGCGCGCTCTGCCAAAAGCAGCATATGCATGGGTAACTTGTGGTTCGGCAGAAAAAAACGTCCGCCTCTGCCAAAACACGCATATGCATCCATAACAAGTGGTTTGGCACAAATCCATGCGCGGGTGGTAAAAACAGCAGCATAGGCGTACTTAGCACGTCGTTTGGCAGAAATCCACGTGCGCGCACTGCCAAAAGCAGCATGTGCATGCATAACTTGTGGTTTCGCAGAACACAACGTCCGCGTCTACCAAAAGATGTATGTGAATGCTCAACAAATGGTTTGACACAAATCCATTGTTGGGTGCTAAAAGAAGCAGCGTGGACGTGCTTAGCACGTCGTTTGGCGAAAATCCAAGTGCGCCGCTCTGCCAAAAGCAGCATGTGCATGCATAACTTGTGGTTTTGCAGAACACAACGTCCGCGTCTGCCAAAACATGCATATGCATGATTAAGAATTGGTTTGGCACAAATCGATGCGCGGGTGCTAAAACGAGCAGCATGGGCGTGCTTAGCACGTCGTTTGGCAAAAATCCACGTGCGCGCTCTGCCAAAAGCAGCATATGCATGGGTAACTTGTGGTTTGGCAGAAAAAAACGTCCGCCTCTGCCAAAACATGCATATGCATCCTTAACAAGTGGTTTGGCACAAATACATGTGCGGGTGCTAAAAAAAGCAGCATGGGCGTGCTTAGCACGTCGTTTGGCAGAAATGCACGTTCGCGTTCTGCCAAAAGCAGGATGGGCATGCATAACTTGTGGTTTGGCAGAAAACAACGTCCACGTCTGCCAAAAGATGGATGTGCATGCTCAACAAGTGGTTTGGCACAAATCCATGCGCGGATGCTAAAAAGAGCAGCATGGGCGTGCTTAGCACGTCGTTTGGCATAAATCCACGTGCGCTGTCTTCGAAAACCACCATGTGCATGCATAACTTGTGGTTTAGCAGAAAACAACGTCCGCGCCTGCCAAAAGATGCATGTGCATGCTTAACAAGTGGTTTGGCACAAATCCATGCGCGGGTGGTAAAAACCGCAGCATAGGCGTGCTTAGCACGTCGTTTGGCAGAAATGCACGTGCGCGCTCTGCCAAAAGCAGCATGTGCATTCATTCCTTGTGGTTTCGCAGAACACAACGTCCGCGTCTACGAAAAGATGCATGTGCATGCTCAACAAATGGTTTGACACAAATCCATGCTGGGGTGCTAAAAAGAGCAGCGTGGGTGTGCTTAGCACGTCGTTTGGCAAAAATCCAAGTGCGCGCTCTGCCAAAAACAGCATGTGCATGCGTAACTTGTGGTTTCGCAGAACACAACGTCCGCGTCTGCCAAAACATGCATATGCATGATTAAGAAGTGGTTTGGCACAAATCCATGCGCGGGTGCTAAAAAGAGCAGCATGGGCGTGCTTAGCACGTCGTTTGGCAGAAATCCACGTGCGCGCTCTGCCAGAAAGCTGCATATGCATACATAACTTGTGGTTTGGAAGAAAACAACGTCCGCGTCTGCGAAAACATGCATATGCATGTTTAAGAAGTGGTTTGGCACAAATCCATGTGCGGGTGCTAAAAAGAGCAGCATGGGCGTGCTTAGAACGTTGTTTGAAAGAAATCCACGTGCGCGCTCTGCCAAAAGCAGAATGTGCATGCATAACTTGTGGTTTTGCATAAAACAACGTCCGCGTCTACCAAAAGATGCATGTGCATGCTTAACAAGTGGTTTGGCACAAATCCATGCGTGGGTGCTAACAAGAGCAGTATGGGCGTGCTTAACACGTCGTTTGGCAGAAATCCACGTGCGCGCTTTGCCAAAAGCAGCATGTGCACGTGTAACTTGTGGTTGGGCAGAAAAATACGTCCGCGTCTGCCAAAACATGCATATGCATCCTTAAGAAGTGGTTTGGCACTAATCCATGTGCGGGTGCTAAAAAGAGCAGCATGGGCGCGCTTAGTTCGTCGTTTGGTAGAAATCCATGTGCGCACTCTGCAAAAAGCAGCATCTGGATGCATAACTCGTGCTTTTGCAGAAAACAACGTGCGCGTCCACCAAAAGATGCATGTGCATGCTTAACAAGTGGTTTGGCACAAATCCATGCGCGGGCGCTAAAAAGAGCAGCATGGGCGTGCTTAGCACGTCGTTTGGCAGAAATCTACGTGCGCGCTGTGCCAAAAGCAGCACGTGCGTGCATAACTTGTGGTTTTGCAGAAAACAACGTCCGCGTCTACCAAAAGATGCATCTGCATGCTTAACAAGTGGTTTGGCACAAATCCATGCACGGGTGGTAAGAACAGCAGCATAGGCGTACTTAGCACGTCCCTTGGCAGAAATCCACGTTCGCGCTCTGCCAAAATCAGCATGTGCATGAAAAACTTGTGGTTTCGCAGAAAACAACGTCCGCGTCTGCGAAAACATGCATATGCATGTTTAAGAAGTGGTTTGGCACAAATCCATGTGCGGGTGCCAAAAAGAGCAGCATGGGCTTGCTTAGAACGTTGTTTGAAAGAAATCCACGTGCGCGCTCTGCCAAAAGCAGAATGTGCATGCATAACTTGTGGTTTTGCATAAAACAACGTCCGCGTCTACCAAAAGATGCATGTGCATGCTCAACAAGTGGTTTGGCACAAATCCATGCGTGGGTGCTAACAAGAGCAGTATGGGCGTGCTTAGCACGTCGTTTGGCAGAAATCCACGTGCGCGCTCCTGCAAAAGCAGCATGTGCACGCGTAACTTGTGGTTGGGCAGAAAAATACGTCCGCGTCTGCCAAAACATGCATATGCATCCTTAAGAAGTGGTTTGGCACTAATCCATGTGCGGGTGCTAAAAAGAGCAGCATGGGCGTGCTTAGCACGTCGTTTGGTAGAAATCCACGTGCGCACTCTGCAAAAAGCAGCATCTGGATGCATGACTTGTGCTTTTGCAGAAAACTACGTGCGCGTCCACCAAAAGATGCATGTGCATGCTTAACAAGTGGTTTGGCACAAATCCATGCGCGGGCGCTAAAAAGAGCAGCATGGGCGTGCTTAGCACGTCGTTTGGCAGAAATCTACGTGCGCGCTGTGCCAAAAGCAGCACGTGCGTCCATAACTTGTGGTTTTGCAGAAAACAACGTCCGCGTCTACCAAAAGATGCATGTGCATGCTTAACAAATGGTTTGACACAAATCCATGCTGGGGTGCTAAAAGAAGCAGCGTGGGCGTGCTTAGCACGTCGTTTGGCAGAAATCCACGTGCGCGCTCTGCCAAAAGCAGCATGTGCATGCATAACTCGTGGTTTCGCAGAAAACAACGTCCGCGTCTGTCAAAACATGCATATGCATGATTAAGAAGTGGTTTGGCACAAATCGATGCGCGGGTGCTAAAAAGAGCCGCATGGGCGTGCTTAGCACGTCGTTTGGCAAAAATCCACGTGCGCGCTCTGCCAAAAGCAGCATGTGCATGGGTAACTTGTGGTTCGGCAGAAAAAAACGTCAGCCTCTGCCAAAACACGCATATGCATCCATAACAAGTGGTTTGGCACAAATCCATGCGCGGGTGGTAAAAACAGCAGCATAGGCGTACTTAGCACGTCGTTTGGCAGAAATCCACGTGCGCGCCCTGCCAAAAGCAGCATGTGCATGCATAACTTGTGGTTTCGCAGAACACAACGTCCGCGTCTACCAAAAGATGTATGTGAATGCTCAACAAATGGTTTGACACAAATCCATTGTTGGGTGCTAAAAGAAGCAGCGTGGACGTGCTTAGCACGTCGTTTGGCGAAAATCCAAGTGCGCCGCTCTGCCAAAAGCAGCATGTGCATGCATAACTTGTGGTTTTGCAGAACACAACGTCCGCGTCTGCCAAAACATGCATATGCATGATTAAGAATTGGTTTGGCACAAATCGATGAGCGGGTGCTAAAAAGAGCAGCATGGGCGTGCTTAGCACGTCGTTTGGCAAAAATCCACGTGCGCGCTCTGCCAAAAGCAGCATATGCATGGGTAACTTGTGGTTTGGCAGAAAAAAACGTCCGCCTCTGCCAAAACATGCATATGCATCCTTAACAAGTGGTTTGGCACAAATACATGTGCGGGTGCTAAAAAAAGCAGCATGGGCGTGCTTAGCACGTCGTTTGGCAGAAATGCACGTTCGCGTTCTGCCAAAAGCAGGACGGGCATGCATAACTTGTGGTTTGGCAGAAAACAACGTCCACGTCTGCCAAAAGATGGATGTGCATGCTCAACAAGTGGTTTGGCGCGAATCCATGCGCGGATGCTAAAAAGAGCAGCATGGACGTGCTTAGCACGTCGTTTGGCAGAAATCCACGTGCGCTGTCTTCGAAAAGCACCATGTGCATGCATAACATGTGGTTTTGCAGAAAACAACGTCCGCGTCTGCCAAAAGATGCATGTGCATGCTTAACAAGTGGTTTGGCACAAATCCATGCGCGGGTGGTAAAAACAGCAGCTAAGGCGTGCTTAGCACGTCTTTTGGCAGAAATGCACGTGCGCGCTCTGCCAAAAGCAGCATGTGCATTCATTCCTTGTGGTTTCGCAGAACACAACGTCCGCGTCTACGAAAAGATGCATGTGCATGCTCAACAAATGGTTTGACACAAATCCATGCTGGGGTGCTAAAAAGAGCAGCGTGGGCGTGCTTAGCACGTCGTTTGGCAAAAATCCAAGTGCGCGCTCTGCCAAAAGCAGCATGTGCATGCATAACTTGTGGTTTCGCAGAACACAACGTCCGCGTCTGCCAAAACATGCATATGCATGATTAAGAAGTGGTGTGGCACAAATCCATGCGCGGGTGCTGAAAAGAGCAGCATGGGCGTGCTTAGCACGTCGTTTGGCAGAAATCCACGTGCGCGCTCTGCCAGAAAGCTGCATGTGCATACATAACTTGTGGTTTGGAAGAAAACAACGTCCGCGTCTGCCAAAAGATGCATATGCATGCTCAACAAGTGGTTTGGCACAAATCCATGCGCGGGTGGTAAAAAAAGCAGCATGGGCGTGCTTAGCACGTCGTTTGGCAGAAATCCACGTGCGCGCTCTGCCAAAAGCAGCATGTGCATGCATAACTCGTGGTTTCGCAGAAAACAACGTCCGCGTCTGTCAAAACATGCATATGCATGATTAAGAAGTGGTTTGGCACAAATCGATGCGCGGGTGCTAAAAAGAGCAGCATGGGCGTGCTTAGCACGTCGTTTGGCAAAAATCCACGTGCGCGCTCTGCCAAAAGCAGCATGTGCATGGGTAACTTGTGGTTTGGCAGAAAAAAACGTCCGCCTCTGCCAAAACATGCATATGCATCCTTAACAAGTGGTTTGGCACAAATACATGTGCGGGTGCTAAAAAAAGCAGCATGGGCGTGCTTAGCACGTCGTTTGGCAGAAATCCACGTGCGCTGTCTTCGAAAAGCACCATGTGCATGCATAACATGTGGTTTTGCAGAAAACAACGTCCGCGTCTGCCAAAAGATGCATGTGCATGCTTAACAAGTGGTTTGGCACAAATCCATGCGCGGGTGGTAAAAACAGCAGCTAAGGCGTGCTTAGCACGTCTTTTGGCAGAAATGCACGTGCGCGCTCTGCCAAAAGCAGCATGTGCATTCATTCCTTGTGGTTTCGCAGAACACAACGTCCGCGTCTACGAAAAGATGCATGTGCATGCTCAACAAATGGTTTGACACAAATCCATGCTGGGGTGCTAAAAAGAGCAGCGTGGGCGTGCTTAGCACGTCGTTTGGCAGAAATCCAAGTGCGCGCTCTGCCAGAAAGCTGCATGTGCATACATAACTTGTGGTTTGGAAGAAAACAACGTCCGCAGTCTGCCAAAACATACATATGCATCCTTAATAAGTGGTTTAGCAGAAATCCATGTGCGGGTGCTAAAAACAGCAGCATAGGCGTACTTAGCACGTCGTTTGGCAGAAATCCACGTGCGCGCTCTGCCAAAAGCAGCATGTGCATGCTGCTTTTGGCAGAGCGCGGCAGAAAACAACGTCCGCGTCTGCCAAAAGATGCATTTGCATGCTCAACAAGTGGTTTGGCACAAATCCATGCGCGGGTGGTAAAAAAAGCAGCATGGGCGTGCTTAGCACGTCGTTTGGCAGAAATCCACGTGCGCGCTCTGCCAAAAGCAGCATGTGCATGCATAACTCGTGGTTTCGCAGAAAACAACGTCCGCGCCTGCCAAAAGATGCATGTGCATGCTGAACAAGTGGTTTGGCACAAATCCATGCGCGGGTGGTAAAAACAGCAGCATAGGCGTACTTAGCACGTCGTTTGGCAGAAATGCACGTGCGCGCTCTGCCAAAAGCAGCATGTGCATGCATAACTTGTGGTTTCGCAGAACACAACGTCCGCGTCGACCAAAAGATATATGTGAATGCTCAACAAATGGTTTGACACAAATCCATGCTTGGGTGCTAAAAAAAGCAGCGTGGACGTGCTTAGCACGTCGTTTGGCGAAAATCCAAGTGCGCCGCTCTGCCAAAAGCAGCATGTGCATGCATAACTTGTGGTTTTGCAGAACACAACGTCCGCGTCTGCCAAAACATGCATATGCATGATTAAGAAGTGGTTTGGCACAAATCGATGCGCGGGTGCTAAAAAGAGCCGCATGGGCGTGCTTAGCACGTCGTTTGGCAAAAATCCACGTGCGCGCTCTGCCAAAAGCAGCATATGCATGGGTAACTTGTGGTTCGGCAGAAAAAAACGTCCGCCTCTGCCAAAACACGCATATGCATCCATAACAAGTGGTTTGGCACAAATCCATGCGCGGGTGGTAAAAACAGCAGCATAGGCGTACTTAGCACGTCGTTTGGCAGAAATCCACGTGCGCGCACTGCCAAAAGCAGCATGTGCATGCATAACTTGTGGTTTCGCAGAACACAACGTCCGCGTCTACCAAAAGATGTATGTGAATGCTCAACAAATGGTTTGACACAAATCCATTGTTGGGTGCTAAAAGAAGCAGCGTGGACGTGCTTAGCACGTCGTTTGGCGAAAATCCAAGTGCGCCGCTCTGCCAAAAGCAGCATGTGCATGCATAACTTGTGGTTTTGCAGAACACAACGTCCGCGTCTGCCAAAACATGCATATGCATGATTAAGAATTGGTTTGGCACAAATCGATGCGCGGGTGCTAAAACGAGCAGCATGGGCGTGCTTAGCACGTCGTTTGGCAAAAATCCACGTGCGCGCTCTGCCAAAAGCAGCATATGCATGGGTAACTTGTGGTTTGGCAGAAAAAAACGTCCGCCTCTGCCAAAACATGCATATGCATCCTTAACAAGTGGTTTGGCACAAATACATGTGCGGGTGCTAAAAAAAGCAGCATGGGCGTGCTTAGCACGTCGTTTGGCAGAAATGCACGTTCGCGTTCTGCCAAAAGCAGGATGGGCATGCATAACTTGTGGTTTGGCAGAAAACAACGTCCACGTCTGCCAAAAGATGGATGTGCATGCTCAACAAGTGGTTTGGCACAAATCCATGCGCGGATGCTAAAAAGAGCAGCATGGGCGTGCTTAGCACGTCGTTTGGCATAAATCCACGTGCGCTGTCTTCGAAAACCACCATGTGCATGCATAACTTGTGGTTTAGCAGAAAACAACGTCCGCGCCTGCCAAAAGATGCATGTGCATGCTTAACAAGTGGTTTGGCACAAATCCATGCGCGGGTGGTAAAAACCGCAGCATAGGCGTGCTTAGCACGTCGTTTGGCAGAAATGCACGTGCGCGCTCTGCCAAAAGCAGCATGTGCATTCATTCCTTGTGGTTTCGCAGAACACAACGTCCGCGTCTACGAAAAGATGCATGTGCATGCTCAACAAATGGTTTGACACAAATCCATGCTGGGGTGCTAAAAAGAGCAGCGTGGGTGTGCTTAGCACGTCGTTTGGCAAAAATCCAAGTGCGCGCTCTGCCAAAAACAGCATGTGCATGCGTAACTTGTGGTTTCGCAGAACACAACGTCCGCGTCTGCCAAAACATGCATATGCATGATTAAGAAGTGGTTTGGCACAAATCCATGCGCGGGTGCTAAAAAGAGCAGCATGGGCGTGCTTAGCACGTCGTTTGGCAGAAATCCACGTGCGCGCTCTGCCAGAAAGCTGCATGTGCATACATAACTTGTGGTTTGGAAGAAAACAACGTCCGCGTCTGCGAAAACATGCATATGCATGTTTAAGAAGTGGTTTGGCACAAATCCATGTGCGGGTGCTAAAAAGAGCAGCATGGGCGTGCTTAGAACGTTGTTTGAAAGAAATCCACGTGCGCGCTCTGCCAAAAGCAGAATGTGCATGCATAACTTGTGGTTTTGCATAAAACAACGTCCGCGTCTACCAAAAGATGCATGTGCATGCTTAACAAGTGGTTTGGCACAAATCCATGCGTGGGTGCTAACAAGAGCAGTATGGGCGTGCTTAACACGTCGTTTGGCAGAAATCCACGTGCGCGCTTTGCCAAAAGCAGCATGTGCACGTGTAACTTGTGGTTGGGCAGAAAAATACGTCCGCGTCTGCCAAAACATGCATATGCATCCTTAAGAAGTGGTTTGGCACTAATCCATGTGCGGGTGCTAAAAAGAGCAGCATGGGCGCGCTTAGTTCGTCGTTTGGTAGAAATCCATGTGCGCACTCTGCAAAAAGCAGCATCTGGATGCATAACTCGTGCTTTTGCAGAAAACAACGTGCGCGTCCACCAAAAGATGCATGTGCATGCTTAACAAGTGGTTTGGCACAAATCCATGCGCGGGCGCTAAAAAGAGCAGCATGGGCGTGCTTAGCACGTCGTTTGGCAGAAATCTACGTGCGCGCTGTGCCAAAAGCAGCACGTGCGTGCATAACTTGTGGTTTTGCAGAAAACAACGTCCGCGTCTACCAAAAGATGCATCTGCATGCTTAACAAGTGGTTTGGCACAAATCCATGCACGGGTGGTAAGAACAGCAGCATAGGCGTACTTAGCACGTCCCTTGGCAGAAATCCACGTTCGCGCTCTGCCAAAATCAGCATGTGCATGAAAAACTTGTGGTTTCGCAGAAAACAACGTCCGCGTCTGCGAAAACATGCATATGCATGTTTAAGAAGTGGTTTGGCACAAATCCATGTGCGGGTGCCAAAAAGAGCAGCATGGGCTTGCTTAGAACGTTGTTTGAAAGAAATCCACGTGCGCGCTCTGCCAAAAGCAGAATGTGCATGCATAACTTGTGGTTTTGCATAAAACAACGTCCGCGTCTACCAAAAGATGCATGTGCATGCTCAACAAGTGGTTTGGCACAAATCCATGCGTGGGTGCTAACAAGAGCAGTATGGGCGTGCTTAGCACGTCGTTTGGCAGAAATCCACGTGCGCGCTCCTGCAAAAGCAGCATGTGCACGCGTAACTTGTGGTTGGGCAGAAAAATACGTCCGCGTCTGCCAAAACATGCATATGCATCCTTAAGAAGTGGTTTGGCACTAATCCATGTGCGGGTGCTAAAAAGAGCAGCATGGGCGTGCTTAGCACGTCGTTTGGTAGAAATCCACGTGCGCACTCTGCAAAAAGCAGCATCTGGATGCATGACTTGTGCTTTTGCAGAAAACTACGTGCGCGTCCACCAAAAGATGCATGTGCATGCTTAACAAGTGGTTTGGCACAAATCCATGCGCGGGCGCTAAAAAGAGCAGCATGGGCGTGCTTAGCACGTCGTTTGGCAGAAATCTACGTGCGCGCTGTGCCAAAAGCAGCACGTGCGTCCATAACTTGTGGTTTTGCAGAAAACAACGTCCGCGTCTACCAAAAGATGCATGTGCATGCTTAACAAATGGTTTGACACAAATCCATGCTGGGGTGCTAAAAGAAGCAGCGTGGGCGTGCTTAGCACGTCGTTTGGCAGAAATCCAAGTGCGCGTTCTGCCAAAAGCAGCATGTGCATGCAGAACTTGTGGTTTGGCAGAAAACAACGTCCGCGTCGGCCAAAAGATGCATATGCATGCTCAACAAGTGGTTTGGCACAAATCCATGCGCGGGTGGTAAAAAAAGCAGCATGGGCGTACTTAACACGTCGTTTGGCAGAAATCCACGTTTGCGCTCTGCCAAAAGCAGCATGTGCATGCATAACTTGTGGTTTCGCAGAACACAACGTCCGAGTCTACCAAAAGATGTATGTGAATGCTCAACAAATGGTTTGACACAAATCCATGCTTGGGTGCTAAAAAAAGCAGCGTGGACGTGCTTAGCACGTCGTTTGGCGAAAATCCAAGTGCGCCGCTCTGCCAAAAGCAGCATGTGCATGCATAACTTGTGCTTTTGCAGAACACAACGTCCGCGTCTGTCAAAACATGCATATGCATGATTAAGAAATGGTTTGGCACAAATCGATGCGCGGGTGCTAAAAAGAGCAGCATGGGCGTGCTTAGCACGTCGTTTGGCAAAAATCCACGTGCGCGCTCTGCCAAAAGCAGCATGTGCATGGGTAACTTGTGGTTTGGCAGAAAAAAACGTCCGCCTCTGCGAAAACATGCATATGCATCCTTAATAAGTGGTTTGGCACAAATACATGTGCGGGTGCTAAAAAAAGCAGCATGGGCGTGCTTAGCACGTCGTTTGGCAGAAATGCACGTTCGCGTTCTGCCAAAAGCAGGACGGGCATGCATAACTTGTGGTTTGGCAGAAAACAACGTCCACGTCTGCCAAAAGATGGATGTGCATGCTCAACAAGTGGTTTGGCACGAATCCATGCGCGGATGCTAAAAAGAGCAGCATGGGCGTGCTTAGCACGTCGTTTGGCAGAAATCCACGTGCGCTGTCATCGAAAAGCACCATGTGCATGCATAACATGTGGTTTTGCAGAAAACAACGTCCGCGTCTGCCAAAAGATGCATGTGCATGCTTAACAAGTGGTTTGGCACAAATCCATGCGCGGGTGGTAAAAACAGCAGCATAGGCGTGCTTAGCACGTCGTTTGGCAGAAATGCACGTGCGCGCTCTGCCAAAAGCAGCATGTGCATTCATTTCTTGTGGTTTCGCAGAACAAAACGTCCGCGTCTACGAAAAGATGCATGTGCATGCTCAACAAATGGTTTGACACAAATCCATGCTGGGGTGCTAAAAAGAGCAGCGTGGGCGTGCTTAGCACGTCGTTTGGCAAAAATCCAAGTGCGCGCTCTGCCAAAAGCAGCATGTGCATGCATAACTTGTGGTTTCGCAGAACACAACGTCCGCGTCTGCCAAAACATGCATATGCATGATTAAGAAGTGGTGTGGCACAAATCCATGCGCGGGTGCTGAAAAGAGCAGCATGGGCGTGCTTAGCACGTCGTTTGGCAGAAATCCACGTGCGCGCTCTGCCAGAAAGCTGCATGTGCATACATAACTTGTGGTTTGGAAGAAAACAACGTCCGCAGTCTGCCAAAACATACATATGCATCCTTAATAAGTTGTTTAGCAGAAATCCATGTGCGGGTGCTAAAAACAGCAGCATAGGCGTACTTAGCACGTCGTTTGGCAGAAATCCACGTGCGCGCTCTGCCAAAAGCAGCATGTGCATGCTGCTTTTGGCAGAGCGCGGCAGAAAACAACGTCCGCGTCTGCCAAAAGATGCATATGCATGCTCAACAAGTGGTTTGGCACAAATCCATGCGCGGGTGGTAAAAAAAGCAGCATGGGCGTGCTTAGCACGTCGTTTGGCAGAAATCCACGTGCGCGCTCTGCCAAAAGCAGCATGTGCATGCATAACTCGTGGTTTCGCAGAAAACAACGTCCGCGTCTGTCAAAACATGCATATGCATGATTAAGAAGTGGTTTGGCACAAATCGATGCGCGGGTGCTAAAAAGAGCAGCATGGGCGTGCTTAGCACGTCGTTTGGCAAAAATCCACGTGCGCGCTCTGCCAAAAGCAGCATGTGCATGGGTAACTTGTGGTTTGGCAGAAAAAAACGTCCGCCTCTGCCAAAACATGCATATGCATCCTTAACAAGTGGTTTGGCACAAATACATGTGCGGGTGCTAAAAAAAGCAGCATGGGCGTGCTTAGCACGTCGTTTGGCAGAAATGCACGTTCGCGTTCTGCCAAAAGCAGGACGGGCATGCATAACTTGTGGTTTGGCAGAAAACAACGTCCACGTCTGCCAAAAGATGGATGTGCATGCGCAACAAGTGGTTTGGCACGAATCCATGCGCGGATGCTAAAAAGAGCAGCATGGGCGTGCTTAGCACGTCGTTTGGCAGAAATCCACGTGCGCTGTCTTCGAAAAGCACCATGTGCATGCATAACATGTGGTTTTGCAGAAAACAACGTCCGCGTCTGCCAAAAGATGCATGTGCATGCTTAACAAGTGGTTTGGCACAAATCCATGCGCGGGTGGTAAAAACAGCAGCATAGGCGTGCTTAGCACGTCTTTTGGCAGAAATGCACGTGCGCGCTCTGCCAAAAGCAGCATGTGCATTCATTCCTTGTGGTTTCGCAGAACACAACGTCCGCGTCTACGAAAAGATGCATGTGCATGCTCAACAAATGGTTTGACACAAATCCATGCTGGGGTGCTAAAAAGAGCAGCGTTGGCGTGCTTAGCACGTCGTTTGGCAGAAATCCACGTGCGCGCTCTGCCAGAAAGCTGCATGTGCATACACAACTTGTGGTTTGGAAGAAAACAACGTCCGCAGTCTGCCAAAACATACATATGCATCCTTAATAAGTGGTTTAGCAGAAATCCATGTGCGGGTGCTAAAAACAGCAGCATAGGCGTACTTAGCACGTCGTTTGGCAGAAATCCACGTGCGCGCTCTGCCAAAAGCAGCATGTGCATGCTGCTTTTGGCAGAGCGCGGCAGAAAACAACGTCCGCGTCTGCCAAAAGATCCATTTGCATGCTCAACAAGTGGTTTGGCACAAATCCCTGCGCGGGTGGTAAAAAAAGCAGCATGGGCGTGCTTAGCACGTCGTTTGGCAGAAATCCACGTGCGCGCTCTGCCAAAAGCAGCATGTGCATGCATAACTCGTGGTTTCGCAGAAAACAACGTCCGCGCCTGCCAAAAGATGCATGTGCATGCTGAACAAGTGGTTTGGCACAAATCCATGCGCGGGTGGTAAAAACAGCAGCATAGGCGTACTTAGCACGTCGTTTGGCAGAAATTCACGTGCGCGCTCTGCCAAAAGCAGCATGTGCATGCATAACTTGTGGTTTCGCAGAACACAACGTCCGCGTCGACCAAAAGATATATGTGAATGCTCAACAAATGGTTTGACACAAATCCATGCTTGGGTGCTAAAAAAAGCAGCGTGGACGTGCTTAGCACGTCGTTTGGCGAAAATCCAAATGCGCCGCTCTGCCAAAAGCAGCATGTGCATGCATAACTTGTGGTTTTGCAGAACACAACGTCCGCGTCTGCCAAAACATGCATATGCATGATTAAGAAGTGGTTTGGCACAAATCGATGCGCGGGTGCTAAAAAGAGCCGCATGGGCGTGCTTAGCACGTCGTTTGGCAAAAATCCACGTGCGCGCTCTGCCAAAAGCAGCATGTGCATGGGTAACTTGTGGTTCGGCAGAAAAAAACGTCCGCCTCTGCCAAAACACGCATATGCATCCATAACAAGTGGTTTGGCACAAATCCATGCGCGGGTGGTAAAAACAGCAGCATAGGCGTACTTAGCACGTCGTTTGGCAGAAATCCACGTGCGCGCCCTGCCAAAAGCAGCATGTGCATGCATAACTTGTGGTTTCGCAGAACACAAGGTCCGCGTCTACCAAAAGATGTATGTGAATGCTCAACAAATGGTTTGACACAAATCCATTGTTGGGTGCTAAAAGAAGCAGCGTGGACGTGCTTAGCACGTCGTTTGGCGAAAATCCAAGTGCGCCGCTCTGCCAAAAGCAGCATGTGCATGCATAACTTGTGGTTTTGCAGAACACAACGTCCGCGTCTGCCAAAACATGCATATGCATGATTAAGAATTGGTTTGGCACAAATCGATGCGCGGGTGCTAAAAAGAGCAGCATGGGCGTGCTTAGCACGTCGTTTGGCAAAAATCCACGTGCGCGCTCTGCCAAAAGCAGCATATGCATGGGTAACTTGTGGTTTGGCAGAAAAAAACGTCCGCCTCTGCCAAAACATGCATATGCATCCTTAACAAGTGGTTTGGCACAAATACATGTGCGGGTGCTAAAAAAAGCAGCATGGGCGTGCTTAGCACGTCGTTTGGCAGAAATGCACGTTCGCGTTCTGCCAAAAGCAGGACGGGCATGCATAACTTGTGGTTTGGCAGAAAACAACGTCCACGTCTGCCAAAAGATGGATGTGCATGCTCAACAAGTGGTTTGGCGCGAATCCATGCGCGGATGCTAAAAAGAGCAGCATGGGCGTGCTTAGCACGTCGTTTGGCAGAAATCCACGTGCGCTGTCTTCGAAAAGCACCATGTGCATGCATAACATGTGGTTTTGCAGAAAACAACGTCCGCGTCTGCCAAAAGATGCATGTGCATGCTTAACAAGTGGTTTGGCACAAATCCATGCGCGGGTGGTAAAAACAGCAGCATAGGCGTGCTTAGCACGTCGTTTGGCAGAAATGCACGTGCGCGCTCTGCCAAAAGCAGCATGTGCATTCATTTCTTGTGGTTTCGCAGAACAAAACGTCCGCGTCTACGAAAAGATGCATGTGCATGCTCAACAAATGGTTTGACACAAATCCATGCTGGGGTGCTAAAAAGAGCAGCGTGGGCGTGCTTAGCACGTCGTTTGGCAAAAATCCAAGTGCGCGCTCTGCCAAAAGCAGCATGTGCATGCATAACTTGTGGTTTCGCAGAACACAACGTCCGCGTCTGCCAAAACATGCATATGCATGATTAAGAAGTGGTGTGGCACAAATCCATGCGCGGGTGCTGAAAAGAGCAGCATGGGCGTGCTTAGCACGTCGTTTGGCAGAAATCCACGTGCGCGCTCTGCCAGAAAGCTGCATGTGCATACATAACTTGTGGTTTGGAAGAAAACAACGTCCGCAGTCTGCCAAAACATACATATGCATCCTTAATAAGTGGTTTAGCAGAAATCCATGTGCGGGTGCTAAAAACAGCAGCATAGGCGTACTTAGCACGTCGTTTGGCAGAAATCCACGTGCGCGCTCTGCCAAAAGCAGCATGTGCATGCTGCTTTTGGCAGAGCGCGGCAGAAAACAACGTCCGCGTCTGCCAAAAGATGCATATGCATGCTCAACAAGTGGTTTGGCACAAATCCATGCGCGGGTGGTAAAAAAAGCAGCATGGGCGTGCTTAGCACGTCGTTTGGCAGAAATCCACGTGCGCGCTCTGCCAAAAGCAGCATGTGCATGCATAACTCGTGGTTTCGCAGAAAACAACGTCTGCGTCTGTCAAAACATGCATATGCATGATTAAGAAGTGGTTTGGCACAAATCGATGCGCGGGTGCTAAAAAGAGCAGCATGGGCGTGCTTAGCACGTCGTTTGGCAAAACTCCACGTGCGCGCTCTGCCAAAAGCAGCATGTGCATGGGTAACTTGTGGTTTGGCAGAAAAAAACGTCCGCCTCTGCCAAAACATGCATATGCATCCTTAACAAGTGGTTTGGCACAAATACATGTGCGGGTGTTAAAAAAAGCAGCATGGGCGTGCTTAGCACGTCGTTTGGCAGAAATGCACGTTCGCGTTCTGCCAAAAGCAGGACGGGCATGCATAACTTGTGGTTTGGCAGAAAACAACGTCCACGTCTGCCAAAAGATGGATGTGCATGCGCAACAAGTGGTTTGGCACGAATCCATGCGCGGATGCTAAAAAGAGCAGCATGGGCGTGCTTAGCACGTCGTTTGGCAGAAATCCACGTGCGCTGTCTTCGAAAAGCACCATGTGCATGCATAACATGTGGTTTTGCAGAAAACAACGTCCGCGTCTGCCAAAAGATGCATGTGCATGCTTAACAAGTGGTTTGGCACAAATCCATGCGCGGGTGGTAAAAACAGCAGCTAAGGCGTGCTTAGCACGTCTTTTGGCAGAAATGCACGTGCGCGCTCTGCCAAAAGCAGCATGTGCATTCATTCCTTGTGGTTTCGCAGAACACAACGTCCGCGTCTACGAAAAGATGCATGTGCATGCTCAACAAATGGTTTGACACAAATCCATGCTGGGGTGCTAAAAAGAGCAGCATAGGCGTACTTAGCACGTCGTTTGGCAGAAATGCACGTGCGCGCTCTGCCAAAAGCAGCATGTGCATGCATAACTTGTGGTTTCGCAGAACACAACGTCCGCGTCGACCAAAAGATATATGTGAATGCTCAACAAATGGTTTGACACAAATCCATGCTTGGGTGCTAAAAAAAGCAGCGTGGACGTGCTTAGCACGTCGTTTGGCGAAAATCCAAGTGCGCCGCTCTGCCAAAAGCAGCATGTGCATGCATAACTTGTGGTTTTGCAGAACACAACGTCCGCGTCTGCCAAAACATGCATATGCATGATTAAGAAGTGGTTTGGCACAAATCGATGCGCGGGTGCTAAAAAGAGCCGCATGGGCGTGCTTAGCACGTCGTTTGGCAAAAATCCACGTGCGCGCTCTGCCAAAAGCAGCATATGCATGGGTAACTTGTGGTTCGGCAGAAAAAAACGTCCGCCTCTGCCAAAACACGCATATGCATCCATAACAAGTGGTTTGGCACAAATCCATGCGCGGGTGGTAAAAACAGCAGCATAGGCGTACTTAGCACGTCGTTTGGCAGAAATCCACGTGCGCGCACTGCCAAAAGCAGCATGTGCATGCATAACTTGTGGTTTCGCAGAACACAACGTCCGCGTCTACCAAAAGATGTATGTGAATGCTCAACAAATGGTTTGACACAAATCCATTGTTGGGTGCTAAAAGAAGCAGCGTGGACGTGCTTAGCACGTCGTTTGGCGAAAATCCAAGTGCGCCGCTCTGCCAAAAGCAGCATGTGCATGCATAACTTGTGGTTTTGCAGAACACAACGTCCGCGTCTGCCAAAACATGCATATGCATGATTAAGAATTGGTTTGGCACAAATCGATGCGCGGGTGCTAAAACGAGCAGCATGGGCGTGCTTAGCACGTCGTTTGGCAAAAATCCACGTGCGCGCTCTGCCAAAAGCAGCATATGCATGGGTAACTTGTGGTTTGGCAGAAAAAAACGTCCGCCTCTGCCAAAACATGCATATGCATCCTTAACAAGTGGTTTGGCACAAATACATGTGCGGGTGCTAAAAAAAGCAGCATGGGCGTGCTTAGCACGTCGTTTGGCAGAAATGCACGTTCGCGTTCTGCCAAAAGCAGGACGGGCATGCATAACTTGTGGTTTGGCAGAAAACAACGTCCACGTCTGCCAAAAGATGGATGTGCATGCTCAACAAGTGGTTTGGCACAAATCCATGCACGGATGCTAAAAAGAGCAGCATGGGCGTGCTTAGCACGTCGTTTGGCATAAATCCACGTGCGCTGTCTTCGAAAACCACCATGTGCATGCATAACTTGTGGTTTAGCAGAAAACAACGTCCGCGCCTGCCAAAAGATGCATGTGCATGCTTAACAAGTGGTTTGGCACAAATCCATGCGCGGGTGGTAAAAACCGCAGCATAGGCGTGCTTAGCACGTCGTTTGGCAGAAATGCACGTGCGCGCTCTGCCAAAAGCAGCATGTGCATTCATTCCTTGTGGTTTCGCAGAACACAACGTCCGCGTCTACGAAAAGATGCATGTGCATGCTCAACAAATGGTTTGACACAAATCCATGCTGGGGTGCTAAAAAGAGCAGCGTGGGTGTGCTTAGCACGTCGTTTGGCAAAAATCCAAGTGCGCGCTCTGCCAAAAACAGCATGTGCATGCGTAACTTGTGGTTTCGCAGAACACAACGTCCGCGTCTGCCAAAACATGCATATGCATGATTAAGAAGTGGTTTGGCACAAATCCATGCGCGGGTGCTAAAAAGAGCAGCATGGGCGTGCTTAGCACGTCGTTTGGCAGAAATCCACGTGCGCGCTCTGCCAGAAAGCTGCATGTGCATACATAACTTGTGGTTTGGAAGAAAACAACGTCCGCGTCTGCGAAAACATGCATATGCATGTTTAAGAAGTGGTTTGGCACAAATCCATGTGCGGGTGCTAAAAAGAGCAGCATGGGCGTGCTTAGAACGTTGTTTGAAAGAAATCCACGTGCGCGCTCTGCCAAAAGCAGAATGTGCATGCATAACTTGTGGTTTTGCATAAAACAACGTCCGCGTCTACCAAAAGATGCATGTGCATGCTTAACAAGTGGTTTGGCACAAATCCATGCGTGGGTGCTAACAAGAGCAGTATGGGCGTGCTTAGCACGTCGTTTGGCAGAAATCCACGTGCGCGCTTTGCCAAAAGCAGCATGTGCACGTGTAACTTGTGGTTGGGCAGAAAAATACGTCCGCGTCTGCCAAAACATGCATATGCATCCTTAAGAAGTGGTTTGGCACTAATCCATGTGCGGGTGCTAAAAAGAGCAGCATGGGCGCGCTTAGTTCGTCGTTTGGTAGAAATCCATGTGCGCACTCTGCAAAAAGCAGCATCTGGATGCATAACTCGTGCTTTTGCAGAAAACAACGTGCGCGTCCACCAAAAGATGCATGTGCATGATTAACAAGTGGTTCGGCACAAATCCATGCGCGGGCGCTAAAAAGAGCAGCATGGGCGTGCTTAGCACGTCGTTTGGCAGAAATCTACGTGCGCGCTGTGCCAAAAGCAGCACGTGCGTGCATAACTTGTGGTTTTGCAGAAAACAACGTCCGCGTCTACCAAAAGATGCATCTGCATGCTTAACAAGTGGTTTGGCACAAATCCATGCACGGGTGGTAAGAGCAGCAGCATAGGCGTACTTAGCACGTCCCTTGGCAGAAATCCACGTTCGCGCTCTGCCAAAATCAGCATGTGCATGAAAAACTTGTGGTTTCGCAGAAAACAACGTCCGCGTCTGCGAAAACATGCATATGCATGTTTAAGAAGTGGTTTGGCACAAATCCATGTGCGGGTGCCAAAAAGAGCAGCATGGGCTTGCTTAGAACGTTGTTTGAAAGAAATCCACGTGCGCGCTCTGCCAAAAGCAGAATGTGCATGCATAACTTGTGGTTTTGCATAAAACAACGTCCGCGTCTACCAAAAGATGCATGTGCATGCTCAACAAGTGGTTTGGCACAAATCCATGCGTGGGTGCTAACAAGAGCAGTATGGGCGTGCTTAGCACGTCGTTTGGCAGAAATCCACGTGCGCGCTCCTGCAAAAGCAGCATGTGCACGCGTAACTTGTGGTTGGGCAGAAAAATACGTCCGCGTCTGCCAAAACATGCATATGCATCCTTAAGAAGTGGTTTGGCACTAATCCATGTGCGGGTGCTAAAAAGAGCAGCATGGGCGTGCTTAGCACGTCGTTTGGTAGAAATCCACGTGCGCACTCTGCAAAAAGCAGCATCTGGATGCATGACTTGTGCTTTTGCAGAAAACTACGTGCGCGTCCACCAAAAGATGCATGTGCATGCTTAACAAGTGGTTTGGCACAAATCCATGCGCGGGCGCTAAAAAGAGCAGCATGGGCGTGCTTAGCACGTCGTTTGGCAGAAATCTACGTGCGCGCTGTGCCAAAAGCAGCACGTGCGTCCATAACTTGTGGTTTTGCAGAAAACAACGTCCGCGTCTACCAAAAGATGCATGTGCATGCTTAACAAATGGTTTGACACAAATCCATGCTGGGGTGCTAAAAGAAGCAGCGTGGGCGTGCTTAGCACGTCGTTTGGCAGAAATCCAAGTGCGCGTTCTGCCAAAAGCAGCATGTGCATGCATAACTTGTGGTTTGGAAGAAAACAACGTCCGCAGTCTGCCAAAACATACATATGCATCCTTAATAAGTGGTTTGGCACAAATCCAGGTGCGGGTGCTAAAAAGAGCAGCATGGGCGTGCTTAGAACGTCGTTTGGCAGAAATCCACGTGCGCGCTCTGCCAAAAGCAGCATGTGCATGCAGAACTTGTGGTTTGGCAGAAAACAACGTCCGCGTCTGCCAAAAGATGCATATGCATGCTCAACAAGTGGTTTGGCACAAATCCATGCGCGGGTGGTAAAAAAAGCAGCATGGGCGTACTTATCACGTCGTTTGGCAGAAATCCACGTTTGCGCTCTGCCAAAAGCAGCATGTGCATGCATAACTCGTGGTTTCGCAGAAAACAACGTCCGCGCCTGCCAAAAGATGCATGTGCATACTCAACAAGTGGTTTGGCACAAATCCATGGCGGGTGCTAAAAAGAGCAGCATGGGCGTGCTTAGCACGTCGTTTTGAAGAAATCCACGTGCGAGCTCTGCCAAAAGCAGCATGTGCATGCATAACTTGTGGTTTTGTAGAAAACAACGTCCGCGTCTACCAAAAGATGCATGTGCATGCTTAACAAATGGTTTGACACAAATCCATGCTGGGGTGCTAAAAGAAGCAGCGTGGGCGTGCTTAGCACGTCGTTTGGCAGAAATCCAAGTGCGCGTTCTGCCAAAAGCAGCATGTGCATGCATAACTTGTGGTTTGGAAGAAAACAACGTCCGCGTCTACCAAAAGGTGCGTGTGCATGCCGAACAAGTCGTTTGGCACAAATCCGTAGGCGAGTGCTAAAAAGGGCAGCACGGGCGTGCTTAGCACGTCGTTTGGCAGAAAGCCACGTGCGCGTTCTGCCAAAAGCAGCATGTGCATGCATAACTTGTGGTTTGGCAGAAAACAACGTCCGCGTCTGCCAAAAGATGCATATGCATGCTCAACAAGTGGTTTGGCACAAATCCATGCGCGGTAGTAAAAACAGCAGCATAGGCGTACTTAGCACGTCGTTTGGCACAAATCCACGTGCGCGCTCTGCCAAAAGCCGCATGTGCATGCATAACTTGTGGTTTCGCAGAACACAACGTCCGCGTCTACCAAAAGATGTATGTGAATGCTCAACAAATGGTTTGACACAAATCCATGCTTGGGTGCTAAAAAGAGCAGCATGGGCGTGCTTAGCACGTCGTTTGTCAAAAATCCACGTGCGCACTCTGCAAAAAGCAGCATCTGCATACATATCTTGTGCTTTTGCAGAAAACAACGTGCGCGTCCACCAAAAGATGCATGTGCATGCTTAACAAATGGTTTGACACAAATCCATGCTGGGGTGCTAAAAGAAGCAGCGTGGGCGTGCTTAGTACGTCGTTTGGCAGAAATACAAGTGCGCGTTCTGCCAAAAGCAGCATGTGCATGCATAACTTGTGGTTTGGAAGAAAACAACGTCCGCAGTCTGCCAAAACATACATATGCATCCTTAATAAGTGGTTTGGCACAAATCCATGTGCGGGTGCTAAAAAGAGCAGCATGGGCGTGCTTAGCACGTCGTTTGGCAGAAATCCACGTGCGCGCTCTGCCAAAAGCAGCATGTGCATGCAGAACTTGTGGTTTGGCAGAAAACAACGTCCGCGTCTGTCAAAAGATGCATATGCATGCTCAACAAGTGGTTTGGCACAAATCCATGCGCGGGTGGTAAACAAAAGCAGCATGGGCGTACTTATCACGTCGTTTGACAGAAATCCACGTTTGCGCTCTGCCAAAAGCAGCATGTGCATGCATAACTTGTGGTTTCGCAGAACACAACGTCCGCGTCTACCAAAAGATGTATGTGAATGCTCAACAAATGGTTTGACACAAATCCATGCTTGGGTGCTAAAAAGAGCAGCATGGGCGTGCTTAGCACGTCGTTTGTCAAAAATCCACGTGCGCACTCTGCAAAAAGCAGCATCTGCATACATATCTTGTGCTTTTGCAGAAAACAACGTGCGCGTCCACCAAAAGATGCATGTGCATGCTTAACAAGTGGTTTGGCACAAATCCATGCGCGGGCGCTAAAAAGAGCAGCATGGGCGTGCTTAGCACGTCGTTTGGCAGAAATCTACGTGCGCGCTGTGCCTAAAGCAGCACGTGCGTGCATAACTTGTGGTTTTGCAGAAAACAACGTCCGCGTCTACCAAAAGATGCATCTGCATGCTTAACAAGTGGTTTGGCACAAATCCATGCACGGGTGGTAAGAACAGCAGCATAGGCGTACTTAGCACGTCCCTTGGCAGAAATCCACGTTCGCGCTCTGCCAAAATCAGCATGTGCATGAAAAACTTGTGGTTTCGCAGAAAACAACGTCCGCGTCTGCGAAAACATGCATATGCATGTTTAAGAAGTGGTTTGGCACAAATCCATGTGCGGGTGCCAAAAAGAGCAGCATGGGCTTGCTTAGAACGTTGTTTGAAAGAAATCCACGTGCGCGCTCTGCCAAAAGCAGAATGTGCATGCATAACTTGTGGTTTTGCATAAAACAACGTCCGCGTCTACCAAAAGATGCATGTGCATGCTCAACAAGTGGTTTGGCACAAATCCATGCGTGGGTGCTAACAAGAGCAGTATGGGCGTGCTTAGCACGTCGTTTGGCAGAAATCCACGTGCGCGCTCCTGCAAAAGCAGCATGTGCACGCGTAACTTGTGGTTGGGCAGAAAAATACGTCCGCGTCTGCCAAAACATGCATATGCATCCTTAAGAAGTGGTTTGGCACTAATCCATGTGCGGGTGCTAAAAAGAGCAGCATGGGCGTGCTTAGCACGTCGTTTGGTAGAAATCCACGTGCGCACTCTGCAAAAAGCAGCATCTGGATGCATGACTTGTGCTTTTGCAGAAAACTACGTGCGCGTCCACCAAAAGATGCATGTGCATGCTTAACAAGTGGTTTGGCACAAATCCATGCGCGGGCGCTAAAAAGAGCAGCATGGGCGTGCTTAGCACGTCGTTTGGCAGAAATCTACGTGCGCGCTGTGCCAAAAGCAGCACGTGCGTCCATAACTTGTGGTTTTGCAGAAAACAACGTCCGCGTCTACCAAAAGATGCATGTGCATGCTTAACAAATGGTTTGACACAAATCCATGCTGGGGTGCTAAAAGAAGCAGCGTGGGCGTGCTTAGCACGTCGTTTGGCAGAAATCCAAGTGCGCGTTCTGCCAAAAGCAGCATGTGCATGCATAACTTGTGGTTTGGAAGAAAACAACGTCCGCAGTCAGCCAAAACATACATATGCATCCTTAATAAGTGGTTTGGCACAAATCCAGGTGCGGGTGCTAAAAAGAGCAGCATGGGCGTGCTTAGAACGTCGTTTGGCAGAAATCCACGTGCGCGCTCTGCCAAAAGCAGCATGTGCATGCAGAACTTGTGGTTTGGCAGAAAACAACGTCCGCGTCTGCCAAAAGATGCATATGCATGCTCAACAAGTGGTTTGGCACAAATCCATGCGCGGGTGGTAAAAAAAGCAGCATGGGCGTACTTATCACGTCGTTTGGCAGAAATCCACGTTTGCGCTCTGCCAAAAGCAGCATGTGCATGCATAACTCGTGGTTTGGCAGAAAACAACGTCCGCGTCTGCCAAAAGATGCATATGCATGCTCAACAAGTGGTTTGGCACAAATCCATGCGCGGTAGTAAAAACAGCAGCATAGGCGTACTTAGCACGTCGTTTGGCACAAATCCACGTGCGCGCTCTGCCAAAAGCCGCATGTGCATGCATAACTTGTGGTTTCGCAGAACACAACGTCCGCGTCTACCAAAAGATGTATGTGAATGCTCAACAAATGGTTTGACACAAATCCATGCTTGGGTGCTAAAAAGAGCAGCATGGGCGTGCTTAGCACGTCGTTTGTCAAAAATCCACGTGCGCACTCTGCAAAAAGCAGCATCTGCATACATATCTTGTGCTTTTGCAGAAAACAACGTGCGCGTCCACCAAAAGATGCATGTGCATGCTTAACAAATGGTTTGACACAAATCCATGCTGGGGTGCTAAAAGAAGCAGCGTGGGCGTGCTTAGTACGTCGTTTGGCAGAAATACAAGTGCGCGTTCTGCCAAAAGCAGCATGTGCATGCATAACTTGTGGTTTGGAAGAAAACAACGTCCGCAGTCTGCCAAAACATACATATGCATCCTTAATAAGTGGTTTGGCACAAATCCATGTGCGGGTGCTAAAAAGAGCAGCATGGGCGTGCTTAGCACGTCGTTTGGCAGAAATCCACGTGCGCGCTCTGCCAAAAGCAGCATGTGCATGCAGAACTTGTGGTTTGGCAGAAAACAACGTCCGCGTCTGTCAAAAGATGCATATGCATGCTCAACAAGTGGTTTGGCACAAATCCATGCGCGGGTGGTAAACAAAAGCAGCATGGGCGTACTTATCACGTCGTTTGACAGAAATCCACGTTTGCGCTCTGCCAAAAGCAGCATGTGCATGCATAACTTGTGGTTTCGCAGAACACAACGTCCGCGTCTACCAAAAGATGTATGTGAATGCTCAACAAATGGTTTGACACAAATCCATGCTTGGGTGCTAAAAAGAGCAGCATGGGCGTGCTTAGCACGTCGTTTGTCAAAAATCCACGTGCGCACTCTGCAAAAAGCAGCATCTGCATACATATCTTGTGCTTTTGCAGAAAACAACGTGCGCGTCCACCAAAAGATGCATGTGCATGCTTAACAAGTGGTTTGGCACAAATCGATGCGCGGGTGCTAAAAAGAGCAGCATGGGCGTGCTTAGCACGTCGTTTGGCAAAAATCCACGTGCGCGCTCTGCCAAAAGCAGCATGTGCATGGGTAACTTGTGGTTTGGCAGAAAAAAACGTCCGCCTCTGCCAAAACATGCATATGCATCCTTAACAAGTGGTTTGGCACAAATACATGTGCGGGTGCTAAAAAAAGCAGCATGGGCGTGCTTAGCGCGTCGTTTGGCAGAAATGCACGTTCGCGCTCTGCCAAAAGCAGGACGGGCATGCATAACTTGTGGTTTGGCAGAAAACAACGTCCACGTCTGCCAAAAGATGGATGTGCATGCTCAACAAGTGGTTTGGCACAAATTCATGCGCGGATGCTAAAAAGAGCAGCGTGGGCGTGCTTAGCACGTCGTTTGGCAAAAATCCAAGTGCGCGCTCTGCCAAAAGCAGCATGTGCATGCATAACTTGTGGTTTCGCATAACACAACGTCCGCGTCTGCCAAAACATGCATATGCATGATTAAGAAGTGGTTTGGCACAAATCCATGCGCGGGTGCTAAAAAGAGCAGCATGGGCGTGCTTAGCACGTCGTTTGGCATAAATCCACGTGCGCGCTCTGCCAGAAAGCTGCATGTGCATACATAACTTGTGGTTTTGCAGAAAACAACATCCGCGTCTACCAAAAGATGCATGTGCATGCTTAACAAGTGGTTTGGCACAAATCCATGTGCGGGTGCTAAAAAGAGCAGCATGGGCGGGCTTAGCACGTCGTTTGGCTGAAATCCACGTGCGCGCTCTGCCAAAAGCAGCATGTGCATGCAGAACTTGTGGTTTGGCAGAAAACAACGTCCGCGTCTGCCAAAAGATGCATATGCATGCTCAACAAGTGGTTTGGCACAAATCCATGCGCGGGTGGTAAAAAAAGCAGCATGGGCGTACTTATCACGTCGTTTGGCAGAAATCCACGTTTGCGCTCTGCCAAAAGCAGCATGTGCATGCATAACTCGTGGTTTCGCAGAAAACAACGTCCGCGCCTGCCAAAAGATGCATGTGCATACTCAACAAGTGGTTTGGCACAAATCCATGGCGGGTGCTAAAAAGAGCAGCATGGGCGTGCTTAGCACGTCGTTTTGAAGAAATCCACGTGCGAGCTCTGCCAAAAGCAGCATGTGCATGGATAACTTGTGGTTTTGCAGAAAACAACGTCCGCGTCTACCAAAAGATGCATGTGCATGCTTAACAAATGGTTTGACACAAATTCATGCTGGGGTGCTAAAAGAAGCAGCGTGGGCGTGCTTAGCACGTCGTTTGGCAGAAATCCAAGTGCGTGTTCTGCCAAAAGCAGCATGTGCATGCATAACTTGTGGTTTGGAAGAAAACAACGTCCGCGTCTACCAAAAGGTGCATGTGCATGCTCAACAAGTCGTTTGGCACAAATCCATGCGCGGGTGCTAAAAAGAGCAATATGGGCGTGCTTAGCACGTCGTTTGGCAGAAATTCACGTGCGCGCTCTGCCAAAAGCAGCATGTGCATGGGTAACTTGTGGTTTGGCAGAAAAAAACGTCCGCCTCTGCCAAAACATGCATATGCATCCTTACCAAGTGGTTTGGCCCAAATTCATGCGCGGGTGGTAAGAACAGCAGCATTGGCGTACTTATCACATCGTTTGGCAGAAATCCACGTTCGCGCTCTGCCAAAAGCAGTTTGTGCATGCATATCTTGTGGTTTGGCAGAAAACAACGTCCGCGTCTGCCAAAACATGCATATGCATGCTTAACAAGTGGTTTGGCACAAATTCATGCGCGGGTGCTAAAAAGAGCAGCATGGGCGTGCTTAGCACGTCGTTTGGCAGAAATCCACGTGCGCGCTCTGCCAAAAGCAGTATGTGCATGCATAACTTGTGGTTTGGAAGAAAACAACGTCCGCGTCTGCCAAAACATGCATATGCATCCTTAAGAAGTGGATTGGCACGAATACATGCGCGGGTGCTAAAAAGAGCAGCATAGACATGCTTAGCATGTCGTTTGGCAGAAATCCACGTGCGCGCTCTGCCAAAAGCAGCATGTGCATGCATAACTTGTGGTTTAGCAGAAAACAACGTCCGCGTCTACCAAACGATTCATGTGCATGCTTAACAAGTGGTTTGGCACAAATCCATGCGCGGGTGCTAAAAAGAGCAATATGGGCGTGCTTAGCACTTCGTTTGGCAGAAATTCACGTGCGCGCTCTGCCAAAAGCAGCATGTGCATGGATAACTTGTGGTTTGGCAGAAAAAAACGTCCGCCTCTGCCAAAACATGCATATGCATCCTTAACAAGTGGTTTGGCACAAATACATGTGCGGGTGCTAAAAACAGCAGCATAGGCGTGCTTAGCACGTCGTTTGGCAGAAATCCACGTGCGCGCTCTGCCAAAAAGCAGCATGTGCATTCATAACTTGTGGTTTCGCAGAACACAACGTCCGCGTCTACGAAAAGATGCATGTGCATGCTCAACAAATGGTTTGACACAAATCCATGCTGGGGTGCTAAAAAGAGCAGCGTGGGCGTGCTTAGCATGTCGTTTGGCAGAAATCCACGTGCGCGCTCTGCCAAAATCAGCATGTGCATGCATAACTTGTGGTTTCGCAGAACACAACGTCCGCGTCTGCCAAAACATGCATATGCATGATTAAGAAGTGGTTTGGCACAAATCCATGCGCGGGTGCTAAAAAGAGCAGCATGGGGGTGCTTAGCACGTCGTTTGGCAGAAATCCACGTGCGCGCTCTGCCAGAAAGCTGCATGTGCATACATAACTTGTGGTTTTGCAGAAAACAACATCCGCGTCTACCAAAAGATGCATGTGCATGCTCAACAAGTGGTTTGGCACAAATCCATGCGCGGGTGCTAAAAAGAGCAGCATGGGCGTGCTTAGGACGTCGTTTGGCCGAAATCCACGTGCGCGTTCTGCCAAAAGCAGCATGTGCATGCACAACTTGTAGTTTGGCAGAAAACAACGTCCGCGTCTGCCAAAACATGCATATGCATGCTTAACAAGTGGTTTGGCACAAATTCGTGTGCGGGTGCTAAAAAGAACAGCGTGGGCGTGCTTAGCACGTCGTTTGGCAGAAATCCAAGTGCGCGCTCTGCCAAAAGCAGCATGTGCATGCATATCTTGTGGTTTTGCAGAAAACAACGTCCGCGTCTACCAAAAGATGCATCTGCATGCTTAAGAAGTGGTTTGGCACCAATCCATGCGCGGGTGGTAAGAACAGCAGCATAGGCGTACTTAGCACGTCGTTTGGCAGAAATCCACGTTCGCGCTCGGCCAAAATCAGCATGTGCATGCAAAACTTGTGGTTTCGCAGAAAACAACGTCCGCGTCTGCAAAAACATGCATATGCATGTTTAAGAAGTGGTTTGGCACAAATCCATGTGCGGGTGCTAAAAAGAGCCGCATGGGCGTGCTTAGAACGTCGTTTGGCAGAAATCCACGTGCGCGCTCTGACAAAAGCAGCATGTGCACGCCTAACTTGTGGTTGGGCAGAAAAATACGTCCGCGTCTGCCAAAACATGCATATGCATCCTTAAGAAGTGGTTTGGCACTAATCCATGTGCGGGTGCTAAAAAGAGCAGCATGGGCGTGCTTTGCACGTCGTTTGGCAGAAATCCACGTGCGCACTCTGCAAAAAGCAGCATCTGGATGCATAACTTGTGCTTTTGCAGAAAACAACGTGCGCGTCCACCAAAAGATGCATGTGCATGCTTAACAAGTGGTTTGGCACAAATCCATGCGCGGGTGCTAAAAAGAGCAGCATGGGCGTGCTTAGCACGTCGTTTGGCAGAAATCTACGTGCGCGCTGTCCCAAAAGCAGCACGTGCGTGCATAACTTGTGGTTTTGCAGAAAACAACGTCCGCGTCTACCAAAAGATGCACGTGCATGGTTAACAAATGGTTTGACACAAATCCATGCTGGGGTGCTAAAAGAAGCAGCGTGGGCGTGCTTAGCACGTCGTTTGGCAGCAATCCGAGTGCGCGTTCTGCCAAAAGCAGCATGTGCATGCATAATTCGTGGTTTGGAAGAAAACAACGTCCGCAGTCTGCCAAAACATACATATGCATCCTTAATAAGTGGTTTGGCACAAATGTATGTGCGGGTGCTAAAAAGAGCAGCATGGGCGTGCTTAGCACGTCGTTTGGCAGAAATCCACGTGCGCGCTCTGCCAAAAGCAGCAGGTGCATGCAGAACTTGTGGTTTGGCAGAAAACAACGTCCGCGTCTGCCAAAAGATGCATAAGCATGCTCAACAAGTGGTTTGGCACAAATCCATGCGCGGGTGGTAAAAAAAGCAGCATGGGCGTACTTATCACGTCGTTTGGCAGAAATCCACGTTTGCGCTCTGCCAAAAGCAGCATGTGCATGCATAACTCGTGGTTTCGCAGAAAACAACGTCCGCGTCTACCAAAAGGTGCATGTGCATGCTCAACAAGTCGTTTGGCACAAATCCGTGCGCGGGTGCTAAAAAGAGCAGCATGGGCGTGCTTAGCACGTCGTTTGGCAGAAAGCCACGTGCGCGTTCTGCCAAAAGCAGCATCTGCATGCATAGCTTGTGGTTTGGCAGAAAACAACGTCCGCGTCTGCCAAACGATGCATATGCATGCTCAACAAGTGGTTTGGCACAAATCCATGCGCGGGTGGTAAAAACAGCAGCATAGGCGTACTTAGCACGTCGTTTGACAGAAATCCACGTGCGCGCTCTGCCAAAAGCAGCATGTGCATGCATAACTTGTGGTTTCGCAGAACAGAACGTCCGCGTCTACCAAAAGATGCATGTGAATGCTCAACAACTGGTTTGACACAAATCCATGCTTGGGTGCTCAAAAAAGCAGCGTGGACGTGCTTGGCATGTCGTTTGGCAAAAATCCAAGTGCGCCGCTCTGCCAAAAGCAGCATGTGCATGCATAACTTGTGGTTTGGCAGAACACAACGTCCGCGTCTGCCGAAACATGCATATGCATGATTAAGAAGTGGTTTGGCACAAATCGATGCGCGGGTGCTAGAAAGAGCAGAGTGGGCGTGCTTAGCACGTCGTTTGGCAAAAATCCACGTGCGCACTCTGCAAAATGCAGCATCTGCATACATATCTTGTGCTTTTGCAGAAAACAACGTGCGCGTCCACCAAAAAATGCATGTGCATGCTTAACAAGTGGTTTCGCACATATCCATGCGCGGGTGCTAAAAAGAGCCGCATGGGCGTGCTTAGCACGTCGTTTGGCAGAAATCTACGTGCGCGCTCTCCCAAAAGCAGCACGCGCGTGCATAACTTGTGGTTTTGCAGAAAACAACGTCCGCGTCTTCCAAAAGATGCATGTGCATGCTCAACAAATGGTTTGACACAAATCCATGCTGGGGTGCTAAAAAGAGCAGCGTGGGCGTGCTTAGCACGTCGTTTGGCAAAAATCCAAGCGCGCCCTCTGCCAAAAGCAGCATGTGCATGCATAACTTGTGGTTTTGCAGAAAACAACATCCGCGTCTACCAAAAGATGCATGTGCATGCTCAACAAGTGCTTTGGCACAAATCCATGCGCGGGTGCTAAAAAGAGCAGCATGGGCGTGCTTAGGACGTCGCTTGGCAGAAATCCACGTGCGCGTTCTGCCAAAAGCAGCATGTGCATGCACAACTTGTGCTTTGGCAGAAACCAACGTCCGCGTCTGCCAAAACATGCATATGCATGCTTAACAAGTGGTTTGGCACAAATCCGTGTGCGGGTGCTAAAAAGAACAGCATGGGCGTGCTTAGCTCGTCGTTTGGCAGAAATCCACGTGCGCGCTCTCCCAAAAGCAGCACGTGCGTGCATAACTTGTGGTTTTGCAGAAAACAACGTCCGCGTCTACCAAAAGATGCATGTGCATGCTTAACAAATGTTTTGACACAAATCCATGCTGGGGTGCTAAAGAAAGCAGCGTGGGCGTGCTTAGCACGTCGTTTGGCAGAAATCCAAGTGCGCGCTCTGCCAAAAGCAGCATGTGCATGCATATCTTGTGGTTTTGCAGAAAACAACGTCCGCGTCTACCAAAAGATGCATGTGCATGATTAAGAAGTGGTTTGGCACAAATCCATGCGCGGGTGCTAAAAAGAGCAGCATGGGCGTGCTTAGCACGTCGTTTGGCATAAATCCACGTGCGCGCTCTGCCAGAAAGCTGCATGTGCATACATAACTTGTGGTTTTGCAGAAAACAACATCCGCGTCTACCAAAAGATGCATGTGCATGCTTAACAAGTGGTTTGGCACAAATCCATGCGCGGGTGCTAAAAAGAGAAGCATGGGCGTGCTTAGGACGTCGTTTGGCAGAAATCCACGTGCGCGTTCTGCATAAAGCAGCATGTGCATGCACAACTTGTGGTTTGGCAGAAAACAACGTCCGCGTCTGCCAAAACATGCATATGCATGCTTAACAAGTGGTTTGGCACAAATTCGTGTGCGGGTGCTAAAAAGAAGAGCATGGGCGTGCTTAGCTCGTCGTTTGGCAGAAATCCACGTGCGCGCTATGCCAAAAGCAGCATGTGCATGCATAACTTGTGGTTTTGCAGAAAACAACGTCCGCGTCTACCAAAAGATGCATGTGCATGCTTAACAAATGGTTTGACACAAATCCATGCTGGGGTGCTAAAGGAAGCAGCGTGGGCGTGCTTAGCACGTCGTTTGGCAGAAATCCGAGTGCGCCCTCTGCCAAAAGCAGCATGTGCATGCATAACTTGTGGTTTTGCAGAAAACAACATCCGCGTCTACCAAAAGATGCATGTGCATGCTCAACAAATGTTTTGACACAAATCCATGCTGCGGTGCTAAAAAAAGCAGCGTGGGCGTGCTTAGCACGTCGTCTGGCAGAAATCCAAGTGCGCGCTCTGCCAAAAGCAGCATGCACATGCATATCTTGTGCTTTTGCAGAAAAGAACGTCCGCGTCTACCAAAAGATGCATCTGCATGCTTAACAAGTGGTTTGGCACAAATCCATGCGCGGATGCTAAAAAGAGCAATATGGGCGTGCTTAGCACGTCGTTTGGCAGAAATTCACGTGCGCGCTCTGCCAAAAGCAGCATGTGCATGGGTAACTTGTGGTTTGGCAGAAAAAAACGTCCGCCTCTGCCAAAACATGCATATGCATCCTTACCAAGTGGTTTGGCCCAAATTCATGCGCGGGTGGTAAGAACAGCAGCATTGGCGTACTTATCACGTCGTTTGGCAGAATTCCACGTTCGCGCTCTGCCAAAAGCAGTTTGTGCATGCATATCTTGTGGTTTCGCAGAACGCAACGTCCGCGTGTACCAAAAGATGCATGTGCATGCTCAACAAATGGTTTGGCATAAATCCATGCGCGGGTGCTAAAAGGAGCAGCATGGGCGTGCTTAGGACGTCGTTTGGCAGAAATCTACGTGCGCGCTCTGCCAAAAGCAGCATGTGCATGCACAACTTGTGGTTTGGCAGAAAACAACGTCCGCGTCTGCCAAAACATGCATATGCATGCTTAACAAGTGGTTTGGCACAAATTCATGCGCGGGTGCTAAAAAGAGCAGCATGGGCGTGCTTAGCACGTCGTTTGGCAGAAATCCACGTGCGCGCTCTGCCAAAAGCAGTATGTGCATGCATAACTTGTGGTTTGGAAGAAAACAACGTCCGCGTCTGCCAAAACATGCATATGCATCCTTAAGAAGTGGATTGGCACGAATCCATGCGCGGGTGCTAAAACGAGCAGCATAGACATGCTTAGCATGTCGTTTGGCAGAAATCCACGTGCGCGCTCTGCCAAAAGCAGCATGTGCATGCATAACTTGTGGTTTAGCAGAAAACAACGTCCGCGTCTACCAAACGATTCATGTGCATGCTTAACAAGTGGTTTGGCACAAATCCATGCGCGGGTGCTAAAAAGAGCAATATGGGCGTGCTTAGCACTTCGTTTGGCAGAAATTCACGTGCGCGCTCTGCCAAAAGCAGCATGTGCACGGATAACTTGTGGTTTGGCAGAAAAAAACGTCCGCCTCTGCCAAAACATGCATATGCATCCTTAACAAGTGGTTTGGCACAAATACATGTGCGGGTGCTAAAAAAAGCAGCATGGGCGTGCTTAGCACGTCGTTTGGCAGAAATGCACGTTCGCGCTCTGCCAAAAGCAGGACGGGCATGCATAACTTGTGGTTTGGCAGAAAACAACGTCCACGTCTGCCAAAAGATGGATGTGCATGCTCAACAAGTGGTTTGGCGCATATCCATGCGCGGATGCTAAAAAGAGCAGCATGGGTGTGCTTAGCAGGTCGTTTGGCAGAAATCCACGTGCGCGGTCTTCGAAAAGCACCATGTGCATGCATAACTTGTGGTTTTGCAGAAAACAACGTCCGCGTCTTCCAAAAGATGCATGTGCATGCTTAACAAGTGGTTTGGCACAAATCCATGCGCGGGTGCTAAAAAGAGCAATATGGGCGTGCTTAGCACGTCGTTTGGCAGAAATTCACGTGCGCGCTCTGCCAAAAGCAGCATGTGCATGGGTAACTTGTGGTTTGGCAGAAAAAAACGTCCGCCTCTGCCAAAACATGCATATGCATCCTTACCAAGTGGTTTGGCCCAAATTCATGCGCGGGTGGTAAGAACAGCAGCATTGGCGTACTTATCACGTCGTTTGGCAGAATTCCACGTTCGCGCTCTGCCAAAAGCAGTTTGTGCATGCATATCGTGTGGTTTCGCAGAACGCAACGTCCGCGTCTACCAAAAGATGCATGTGCATGCTCAACAAATGGTTTGGCACAAATCCATGCGCGGGTGCTAAAAGGAGCAGCATGGGCGTGCTTAGGATGTCGTTTGGCAGAAATCCACGTGCGCGCTCTGCCAAAAAGCAGCATGTGCATGCATAACTTGTGGTTTCGCAGAACACAACGTCCGCGTCTGCCAAAACATGCATTTGCATGATTAAGAAGTGGTTTGGCACAAATCCATGCGCGGGTGCTAAAAAGAGCAGCATGGGGGTGCTTAGCACGTCGTTTGGCAGAAATCCACGTGCGCGCTCTGCCAGAAAGCTGCATGTGCATACATAACTTGTGGTTTTGCAGAAAACAACATCCGCGTCTACCAAAAGATGCATGTGCATGCTCAACAAGTGGTTTGGCACAAATCCATGCGCGGGTGCTAAAAAGAGCAGCATGGGCGTGCTTAGGACGTCGTTTGGCCGAAATCCACGTGCGCGTTCTGCCAAAAGCAGCATGTGCATGCACAACTTGTAGTTTGGCAGAAAACAACGTCCGCGTCTGCCAAAACATGCATATGCATGCTTAACAAGTGGTTTGGCACAAATTCGTGTGCGGGTGCTAAAAAGAACAGCGTGGGCGTGCTTAGCACGTCGTTTGGCAGAAATCCAAGTGCGCGCTCTGCCAAAAGCAGCATGTGCATGCATATCTTGTGGTTTTGCAGAAAACAACGTCCGCGTCTACCAAAAGATGCATCTGCATGCTTAAGAAGTGGTTTGGCACTAATCCATGCGCGGGTGGTAAGAACAGCAGCATAGGCGTACTTAGCACGTCGTTTGGCAGAAATCCACGTTCGCGCTCGGCCAAAATCAGCATGTGCATGCAAAACTTGTGGTTTCGCAGAAAACAACGTCCGCGTCTGCAAAAACATGCATATGCATGTTTAAGAAGTGGTTTGGCACAAATCCATGTGCGGGTGCTAAAAAGAGCCGCATGGGCGTGCTTAGAACGTCGTTTGGAAGAAATCCACGTGCGCGCTCTGCGAAAAGCAGCATGTGCATGCACAACTTGTGGTTTGGCAGAAAACAACGTCCGCGTCTGCCAAAACATGCATATGCATGCTTAACAAGTGGTTTGGGACAAATCCATGCGTGGGTGCTAACAAGAGCAGTATGGGCGTGCTTAGCACGTCGTTTGGCAGAAATCCACGTGCGCGCTCTGCCAAAAGCAGCATGTGCACGCCTAACTTGTGGTTGGGCAGAAAAATACGTCCGCGTCTGCCAAAACATGCATATGCATCCTTAAGAAGTGGTTTGGCACTAATCCATGTGCGGGTGCTAAAAAGAGCAGCATGGGCGTGCTTAGCACGTCGTTTGGCAGAAATCCACGTGCGCACTCTGCAAAAAGTAGCATCTGGATGCATAACTTGTGCTTTTGCAGAAAACAACGTGCGCGTCCACCAAAAGATGCATGTGCATGCTTAACAAGTGGTTTGGCACAAATCCATGCGCGGGTGCTAAAAAGAGCAGCATGGGCGTGCTTAGCACGTCGTTTGGCAGAAATCTACGTGCGCGCTGTCCCAAAAGCAGCACGTGCGTGCATAACTTGTGGTTTTGCAGAAAACAACGTCCGCGTCTACCAAAAGATGCATGTGCATGGTTAACAAATGGTTTGACACAAATCCATGCTGGGGTGCTAAAAGAAGCAGCGTGGGCGTGCTTAGCACGTCGTTTGGCAGCAATCCGAGTGCGCGTTCTGCCAAAAGCAGCATGTGCATGCATAACTCGTGGTTTGGAAGAAAACAACGTCCGCAGTCTGCCAAAACATACATATGCATCCTTAATAAGTGGTTTGGCACAAATTTATGTGCGGGTGCTAAAAAGAGCAGCATGGGCGTGCTTAGCACGTCGTTTGGCAGAAATCCACGTGCGCGCTCTGCCAAAAGCAGCAGGTGCATGCCGAACTTGTGGTTTGGCAGAAAACAACGTCCGCGTCTGCCAAAAGATGCATATGCATGCTCAACAAGTGGTTTGGCACAAATCCATGCGCGGGTGGTAAAAAAAGCAGCATGGGCGTACTTATCACGTCGTTTGGCAGAAATCCACGTTTGCGCTCTGCCAAAAGCAGCATGTGCATGCATAACTCGTGGTTTCGCAGAACACAACGTCCGCGTCTGCCAAAACATGCATTTGCATGATTAAGAAGTGGTTTGGCACAAATCCATGCGCGGGTGCTAAAAAGAGCAGCATGGGGGTGCTTAGCACGTCGTTTGGCAGAAATCCACGTGCGCGCTCTGCCAGAAAGCTGCATGTGCATACATAACTTGTGGTTTTGCAGAAAACAACATCCGCGTCTACCAAAAGATGCATGTGCATGCTCAACAAGTGGTTTGGCACAAATCCATGCGCGGGTGCTAAAAAGAGCAGCATGGGCGTGCTTAGGACGTCGTTTGGCCGAAATCCACGTGCGCGTTCTGCCAAAAGCAGCATGTGCATGCACAACTTGTAGTTTGGCAGAAAACAACGTCCGCGTCTGCCAAAACATGCATATGCATGCTTAACAAGTGGTTTGGCACAAATTCGTGTGCGGGTGCTAAAAAGAACAGCGTGGGCGTGCTTAGCACGTCGTTTGGCAGAAATCCAAGTGCGCGCTCTGCCAAAAGCAGCATGTGCATGCATATCTTGTGGTTTTGCAGAAAACAACGTCCGCGTCTACCAAAAGATGCATCTGCATGCTTAAGAAGTGGTTTGGCACTAATCCATGCGCGGGTGGTAAGAACAGCAGCATAGGCGTACTTAGCACGTCGTTTGGCAGAAATCCACGTTCGCGCTCGGCCAAAATCAGCATGTGCATGCAAAACTTGTGGTTTCGCAGAAAACAACGTCCGCGTCTGCAAAAACATGCATATGCATGTTTAAGAAGTGGTTTGGCACAAATCCATGTGCGGGTGCTAAAAAGAGCCGCATGGGCGTGCTTAGAACGTCGTTTGGAAGAAATCCACGTGCGCGCTCTGCGAAAAGCAGCATGTGCATGCACAACTTGTGGTTTGGCAGAAAACAACGTCCGCGTCTGCCAAAACATGCATATGCATGCTTAACAAGTGGTTTGGGACAAATCCATGCGTGGGTGCTAACAAGAGCAGTATGGGCGTGCTTAGCACGTCGTTTGGCAGAAATCCACGTGCGCGCTCTGCCAAAAGCAGCATGTGCACGCCTAACTTGTGGTTGGGCAGAAAAATACGTCCGCGTCTGCCAAAACATGCATATGCATCCTTAAGAAGTGGTTTGGCACTAATCCATGTGCGGGTGCTAAAAAGAGCAGCATGGGCGTGCTTAGCACGTCGTTTGGCAGAAATCCACGTGCGCACTCTGCAAAAAGTAGCATCTGGATGCATAACTTGTGCTTTTGCAGAAAACAACGTGCGCGTCCACCAAAAGATGCATGTGCATGCTTAACAAGTGGTTTGGCACAAATCCATGCGCGGGTGCTAAAAAGAGCAGCATGGGCGTGCTTAGCACGTCGTTTGGCAGAAATCTACGTGCGCGCTGTCCCAAAAGCAGCACGTGCGTGCATAACTTGTGGTTTTGCAGAAAACAACGTCCGCGTCTACCAAAAGATGCATGTGCATGGTTAACAAATGGTTTGACACAAATCCATGCTGGGGTGCTAAAAGAAGCAGCGTGGGCGTGCTTAGCACGTCGTTTGGCAGCAATCCGAGTGCGCGTTCTGCCAAAAGCAGCATGTGCATGCATAACTCGTGGTTTGGAAGAAAACAACGTCCGCAGTCTGCCAAAACATACATATGCATCCTTAATAAGTGGTTTGGCACAAATTTATGTGCGGGTGCTAAAAAGAGCAGCATGGGCGTGCTTAGCACGTCGTTTGGCAGAAATCCACGTGCGCGCTCTGCCAAAAGCAGCAGGTGCATGCCGAACTTGTGGTTTGGCAGAAAACAACGTCCGCGTCTGCCAAAAGATGCATATGCATGCTCAACAAGTGGTTTGGCACAAATCCATGCGCGGGTGGTAAAAAAAGCAGCATGGGCGTACTTATCACGTCGTTTGGCAGAAATCCACGTTTGCGCTCTGCCAAAAGCAGCATGTGCATGCATAACTCGTGGTTTCGCAGAAAACAACGTCCGCGTCTGCCAAAAGATGCATGTGCATACTCAACAAGTGGTTTGGCACAAATCCATGCGCGGGCGCTAAAAAGAGCAGCATGGGCGTGCTTAGCACGTCGTTTGGAAGAAATCCACGTGCGACCTCTGGCAAAAGCAGCATGTGCATGCATAACTTGTGGTTTGGCAGAAAACAACGTCCGCGTCTACCAAAAGGTGCATGTGCATGCTCAACAAGTCGTTTGGCACAAATCCGTGCGCGGGTGCTAAAAAGAGCAGCATGGGCGTGCTTAGCACGTCGTTTGGCAGAAAGCCACGTGCGCGTTCTGCCAAAAGCAGCATCTGCATGCATAGCTTGTGGTTTGGCAGAAAACAACGTCCGCGTCTGCCAAACGATGCATATGCATGCTCAACAAGTGGTTTGGCACAAATCCATGCGCGGGTGGTAAAAACAGCAGCAGAGGCGTACTTAGCACGTGGTTTGACAGAAATCCACGTACGCGCTCTGCCAAAAGCAGCATGTGCATGCATAACTTGTGGTTTCGCAGAACAGAACGTCCGCGTCTACCAAAAGATGCATGTGAATGCTCAACAACTGGTTTGACACAAATCCATGCTTGGGTGCTCAAAAAAGCAGCGTGGACGTGCTTGGCATGTCGTTTAGCAAAAATCCAAGTGCGCCGCTCTGGCAAAAGCAGCATGTGCATGCATAACTTGTGGTTTGGCAGAACACAACGTCCGCGTCTGCCGAAACATGCATATGCATGATTAAGAAGTGGTTTGGCACAAATCGATGCGCGGGTGCTAGAAAGACCAGAATGGGCGTGCTTAGCACGTCGTTTGGCAAAATTCCACGTGCGCACTCTGCAAAAAGCAGCATCTGCATACATATCTTGTGCTTTTGCAGAAAACAACGTGCGCGTCCACCAAAAGATGCATGTGCATGCTTAACAAGTGGTTTCGCACAAATCCATGCGCGGGTGCTAAAAAGAGCAGCATGGGCGTGCTTAGCACGTGGTTTGGCAGAAATCTACGTGCGCGCTCTCCCAAAAGCAGCACGCGCGTGCATAACTTGTGGTTTTGCAGAAAACAACGTCCGCGTCTTCCAAAAGATGCATGTGCATGCTCAACAAATGGTTTGACACAAATCCATGCTGGGGTGCTAAAAAGAGCAGCGTGGGCGTGCTTAGCACGTCGTTTGGCAAAAATCCAAGCGCGCCCTCTGCCAAAAGCAGCATGTGCATGCATAACTTGTGGTTTTGCAGAAAACAACATCCGCGTCTACCAAAAGATGCATGTGCATGCTCAACAAGTGCTTTGGCACAAATCCATGCGCGGGTGCTAAAAAGAGCAGCATGGGCGTGCTTAGGACGTCGCTTGGCAGAAATCCACGTGCGCGTTCTGCCAAAAGCAGCATGTGCATGCACAACTTGTGGTTTGGCAGAAACCAACGTCCGCGTCTGCCAAAACATGCATATGCATGCTTAACAAGTGGTTTGGCACAAATCCGTGTGCGGGTGCTAAAAAGAACAGCATGGGCGTGCTTAGCTCGTCGTTTGGCAGAAATCCACGTGCGCGCTCTCCCAAAAGCAGCACGTGCGTGCATAACTTGTGGTTTTGCAGAAAACAACGTCCGCGTCTACCAAAAGATGCATGTGCATGCTTAACAAATGTTTTGACACAAATCCATGCTGGGGTGCTAAAGAAAGCAGCGTGGGCGTGCTTAGCACGTCGTTTGGCAGAAATCCAAGTGCGCGCTCTGCCAAAAGCAGCATGTGCATGCATATCTTGTGGTTTTGCAGAAAACAACGTCCGCGTCTACCAAAAGATGCATGTGCATGCTTAACAAATGTTTTGACACAAATCCATGCTGGGGTGCTAAAAAAAGCAGCATGGGCGTGCTTAGCACGTCGTTTGGCAGAAATCCACGTGCGCTGTCTTCGAAAAGCACCATGTGCATGCATAACTTGTGGTTTTGCAGAAAACAACGTCCGCGTCTACCAAAAGATGCATGTGTATGCTTAACAAGTGGTTTGGCACAAATAGATGCGCGGGTGGTAAAAACAGCAGCATAGGCGTGCTTAGCACGTCGTTTGGCAGAAATGCGCGTGCGCGCTCTGCCAAAAGCAGCATGTACATTCATCACTTGTGGTTTCGAAGAACACAACGTCCGCGTCTACGAAAAGATGCATGTGCATGCTCAACAAATGGTTTGACAAAAATTCGTGCTGGGGTGCTAAAAAGAGCAGCGTGGGCGTGCTTAGCACGTCGTTTGGCAAAAATCCAAGTGCGCGCTCTGCCAAAAGCAGCATGTGCATGCATAACTTGTGGTTTCGCATAACACAACGTCCGCGTCTGCCAAAACATGCATATGCATGATTAAGAAGTGGTTTGGCACAAATCCATGCGCGGGTGCTAAAAAGAGCAGCATGGGCGTGCTTAGCACGTCGTTTGGCATAAATCCACGTGCGCGCTCTGCCAGAAAGCTGCATGTGCATACATAACTTGTGGTTTTGCAGAAAACAACATCCGCGTCTACCAAAAGATGCATGTGGATGCTTAACAAGTGGTTTGGCACAAATCCATGCGCGGGTGCTAAAAAGAGAAGCATGGGCGTGCTTAGGACGTCGTTTGGCAGAAATCCACGTGCGCGTTCTGCATAAAGCAGCATGTGCATGCACAACTTGTGGTTTGGCAGAAAACATCGTCCGCGTCTGCCAAAACATGCATATGCATGCTTAACAAGTGGTTTGGCACAAATTCGTGTGGGGGTGCTAAAAAGAAGAGCATGGGCGTGCTTAGCTCGTCGTTTGGCAGAAATCCACGTGCGCGCTCTGCCAAAAGCAGCATCTGCATGCATAACTTGTGGTTTTGCAGAAAACAACGTCCGCGTCTACCAAAAGATGCATGTGCATGCTTAACAAATGGTTTGACACAAATCCATGCTGGGGTGCTAAAGGAAGCAGCGTGGGCGTGCTTAGCACGTCGTTTGGCAGAAATCCGAGTGCGCGTTCGGCCAAAAGCAGCATGTGCATGCATAACTTGTGGTTTGGAAGAAAACAACGTCCGCAGTCTGCCAAAACATACATATGCATCCTTAATAAGTGGTTTGGCACAAATCCATGTGCGGGTGCTAAAAAGAGCAGCATGGGCGGGCTTAGCACGTCGTTTGGCTGAAATCCACGTGAGCGCTCTGCCAAAAGCAGCATGTGCATGCAGAACTTGTGGTTTGGCAGAAAACAACGTCCGCGTCTGCCAAAAGATGCATATGCATGCTCAACAAGTGGTTTGGCACAAATCCATGCGCGGGTGGTAAAAAAAGCAGCATGGGCGTACTTATCACGTCGTTTGGCAGAAATCCACGTTTGCGCTCTGCCAAAAGCAGCATGTGCATCCATAACTCGTGGTTTCGCAGAAAACAACGTCCGCGCCTGCCAAAAGATGCATGTGCATACTCAACAAGTGGTTTGGCACAAATCCATGGCGGGTGCTAAAAAGAGCAGCATGGGCGTGCTTAGCACGTCGTTTTGAAGAAATCCACGTGCGAGCTCTGCCAAAAGCAGCATGTGCATGCATAACTTGTGGTTTTGCAGAAAACAACGTCCGCGTCTACCAAAAGATGCATGTGCATGCTTAACAAATGGTTTGACACAAATCCATGCTGGGGTGCTAAAAGAAGCAGCGTGGGCGTGCTTAGCACGTCGTTTGGCAGAAATCCAAGTGCGCGTTCTGCCAAAAGCAGCATGTGCATGCATAACTTGTGGTTTGGAAGAAAACAACGTCCGCGTCTACCAAAAGGTGCATGTGCATGCTCAACAAGTCGTTTGGCACAAATCCGTAGGCGAGTGCTAAAAAGGGCAGCACGGGCGTGCTTAGCACGTCGTTTGGCAGAAAGCCACGTGCGCGTTCTGCCAAAAGCAGCATGTGCATGCATAACTTGTGGTTTGGCAGAAAACAACGTCCGCGTCTGCCAAAAGCTGCATATGCATGCTCAAGAAGTGGTTTGGCACAAATCCACGCGCGGTAGTAAAAACAGCAGCATAGGCGTACTTAGCACGTCGTTTGGCACAAATCCACGTGCGCGCTCTGCCAAAAGCAGCATGTGCATGCATAACTTGTGGTTTCGCAGAACACAACGTCCGCGTCTACCAAAAGATGTACGTGAATGCTCAACAAATGGTTTGACACAAATCCATGCTTGGGTGCTAAAAAGAGCAGCATGGGCGTGCTTAGCACGTCGTTTGTCAAAAATCCACTTGCGCACTCTGCAAAAAGCAGCATCTGCATACATATCTTGTGTTTTGCAGAAAACAACGTGCGCGTCCACCAAAAGATGCATGTGCATGCTTAACAAGTGGTTTGGCACAAATCCATGCGCGGATGCTAAAAAGAGCAGCATGGGCGTACTTATCACGTCGTTTGGCAGAAATCCACGTTCGCGCTCTGCCAAAAGCAGTTTGTGCATGCATATCTTGTGGTTTCGCAGAACGCAACGTCCGCGTCTACGAAAAGATGCATGTGCATGCTCAACAAATGTTTTGACACAAATCCATGCTGCGGTGCTAAAAAAAGCAGCGTGGGCGTGCTTAGCACGTCGTCTGGCAGAAATCCAAGTGCGCGCTCTGCCAAAAGTAGCATGCACATGCATATCTTGTGCTTTTGCAGAAAAGAACGTCCGCGTCTACCAAAAGATGCATCTGCATGCTTAACAAGTGGTTTGGCACAAATCCATGCGCGGGTGCTAAAAAGAGCAATATGGGCGTGCTTAGCACGTCGTTTGGCAGAAATTCACGTGCGCGCTCTGCCAAAAGCAGCATGTGCATGGGTAACTTGTGGTTTGGCAGAAAAAAACGTCCGCCTCTGCCAAAACATGCATATGCATCCTTACCAAGTCGTTTGGCCCAAATTCATGCGCGGGTGGTAAGAACAGCAGCATTGGCGTACTTATCACGTCGTTTGGCAGAAATCCACGTTCGCGCTCTGCCAAAAGCAGTTTGTGCATGCATATCTTGTGGTTTCGCAGAACGCAACGTCCGCGTCTACCAAAAGATGCATGTGCATGCTCAACAAATGGTTTGGCACAAATCCATGCGCGGGTGCTAAAAGGAGCAGCATGGGCGTGCTTAGGACGTCGTTTGGCAGAAATCTACGTGCGCGCTCTGCCAAAAGCAGCATGTGCATGCACAACATGTGGTTTGGCAGAAAACAACGTCCGCGTCTGCCAAAACATGCATATGCATGCTTAACAAGTGGTTTGGCACAAATTCATGCGCGGGTGCTAAAAAGAGCAGCATGGGTGTGCTTAGCACGTCGTTTGGCAGAAATCCACGTGCGCGCTCTGCCAAAAGCAGTATGTGCATGCATAACTTGTGGTTTGGAAGAAAACAACGTCCGCGTCTGCCAAAACATGCATATGCATCCTTAAGAAGTGGATTGGCACGAATCCATGCGCGGGTGCTAAAAAGAGCAGCATAGACATGCTTAGCATGTCGTTTGGCAGAAATCCACGTGCGCGCTCTGCCAAAAGCAGCATGTGCATGCATAACTTGTGGTTTAGCAGAAAACAACGTCCGCGTCTACCAAACGATTCATGTGCATGCTTAACAAGTGGTTTGGCACAAATCCATGCGCGGGTGCTAAAAAGAGCAATATGGGCGTGCTTAGCACTTCGTTTGGCAGAAATTCACGTGCGCGCTCTGCCAAAAGCAGCATGTGCATGGATAACTTGTGGTTTGGCAGAAAAAAACGTCCGCCTCTGCCAAAACATGCATATGCATCCTTAACAAGTGGTTTGGCACAAATACATGTGCGGGTGCTAAAAAAAGCAGCATGGGCGTGCTTAGCACGTCGTTTGGCAGAAATGCACGTTCGCGCTCTGCCAAAAGCAGGACGGGCATGCATAACTTGTGGTTTGGCAGAAAACAACGTCCACGTCTGCCAAAAGATGGATGTGCATGCTCAACAAGCGGTTTGGCGCATATCCATGCGCGGATGCTAAAAAGAGCAGCATGGGTGTGCTTAGCAGGTCGTTTGGCAGAAATCCACGTGCGCGGTCTTCGAAAAGCACCATGTGCATGCATAACTTGTGGTTTTCAGAAAACAACGTCCGCGTCTTCCAAAAGAGGCATGTGCATGCTTAACAAGTGGTTTGGCACAAATCCATGCGCGGGTGGTAAAAACAGCAGCATAGGCGTGCTTAGCACGTCGTTTGGCAGAAATCCACGTGCGCGCTCTGCCAAAAAGCTGCATGTGCATACATAACTTGTGGTTTTGCAGAAAACAACATCCGCGTCTACCAAAAGATGCATGTGCATGCTCAACAAGTGGTTTGGCATAAATCCATGCGCGGGTGCTAAAAAGAGCTGCATGGGCGTGCTTAGGACGTCGTTTGGCAGAAATCCACGTGCGTGTTCTGCCAAAAGCAGCATGTGCATGCACAACTTGTAGTTTGGCAGAAAACAACGTCCGCGTCTGCCAAAACATGCATATGCATGCTTAACAAGTGGTTTGGCACAAATTCGTGTGCGGGTGCTAAAAAGAACAGCGTGGGCGTGCTTAGCACGTCGTTTGGCAGAAATCCAAGTGCGCGCTCTGCCAAAAGCAGCATGTGCATGCATATCTTGTGGTTTTGCAGAAAACAACGTCCGCGTCTACCAAAAGATGCATCTGCATGCTTAAGAAGTGGTTTGGCACCAATCCATGCGCGGGTGGTAAGAACAGCAGCATAGGCGTACTTAGCACGTCGTTTGGCAGAAATCCACGTTCGCGCTCGGCCAAAATCAGCATGTGCATGCAAAACTTGTGGTTTCGCAGAAAACAACGTCCGCGTCTGCAAAAACATGCATATGCATGCTTAACAAGTGGTTTGGCACAAATTTATGTGCGGGTGCTAAAAAGAGCAGCATGGGCGTGCTTAGCACGTCGTTTGGCAGAAATCCACGTGCGCGCTCTGCCAAAAGCAGCAGGTGCATGCAGAACTTGTGGTTTGGCCGAAAACAACGTCCGCGTCTGCCAAAAGATGCATATGCATGCTCAACAAGTGGTTTGGCACAAATCCATGCGCGGGTGGTAAAAAAAGCAGCATGGGCGTACTTATCACGTCGTTTGGCAGAAATCCACGTTTGCGCTCTGCCAAAAGCAGCATGTGCATGCATAACTCGTGGTTTCGCAGAAAACAACGTCCGCGTCTGCCAAAAGATGCATGTACATACTCAACAAGTGGTTTGGCACAAATCCATGCGCGGGTGCTAAAAAGAGCAGCATGGGCGTGCTTAGCACGTCGTTTGGAAGAAATCCACGTGCGACCTCTGGCAAAAGCAGCATGTGCATGCATAACTTGTGGTTTGGCAGAAAACAACGTCCGCGTCTACCAAAAGGTGCATGTGCATGCTCAACAAGTCGTTTGGCACAAATCCGTGCGCGGGTGCTAAAAAGAGCAGCATGGGCGTGCTTAGCACGTCGTTTGGCAGAAAGCCACGTGCGCGTTCTGCCAAAAGCAGCATCTGCATGCATAGCTTGTGGTTTGGCAGAAAACAACGTCCGCGTCTGCCAAACGATGCATATGCATGCTCAACAAGTGGTTTGGCACAAATCCATGCGCGGGTGGTAAAAACAGCAGCATAGGCGTACTTAGCACGTCGTTTGACAGAAATCCACGTGCGCGCTCTGCCAAAAGCAGCATGTGCATGCATAACTTATGGTTTCGCAGAACAGAACGTCCGCGTCTACCAAAAGATGCATGTGAATGCTCAACAACTGGTTTGACACAAATCCATGCTTGGGTGCTCAAAAAAGCAGCGTGGACGTGCTTGGCATGTCGTTTGGCAAAAATCCAAGTGCGCCGCTCTGCCAAAAGCAGCATGGGCATGCATAACTTGTGGTTTGGCAGAACACAACGTCCGCGTCTGCCGAAACATGCATATGCATGATTAAGAAGTGGTTTGGCACAAATCGATGCGCGGGTGCTAGAAAGAGCAGAATGGGCGTGCTTAGCACGTCGTTTGGCAAAAATCCACGTGCGCACTCTGCAAAAAGCAGCATCTGCATACATATCTTGTGCTTTTGCAGAAAACAACGTGCGCGTCCACCAAAAGATGCATGTGCATGCTTAACAAGTGGTTTCGCACAAATCCATGCGCGGGTGCTAAAAAGAGCAGCATGGGCGTGCTTAGCACGTCGTTTGGCAGAAATCTACGTGCGCGCTCTCCCAAAAGCAGCACCCGCGTGCATAACTTGTGGTTTTGCAGAAAACAACGTCCGCGTCTTCCAAAAGATGCATGTGCATGCTCAACAAATGGTTTGACACAAATCCATGCTGGGGTGCTAAAAAGAGCAGCGTGGGCGTGCTTAGCACGTCGTTTGGCAAAAATTCAAGCGCGCCCTCTGCCAAAAGCAGCATGTGCATGCATAACTTGTGGTTTTGCAGAAAACAACATCCGCGTCTACCAAAAGATGCATGTGCATGCTCAACAAGTGCTTTGGCACAAATCCATGCGCGGGTGCTAAAAAGAGCAGCATGGGCGTGCTTAGGACGTCGCTTGGCAGAAATCCACGTGCGCGTTCTGCGAAAAGCAGCATGTGCATGTACAACTTGGGGTTTGGCAGAAACCAACGTCCGCGTCTGCCAAAACATGCATATGCATGCTTAACAAGTGGTTTGGCACAAATCCGTGTGCGGGTGCTAAAAAGAACAGCATGGGCGTGCTTAGCTCGTCGTTTGGCAGAAATCCACGTGCGCGCTCTCCCAAAAGCAGCACGTGCGTGCATAACTAGTGGTTTTGCAGAAAACAACGTCCGCGTCTACCAAAAGATGCATGTGCATGCTTAACAAATGTTTTGACACAAATCCATGCTGGGGTGCTAAAGAAAGCAGCGTGGGCGTGCTTAGCACGTCGTTTGGCAGAAATCCAAGTGCGCGCTCTGCCAAAAGCAGCATGTGCATGCATATCTTGTGGTTTTGCAGAAAACAACGTCCGCGTCTACCAAAAGATGCATGTGCATGCTTAACAAATGTTTTGACACAAATCCATGCTGGGGTGCTAAAAAAAGCAGCATGGGCGTGCTTAGCACGTCGTTTGGCAGAAATCCACGTGCGGTGTCTTCGAAAAGCACCATGTGCATGCATAACTTGTGGTTTTGCAGAAAACAACGTCCGCGTCTACCAAAAGATGCATGTGTATGCTTAACAAGTGGTTTGGCACAAATAGATGCGCGGGTGGTAAAAACAGCAGCATAGGCGTGCTTAGCACGTCGTGTGGCAGAAATGCGCGCGCGCGCTCTGCCAAAAGCAGCATGTACATTCATCACTTGTGGTTTCGAAGAACACAACGTCCGCGTCTACGAAAAGATGCATGTGCATGCTCAACAAATGGTTTGACAAAAATTCGTGCTGGGGTGCTAAAAAGAGCAGCGTGGGCGTGCTTAGCACGTCGTTTGGCAAAAATCCAAGTGCGCGCTCTGCCAAAAGCAGCATGTGCATGCATAACTTGTGGTTTCGCATAACACAACGTCCGCGTCTGCCAAAACATGCATATGCATGATTAAGAAGTGGTTTGGCACAAATCCATGCGCGGGTGCTAAAAAGAGCAGCATGGGCGTGCTTAGCACGTCGTTTGGCATAAATCCACGTGCGCGCTCTGCCAGAAAGCTGCATGTGCATACATAACTTGTGGTTTTGCAGAAAACAACATCCGCGTCTACCAAAAGATGCATGTGCATGCTTAACAAGTGGTTTGGCACAAATCCATGCGCGGGTGCTAAAAAGAGAAGCATGGGCGTGCTTAGGACGTCGTTTGGCAGAAATCCACGTGCGCGTTCTGCATAAAGCAGCATGTGCATGCACAACTTGTGGTTTGGCAGAAAACAACGTCCGCGTCTGCCAAAACATACATATGCATGCTTAACAAGTGGTTTGGCACAAATTCGTGTGCGGGTGCTAAAAAGAAGAGCATGGGCGTGCTTAGCTCGTCGTTTGGCAGAAATCCACGTGCGCGCTCTGCCAAAAGCAGCATGTGCATGCATAACTTGTGGTTTTGCAGAAAACAACGTCCGCGTCTACCAAAAGATGCATGTGCATGCTTAACAAATGGTTTGACACAAATCCATGCTGGGGTGCTAAAGGAAGCAGCGTGGGCGTGCTTAGCACGTCGTTATGCAGAAATCCGAGTGCGCGTTCTGCCAAAAGCAGCATGTGCATGCATAACTTGTGGTTTGGAAGAAAACAACGTCCGCAGTCTGCCAAAACATACATATGCATCCTTAATAAGTGGTTTGGCACAAATCCATGTGCGGGTGCTAAAAAGAGTAGCATGGGCGGGCTTAGCACGTCGTTTGGCTGAAATCCACGTGCGCGCTCTGCCAAAAGCAGCATGTGCATGCAGAACTTGTGGTTTGGCAGAAAACAACGTCCGCGTCTGCCAAAAGATGCATATGCATGCTCAACAAGTGGTTTGGCACAAATCCATGCGCGGGTGGTAAAAAAAGCAGCATGGGCGTACTTATCACGTCGTTTGGCAGAAATCCACGTTTGCGCTCTGCCAAAAGCAGCATGTGCATCCATAACTCGTGGTTTCGCAGAAAACAACGTCCGCGCCTGCCAAAAGATGCATGTGCATACTCAACAAGTGGTTTGGCACAAATCCATGGCGGGTGCTAAAAAGAGCAGCATGGGCGTGCTTAGCACGTCATTTTGAAGAAATCCACGTGCGAGCTCTGCCAAAAGCAGCATGTGCATGCATAACTTGTGGTTTTGCAGAAAACAACGTCCGCGTCTACCAAAAGATGCATGTGCATGCTTAACAAATGGTTTGACACAAATCCATGCTGGGGTGCTAAAAGAAGCAGCGTGGACGTGCTTAGCACGTCGTTTGGCAGAAATCCAAGTGCGCGTTCTGCCAAAAGCAGCATGTGCATGCATAACTTGTGGTTTGGAAGAAAACAACGTCCGCGTCTACCAAAAGGTGCATGTGCATGCTCAACAAGTCGTTTGGCACAAATCCGTAGGCGAGTGCTAAAAAGGGCAGCACGGGCGTGCTTAGCACGTCGTTTGGCAGAAAGCCACGTGCGCGTTCTGCCAAAAGCAGCATGTGCATGCATAACTTGTGGTTTGGCAGAAAACAACGTCCGCGTCTGCCAAAAGCTGCATATGCATGCTCAACAAGTGGTTTGGCACAAATCCATGCGCGGTAGTAAAAACAGCAGCATAGGCGTACTTAGCACGTCGTTTGGCACAAATCCACGTGCGCGCTCTGCCAAAAGCAGCATGTGCATGCATAACTTGTGGTTTCGCAGAACACAACGTCCGCGTCTACCAAAAGATGTATGTGAATGCTCAACAAATGCTTTGACACAAATCCATGCTTGGGTGCTAAAAAGAGCAGCATGGGCGTGCTTAGCACGTCGTTTGTCAAAAATCCACGTGCGCACTCTGCAAAAAGCAGCATCTGCATACATATCTTGTGTTTTGCAGAAAACAACGTGCGCGTCCACCAAAAGATGCATGTGCATGCTTAACAAGTGGTTTGGCACAAATCCATGCGCGGATGCTAAAAAGAGCAGCATGGGCGTGCATAACTTGTGGTTTTGCAGAAAACAACGTCCGCGTCTACCAAAAGATGCATGTGCATGCTCAACAAATGGTTTGACACAAATCCATGCTGGGGTGCTAAAAAGAGCAGCGTGGGCGTGCTTAGCACGTCGTTTGGCAAAAATCCAAGCGCGCCCTCTGCCAAAAGCAGCATGTGCATGCATAACTTGTGGTTTTGCAGAAAACAACATCCGCGTCTACCAAAAGATGCATGTGCATGCTCAACAAATGTTTTGACACAAATCCATGCTGCGGTGTTAAAAAAAGCAGCGTGGGCGTGCTTAGCACGTCGTCTGGCAGAAATCCAAGTGCGCGCTCTGCCAAAAGCAGCATGCACATGCATATCTTGTGCTTTTGCAGAAAAGAACGTCCGCGTCTACCAAAAGATGCATCTGCATGCTTAACAAGTGGTTTGGCACAAATCCATGCGCGGGTGCTAAAAAGAGCAATATGGGCGTGCTTAGCACGACGTTTGGCAGAAATTCACGTGCGCGCTCTGCCAAAAGCAGCATGTGCATGGGTAACTTGTGGTTTGGCAGAAAAAAACGTCCGCCTCTGCCAAAACATGCATATGCATCCTTACCAAGTGGTTTGGCCCAAATTCATGCGCGGGTGGTAAGAACAGCAGCATTGGCGTACTTATCACGTCGTTTGGCAGAAATCCACGTTCGCGCTCTGCCAAAAGCAGTTTGTGCATGCATATCTTGTGGTTTCGCAGAACGCAACGTCCGCGTCTACCAAAAGATGCATGTGCATGCTCAACAAATGGTTTGGCACAAATCCATGCGCGGGTGCTAAAAGGAGCAGCATGGGCGTGCTTAGGACGTCGTTTGGCAGAAATCTACGTGCGCGCTCTGCCAAAAGCAGCATGTGCATGCACAACTTGTGGTTTGGCAGAAAACAACGTCCGCGTCTGCCAAAACATGCATATGCATGCTTAACAAGTGGTTTGGCACAAATTCATGCGCGGGTGCTAAAAAGAGCAGCATGGGCGTGCTTAGCACGTCGTTTGGCAGAAATCCACGTGCGCGCTCTGCCAAAAGCAGTATGTGCATGCATAACTTGTGGTTTGGAAGAAAACAACGTCCGCGTCTGCCAAAACATGCATATGCATCCTTAAGAAGTGGATTGGCACGAATCCATGCGCGGGTGCTAAAAAGAGCAGCATAGACATGCTTAGCATGTCGTTTGGCAGAAATCCACGTGCGCGCTCTGCCAAAAGCAGCATGTGCATGCATAACTTGTGGTTTAGCAGAAAACAACGTCCGCGTCTACCAAACGATTCATGTGCATGCTTAACAAGTGGTTTGGCACAAATCCATGCGCGGGTGCTAAAAAGAGCAATATGGGCGTGCTTAGCACTTCGTTTGGCAGAAATTCACGTGCGCGCTCTGCCAAAAGCAGCATGTGCATGGATAACTTGTGGTTTGGCAGAAAAAAACGTCCGCCTCTGCCAAAACATGCATATGCATCCTTAACAAGTGGTTTGGCACAAATACATGTGCGGGTGCTAAAAAAAGCAGCATGGGCGTGCTTAGCGCGTCGTTTGGCAGAAATGCACGTTCGCGCTCTGCCAAAAGCAGGACGGGCATGCATAACTTGTGGTTTGGCAGAAAACAACGTCTACGTCTGCCAAAAGATGCATGTGCATGCTTAACAAGTGGTTTGGCACAAATCCATGCGCGGGTGGTAAAAACAGCAGCATAGGCGTGCTTAGCACGTCGTTTGGCAGAAATCCACGTGCGCGCTCTGCCAAAAAACAGCATGTGCATTCATAACTTGTGGTTTCGCAGAACACAACGTCCGCGTCTACGAAAAGATGCATGTGCATGCTCAACAAATGGTTTGACACAAATCCATGCTGGGGTGCTAAAAAGAGCAGCGTGGGCGTGCTTTGCACGTCGTTTGGCAAAAATCCAAGTGCGCGCTCTGCCAAAATCAGCATGTGCATGCATAACTTGTGGTTTCGCAGAACACAACGTCCGCGTCTGCCAAAACATGCATATGCATGATTAAGAAGTGGTTTGGCACAAATCCATCCGCGGGTGCTAAAAAGAGCAGCATGGGGGTGCTTAGCACGTCGTTTGGCAGAAATCCACGTGCGCGCTCTGCCAGAAAGCTGCATGTGCATACATAACTTGTGGTTTTGCAGAAAACAACATCCGCGTCTACCAAAAGATGCATGTGCATGCTCAACAAGTGGTTTGGCACAAATCCATGCGCGGGTGCTAAAAAGAGCAGCATGGGCGTGCTTAGGACGTCGTTTGGCAGAAATCCACGTGCGCGTTCTGCCAAAAGCAGCATGTGCATGCACAACTTGTAGTTTGGCAGAAAACAACGTCCGCGTCTGCCAAAACATGCATATGCATGCTTAACAAGTGGTTTGGCACAAATTCGTGTGCGGGTGCTAAAAAGAACAGCGTGGGCGTGCTTAGCACGTCGTTTGGCAGAAATCCAAGTGCGCGCTCTGCCAAAAGCAGCATGTGCATGCATATCTTGTGGTTTTGCAGAAAACAACGTCCGCGTCTACCAAAAGATGCATCTGCATGCTTAAGAAGTGGTTTGGCACCAATCCATGCGCGGGTGGTAAGAACAGCAGCATAGGCGTACTTAGCACGTCGTTTGGCAGAAATCCACGTTCGCGCTCGGCCAAAATCAGCATGTGCATGCAAAACTTGTGGTTTCGCAGAAAACAACGTCCGCGTCTGCAAAAACATGCATATGCATGTTTAAGAAGTGGTTTGGCACAAATCCATGTGCGGGTGCTAAAAAGAGCCGCATGGGCGTGCTTAGAACGTCGTTTGGAAGAAATCCACGTGCGCGCTCTGCGAAAAGCAGCATGTGCATGCACAACTTGTGGTTTGGCAGAAAACAACGTCCGCGTCTGCCAAAACATGCATATGCATGCTTAACAAGTGGTTTGGGACAAATCCATGCGTGGGTGCTAACAAGAGCAGTATGGGCGTGCTTAGCACGTTGTTTGGCAGAAATCCACGTGCGCGCTCTGCCAAAAGCAGCATGTGCACGCCTAACTTGTGGTTGGGCAGAAAAATGCGTCCGCGTCTGCCAAAACATGCATATGCATCCTTAAGAAGTGGTTTGGCACTAATCCATGTGCGGGTGCTAAAAAGAGCAGCATGGGCGTGCTTATTACGTCGTTTGGCAGAAATCCACGTGCGCACTCTGCAAAAAACAGCATCTGGATGCATAACTTGTGCTTTTGCAGAAAACAACGTGCGCGTCCACCAAAAGATGCATGTGCATGCTTAACAAGTGGTTTGGCACAAATCCATGCGCGGGTGCTAAAAAGAGCAGCATGGGCGTGCTTAGCACGTCGTTTGGCAGAAATCTACGTGCGCGCTGTCCCAAAAGCAGCACGTGCGTGCATAACTTGTGGTTTTGCAGAAAACAACGTCCGCGTCTACCAAAAGATGCATGTGCATGGTTAACAAATGGTTTGACACAAATCCATGCTGGGGTGCTAAAAGAAGCAGCGTGGGCGCACTTATCACGTCGTTTGGCAGAAATCCACGTTTGCGCTCTGCCAAAAGCAGCATGTGCATGCATAACTCGTGGTTTCGCAGAAAACAACGTCCGCGTCTGCCAAAAGATGCATGTGCATACTCATCAAGTGGTTTGGCACAAATCCATGCGCTGGTGCTAAAAAGAGCAGCATGGGCGTGCTTAGCACGTCGTTTGGAAGAAATCCACGTGCGACCTCTGGCAAAAGCAGCATGTGCATGCATAACTTGTGGTTTGGCAGAAAACAACGTCCGCGTCTACCAAAAGGTGCATGTGCATGCTCAACAAGTCGTTTGGCACAAATCCGTGCGCGGGTGCTAAAAAGAGCAGCATGGGCGTGCTTAGCACGTCGTTTGGCAGAAAGCCACGTGCGCGTTCTGCCAAAAGCAGCATCTGCATGCATAGCTTGTGGTTTGGCAGAAAACAACGTCCGCGTCTGCCAAACGATGCATATGCATGCTCAACAAGTGGTTTGGCACAAATCCATGCGCGGGTGGTAAAAACAGCAGCATAGGCGTACTTAGCACGTCGTTTGACAGAAATCCACGTGCGCGCTCTGCCAAAAGCAGCATGTGCATGCATAACTTGTGGTTTCGCAGAACAGAACGTCCGCGTCTACCAAAAGATGCATGTGAATGCTCAACAACTGGTTTGACACAAATCCATGCTTGGGTGCTCAAAAAAGCAGCGTGGACGTGCTTGGCATGTCGTTTGGCAAAAATCCAAGTGCGCCGCTCTGCCAAAAGCAGCATGTGCATGCATAACTTGTGGTTTGGCAGAACACAACGTCCGCGTCTGCCGAAACATGCATATGCATGATTAAGAAGTGGTTTGGCACAAATCGATGCGCGGGTGCTAGAAAGAGCAGAATGGGCGTGCTTAGCACGTCGTTTGGCAAAAATCCACGTGCGCACTCTGCAAAAAGCAGCATCTGCATACATATCTTGTGCTTTTGCAGAAAACAACGTGCGCGTCCACCAAAAGATGCATGTGCATGCTTAACAAGTGGTTTCGCACAAATCCATGCGCGGGTGCTAAAAAGAGCAGCATGGGCGTGCTTAGCACGTCGTTTGGCAGAAATCTACGTGCGCGCTCTCCCAAAAGCAGCACGCGCGTGCATAACTTGTGGTTTTGCAGAAAACAACGTCCGCGTCTTCCAAAAGATGCATGTGCATGCTCAACAAATGGTTTGACACAAATCCATGGTGGGGTGCTAAAAAGAGCAGCGTGGGCGTGCTTAGCACGTCGTTTGGCAAAAATCCAAGCGCGCCCTCTGCCAAAAGCAGCATGTGCATGCATAACTTGTGGTTTTGCAGAAAACAACATCCGCGTCTACCAAAAGATGCATGTGCATGCTCAACAAGTGCTTTGGCACAAATCCATGCGCGGGTGCTAAAAAGAGCAGCATGGGCGTGCTTAGGACGTCGCTTGGCAGAAATCCACGTGCGCGTTCTGCCAAAAGCAGCATGTGCATGCACAACTTGTGGTTTGGCAGAAAACAACGTCCGCGTCTGCCAAAACATGCATATGCATGCTTAACAAGTGGTTTGGGACAAATCCGTGTGCGGGTGCTAAAAAGAACAGCATGGGCGTGCTTAGCTCGTCGTTTGGCAGAAATCCACGTGCGCGCTCTCCCAAAAGCAGCACGTGCGTGCATAACTTGTGGTTTTGCAGAAAACAACGTCCGCGTCTACCAAAAGATGCATGTGCATGCTTAACAAATGTTTTGACACAAATCCATGCTGGGGTGCTAAAGAAAGCAGCGTGGGCGTGCTTAGCACGTCGTTTGGCAGAAATCCAAGTGCGCGCTCTGCCAAAAGCAGCATGTGCATGCATATCTTGTGGTTTTGCAGGAAACGACGTCCGCGTCTACCAAAAGATGCATGTGCATGCTTAACAAATGTTTTGACACAAATCCATGCTGGGGTGCTAAAAAAAGCAGCATGGGCGTGCTTAGTACGTCGTTTGGCAGAAATCCAAGTGCGCGCTCTGCCAAAAGCAGCATGTGCATGCATATCTTGTGGTTTTGCAGAAAACAACGTCCGCGTCTACCAAAAGATGCATGTGCATGGTTAACAAATGGTTTGACACAAATCCATGCTGGGGTGCTAAAAGAAGCAGCGTGGGCGTGCTTAGCACGTCGTTTGGCAGCAATCCGAGTGCGCGTTCTGCCAAAAGCAGCATGTGCATGCATAACTCGTGGTTTGGAAGAAAACAACGTCCGCAGTCTGCCAAAACATACATATGCATCCTTAATAAGTGGTTTGGCACAAATTTATGTGCGGGTGCTAAAAAGAGCAGCATGGGCATGCTTAGCACGTCGTTTGGCAGAAATCCACGTGCGCGCTCTGCCAAAAGCAGCAGGTGCATGCAAAACTTGTGGTTTGGCAGAAAACAACGTCCGCGTCTGCCAAAAGATGCATATGCATGCTCAACAAGTGGTTTGGCACAAATCCATGCGCGGGTGGTAAAAAAAGCAGCATGGGCGTACTTATCACGTCGTTTGGCAGAAATCCACGTTTGCGCTCTGCCAAAAGCAGCATGTGCATGCATAACTCGTGGTTTCGCAGAAAACAACGTCCGCGTCTGCCAAAAGATGCATGTGCATACTCAACAAGTGGTTTGGCACAAATCCATGCGCGGGTGCTAAAAAGAGCAGCATGGGCGTGCTTAGCACGTTGTTTTTAAGAAATCCACGTGCGACCTCTGGCAAAAGCAGCATGTGCATGCATAACTTGTGGTTTGGCAGAAAACAACGTCCGCGTCTACCAAAAGGTGCATGTGCATGCTCAACAAGTCGTTTGGCACAAATCCGTGCGCGGGTGCTAAAAAGAGCAGCATGGGCGTGCTTAGCACGTCGTTTGGCAGAAAGCCACGTGCGCGTTCTGCCAAAAGCAGCATCTGCATGCATAGCTTGTGGTTTGGCAGAAAACAACGTCCGCGTCTGCCAAACGATGCATATGCATGCTCAACAAGTGGTTTGGCACAAATCCATGCGCGGGTGGTAAAAACAGCAGCATAGGCGTACTTAGCACGTCGTTTGACAGAAATCCACGTGCGCGCTCTGCCAAAAGCAGCATGTGCATGCATAACTTGTGGTTTCGCAGAACAGAACGTCCGCGTCTACCAAAAGATGCATGTGAATGCTCAACAACTGGTTTGACACAAATCCATGCTTGGGTGCTCAAAAAAGCAGCGTGGACGTGCTTGGCATGTCGTTTGGCAAAAATCCAAGTGCGCGTTCTGCCAAAAGCAGCATGTGCATGCATAACTTGTGGTTTGGCAGAACACAACGTCCGCGTCTGCCGAAACATGCATATGCATCCTTAATAAGTGGTTTGGCACAAATCCATGTGCGGGTGCTAAAAAGAGCAGCATGGGCGTGCTTAGCACGTCGTTTGGCAGAAACCCACGTGCGCGCTCTGCCAGAAGCAGCATGTGCATGCAGAACTTGTAGTTTGGCAGAAAACAACGTCAGCGTCTGATAAAAGATGCATATGCATGCTCAACAAGCGGTTTGGCACAAATCCATGCGCGGGTGGTAAAAAAGCAGCATGGGCGTACTTATCACGTCGTTTGGCAGAAATCCACGTTTGCGCTCTGCCAAAAGCAGCATGTGCATGCATAACTCGTGGTTTCGCAGAAAACAACGTCCGCGTCTGCCAAAAGATGCATGTGCATACTCAACAAGTGGTTTGGCACAAATCCATGCGCGGGTGCCAAAAAGAGCAGCATGGGCGTGCTTAGCACGTCGTTTGGCAGAAATCCACGTGCGAGCTCTGCCAAAAGCAGCTGGTGCATGCATAACTTGTGGTTTTGCAGAAAACAACGTCCGCGTCTACGAAAAGGTGCATGTGCATGTTCAACAAGTCGTTTGGCACAAATCCGTGCGCGGGTGCTAAAAAGAGCAGCATGGGCGTGCTTAGGACGTCGCTTGGCAGAAATCCACGTGCGCGTTCTGCCAAAAGCAGCATGTGCATGCACAACTTGTGGTTTGGCAGAAAACAACGTCCGCGTCTGCCAAAACATGCATATGCATGCTTAACAAGTGGTTTGGCACAAATCCGTGTGCGGGTGCTAAAAAGAACAGCATGGGCGTGCTTAGCTCGTCGTTTGGCAGAAATCCACGTGCGCGCTCTCCCAAAAGCAGCACGTGCGTGCATAACTTGTGGTTTTGCAGAAAACAACGTCCGCGTCTACCAAAAGATGCATGTGCATGCTTAACAAATGTTTTGACACAAATCCATGCTGGGGTGCTAAAGAAAGCAGCGTGGGCGTGCTTAGCACGTCGTTTGGCAGAAATCCAAGTGCGCGCTCTGCCAAAAGCAGCATGTGCATGCATATCTTGTGGTTTTGCAGAAAACAACGTCCGCGTCTACCAAAAGATGCATGTGCATGCTTAACAAATGTTTTGACACAAATCCATGCTGGGGTGCTAAAAAAAGCAGCATGGGCGTGCTTAGTACGTCGTTTGGCAGAAATCCAAGTGCGCGCTCTGCCAAAAGCAGCATCTGCATGCATATCTTGTGGTTTTGCAGAAAACAACGTCCGCGTCTACCAAAAGATGCTTGTGCATGCTTAACAAGTGGTTTGGCACAAACCGATGCGCGGGTGGTAAGAACAGCAGCATAGGCGTACTTAGCACGTCGTTTGGCAGAAATCCACGTTGGCGCTAGGCCAAAATCAGCATGTGCATGCAAAACTTGTGGTTTCGCAGAAAAAGACGTCCGCGTCTGCGAAAACATGCATATGCATGTTTAAGAAGTGGTTTGGCACAAATCCATGTGCGGGTGCTAAAAAGAGCAGCATGGGCGTGCTCAGAACGTTGTTTGAAAGAAATCCACGTGCGCGCTCTGCCAAAAGCAGAATGTGCATGCATAACTTGTGGTTTTGCATAAAACAACGTCCGCGTCTACCAAAAGATGAGTGTGCATGCTCAACAAGTGGTTTGGCACAAATACATGCGCGGGTGCTAAAAAGAGCAGCATGGGCGTGCTTAGGACGTCGTTTGGCAGAAATACACGTGCGCGCTCTGCGAAAAGCAGCATGTGCATGCACAACTTGTGGTTTGGCAGAAAACAACGTCCGCGTCTGCCAAAACATGCATATGCATCCTTAAGAAATGGTTTGGCACTAATCCATGTGCGGGTGCTAAAAAGAGCAGCATGGGCGTGCTTAGCACGTCGTTTGGCAGAAATCCACGTGCGCACTCTGCAAAAAGCAGCATCTGGATGCATAACTTGTGCTTTTGCAGAAAACAACGTGCGCGTCCACCAAAAGATGCATGTGCATGCTTAACAAGTGGTTTGGCACAAATCCTGCGCGGGTGCTAAAAAGAGCAGCATGGGCGTGCTTAGCACGTCGTTTGGCAGAAATCTACGTGCGCGCTCTCCCAAAAGCAGCACGTGCGTGCGTAACTTGTGGTTTTGCAGAAAACAACGTCCGCGTCTACCAAATGATGCATGTGCATGCTTAACAAATGGTTTGACACAAATCCCTGCTGGGGTCTAAAAGAAGCAGCGTGGGCGCGCTTAGCACGTCGTTTGGCAGAAATCCAAGTGCGCGTTCTGCCAAAAGCAGAATGTGCATGCATAACTTGTGGTTTGGAAGAAAACAACGTCCGCGTCTGCCAAAACATACATATGCATCCTTAATAAGTGGTTTGGCACAAATCCATGTGCGGGTGCTAAAAAGAGCAGCATGGGCGTGCTTAGCACGTCGTTTGGCAGAAACCCACGTGCGCGCTCTGCCAGAAGCAGCATGTGCATGCAGAACTTGTAGTTTGGCAGAAAACAACGTCCGCGACTGCCAAAAGATGCATATGCATGCTCAACAAGTGGTTTGGCACAAATCCATGCGCGGGTGGTAAAAAAAGCAGCATGGGCGTACTTATCACGTCGTTTGGCAGAAATCCACGTTTGCGCTCTGCCAAAAGCAGCATGTGCATGCATAACTCGTGGTTTCGCAGAAAACAACGTCCGCGTCTGCCAAAAGATGCATGTGCATACTCAACAAGTGGTTTGGCACAAATCCATGCGCGGGTGCTAAAAAGAGCAGCATGGGCGTGCTTAGCACGTCGTTTGGCAGAAATCCACGTGCGCGCTCTGCCAAAAGCAGCATGTGCATGCACAACTTGTGGTTTGGCAGTAAACAACGTCCGCGTCTGCCAAAACATGCATATGCATGCTTAACAAGTGGTTTGGCACAAATCCGTGTGCGGGTGCTAAAAAGAACAGCATGGGCGTGCGTAGCACGTCGTTTGGCAGAAATCTACGTGCGCGCTCTCCCAAAAGCAGCACGTGCGTGCATAACTTGTGGTTTTGCAGAAAACAACGTCCGCGTCTACCAAAAGATGCATGTGCATGCTTAACAAATGGTTTGACACAAATCCCTGCTGGGGTGCTAAAAGAAGCAGCGTGGGCGTGCTTAGCACGTCGTTTGGCAGAAATCCAAGTGCGCGTTCTGCCAAAAGCAGCATGTGCATGCATAACTTGTGGTTTGGAAGAAAACAACGTCCGCGTCTGCCAAACCATACATATGCATCCTTAATAAGTGGTTTGGCACAAATCCATGTGCGGGTGCTAAAAAGAGCAGCATGGGCGTGCTTAGCACGTCGTTTGGCAGAAACCCACGTGCGCGCTCTGCCAGAAGCAGCATGTGCATGCAGAACTTGTAGTTTGGCAGAAAACAACGTCCGCGTCTGATAAAAGATGCATATGCATGCTCAACAAGCGGTTTGGCACAAATCCATGCGCGGGTGGTAAAAAAGCAGCATGGGCGTACTTATCACGTCGTTTGGCAGAAATCCACGTTTGCGCTCTGCCAAAAGCAGCATGTGCATGCATAACTCGTGGTTTCGCAGAAAACAACGTCCGCGTCTGCCAAAAGATGCATGTGCATACTCAACAAGTGGTTTGGCACAAATCCATGCGCGGGTGCCAAAAAGAGCAGCATGGGCGTGCTTAGCACGTCGTTTGGCAGAAATCCACGTGCGAGCTCTGCCAAAAGCAGCTGGTGCATGCATAACTTGTGGTTTTGCAGAAAACAACGTCCGCGTCTACCAAAAGGTGCATGTGCATGTTCAACAAATCGTTTGGCACAAATCCGTGCGCGGGTGCTAAAAAGAGCAGCATGGGCGTGCTTAGGACGTCGTTTGGCAGAAATCCACGTGCGCGCTCTGCCAAAAGCAGCATGTGCATGCACAACTTGTGGTTTGGCAGAAAACAACGTCCGCGTCTGCCAAAAGATGCATGTGCATACTCAACAAGTGGTTTGGCACAAATCCATGCGCGGGTGCCAAAAAGAGCAGCATGGGCGTGCTTAGCACGTCGTTTGGCAGAAATCCACGTGCGAGCTCTGCCAAAAGCAGCTGGTGCATGCATAACTTGTGGTTTTGCAGAAAACAACGTCCGCGTCTACCAAAAGGTGCATGTGCATGTTCAACAAATCGTTTGGCACAAATCCGTGCGCGGGTGCTAAAAAGAGCAGCATGGGCGTGCTTAGGACGTCGTTTGGCAGAAATCCACGTGCGCGCTCTGCCAAAAGCAGCATGTGCATGCACAACTTGTGGTTTGGCAGAAAACAACGTCCGCGTCTGCCAAAACATGCATATGCATGCTTAACAAGTGGTTTGGCACAAATCCGTGTGCGGGTGCTAAAAAGAACAGCATGGGCGTGCTTAGCTCGTCGTTTGGCAGAAATCCACGTGCGCGCTCTCCCAAAAGCAGCACGTGCGTGCATAACTTGTGGTTTTGCAGAAAACAACGTCCGCGTCTACCAAAAGATGCATGTGCATGCTTAACAAATGGTTTGACACAAATCCCTGCTGGGGTGCTAAAAGAAGCAGCGTGGGCGTGCTTAGCACGTCGTTTGGCAGAAATTCAAGTGCGCGTTCTGCCAAAAGCAGCATGTGCATGCATAACTTGTGGTTTGGAAGAAAACAACGTCCGCGTCTGCCAAAACATACATATGCATCCTTAATAAGTGGTTTGGCACAAATCCATGTGCGGGTGCTAAAAAGAGCAGCATGGGCGTGCTTAGCACGTCGTTTGGCAGAAACCCACGTGCGCGCTCTGCCAGAAGCAGCATGTGCATGCAGAACTTGTAGTTTGGCAGAAAACAACGTCAGCGTCTGATAAAAGATGCATATGCATGCTCAACAAGCGGTTTGGCACAAATCCATGCGCGGGTGGTAAAAAAGCAGCATGGGCGTACTTATCACGTCGTTTGGCAGAAATCCACGTTTGCGCTCTGCCAAAAGCAGCATGTGCATGCATAACTCGTGGTTTCGCAGAAAACAACGTCCGCGTCTGCCAAAAGATGCATGTGCATACTCAACAAGTGGTTTGGCACAAATCCATGCGCGGGTGCCAAAAAGAGCAGCATGGGCGTGCTTAGCACGTCGTTTGGCAGAAATCCACGTGCGAGCTCTGCCAAAAGCAGCTGGTGCATGCATAACTTGTGGTTTTGCATAAAACAACGTCCGCGTCTACCAAAAGATGAGTGTGCATGCTCAACAAGTGGTTTGGCACAAATACATGCGCGGGTGCTAAAAAGAGCAGCATGGGCGTGCTTAGGACGTCGTTTGGCAGAAATACACGTGCGCGCTCTGCGAAAAGCAGCATGTGCATGCACAACTTGTGGTTTGGCAGAAAACAACGTCCGCGTCTGCCAAAACATGCATATGCATCCTTAAGAAATGGTTTGGCACTAATCCATGTGCGGGTGCTAAAAAGAGCAGCATGGGCGTGCTTAGCACGTCGTTTGGCAGAAATCCACGTGCGCACTCTGCAAAAAGCAGCATCTGGATGCATAACTTGTGCTTTTGCAGAAAACAACGTGCGCGTCCACCAAAAGATGCATGTGCATGCTTAACAAGTGGTTTGGCACAAATCCTGCGCGGGTGCTAAAAAGAGCAGCATGGGCGTGCTTAGCACGTCGTTTGGCAGAAATCTACGTGCGCGCTCTCCCAAAAGCAGCACGTGCGTGCGTAACTTGTGGTTTTGCAGAAAACAACGTCCGCGTCTACCAAATGATGCATGTGCATGCTTAACAAATGGTTTGACACAAATCCCTGCTGGGGTCTAAAAGAAGCAGCGTGGGCGCGCTTAGCACGTCGTTTGGCAGAAATCCAAGTGCGCGTTCTGCCAAAAGCAGAATGTGCATGCATAACTTGTGGTTTGGAAGAAAACAACGTCCGCGTCTGCCAAAACATACATATGCATCCTTAATAAGTGGTTTGGCACAAATCCATGTGCGGGTGCTAAAAAGAGCAGCATGGGCGTGCTTAGCACGTCGTTTGGCAGAAACCCACGTGCGCGCTCTGCCAGAAGCAGCATGTGCATGCAGAACTTGTAGTTTGGCAGAAAACAACGTCCGCGACTGCCAAAAGATGCATATGCATGCTCAACAAGTGGTTTGGCACAAATCCATGCGCGGGTGGTAAAAAAAGCAGCATGGGCGTACTTATCACGTCGTTTGGCAGAAATCCACGTTTGCGCTCTGCCAAAAGCAGCATGTGCATGCATAACTCGTGGTTTCGCAGAAAACAACGTCCGCGTCTGCCAAAAGATGCATGTGCATACTCAACAAGTGGTTTGGCACAAATCCATGCGCGGGTGCTAAAAAGAGCAGCATGGGCGTGCTTAGCACGTCGTTTGGCAGAAATCCACGTGCGCGCTCTGCCAAAAGCAGCATGTGCATGCACAACTTGTGGTTTGGCAGTAAACAACGTCCGCGTCTGCCAAAACATGCATATGCATGCTTAACAAGTGGTTTGGCACAAATCCGTGTGCGGGTGCTAAAAAGAACAGCATGGGCGTGCGTAGCACGTCGTTTGGCAGAAATCTACGTGCGCGCTCTCCCAAAAGCAGCACGTGCGTGCATAACTTGTGGTTTTGCAGAAAACAACGTCCGCGTCTACCAAAAGATGCATGTGCATGCTTAACAAATGGTTTGACACAAATCCCTGCTGGGGTGCTAAAAGAAGCAGCGTGGGCGTGCTTAGCACGTCGTTTGGCAGAAATCCAAGTGCGCGTTCTGCCAAAAGCAGCATGTGCATGCATAACTTGTGGTTTGGAAGAAAACAACGTCCGCGTCTGCCAAACCATACATATGCATCCTTAATAAGTGGTTTGGCACAAATCCATGTGCGGGTGCTAAAAAGAGCAGCATGGGCGTGCTTAGCACGTCGTTTGGCAGAAACCCACGTGCGCGCTCTGCCACAAGCAGCATGTGCATGCAGAACTTGTAGTTTGGCAGAAAACAACGTCCGCGTCTGATAAAAGATGCATATGCATGCTCAACAAGCGGTTTGGCACAAATCCATGCGCGGGTGGTAAAAAAGCAGCATGGGCGTACTTATCACGTCGTTTGGCAGAAATCCACGTTTGCGCTCTGCCAAAAGCAGCATGTGCATGCATAACTCGTGGTTTCGCAGAAAACAACGTCCGCGTCTGCCAAAAGATGCATGTGCATACTCAACAAGTGGTTTGGCACAAATCCATGCGCGGGTGCCAAAAAGAGCAGCATGGGCGTGCTTAGCACGTCGTTTGGCAGAAATCCACGTGCGAGCTCTGCCAAAAGCAGCTGGTGCATGCATAACTTGTGGTTTTGCAGAAAACAACGTCCGCGTCTACCAAAAGGTGCATGTGCATGTTCAACAAATCGTTTGGCACAAATCCGTGCGCGGGTGCTAAAAAGAGCAGCATGGGCGTGCTTAGGACGTCGTTTGGCAGAAATCCACGTGCGCGCTCTGCCAAAAGCAGCATGTGCATGCACAACTTGTGGTTTGGCAGAAAACAACGTCCGCGTCTGCCAAAACATGCATATGCATGCTTAACAAGTGGTTTGGCACAAATCCGTGTGCGGGTGCTAAAAAGAACAGCATGGGCGTGCTTAGCTCGTCGTTTGGCAGAAATCCACGTGCGCGCTCTCCCAAAAGCAGCACGTGCGTGCATAACTTGTGGTTTTGCAGAAAACTACGTCCGCGTCTACCAAAAGATGCATGTGCATGCTTAACAAATGGTTTGACACAAATCCCTGCTGGGGTGCTAAAAGAAGCAGCGTGGGCGTGCTTAGCACGTCGTTTGGCAGAAATCCAAGTGCGCGTTCTGCCAAAAGCAGCATGTGCATGCATAACTTGTGGTTTGGAAGAAAACAACGTCCGCGTCTGCCAAAACATACATATGCATCCTTAATAGGTGGTTTGGCACAAATCCATGTGCGGGTGCTAAAAAGAGCAGCATGGGCGTGCTTAGCACGTCGTTTGGCAGAAACCCACGTGCGCGCTCTGCCAGAAGCAGCATGTGCATGCAGAACTTGTAGTTTGGCAGAAAACAACGTCAGCGTCTGATAAAAGATGCATATGCATGCTCAACAAGCGGTTTGGCACAAATCCATGCGCGGGTGGTAAAAAAGCAGCATGGGCGTACTTATCACGTCGTTTGGCAGAAATCCACGTTTGCGCTCTGCCAAAAGCAGCATGTGCATGCATAACTCGTGGTTTCGCAGAAAACAACGTCCGCGTCTGCCAAAAGATGCATGTGCATACTCAACAAGTGGTTTGGCACAAATCCATGCGCGGGTGCCAAAAAGAGCAGCATGGGCGTGCTTAGCACGTCGTTTGGCAGAAATCCACGTGCGAGCTCTGCCAAAAGCAGCTGGTGCATGCATAACTTGTGGTTTTGCAGAAAACAACGTCCGCGTCTACCAAAAGGTGCATGTGCATGTTCAACAAGTCGTTTGGCACAAATCCGTGCGCGGGTGCTAAAAAGAGCAGCATGGGCGTGCTTAGGACGTCGTTTGGCAGAAATCCACGTGCGCGCTCTGCCAAAAGCAGCATGTGCATGCACAACTTGTGGTTTGGCAGAAAACAACGTCCGCGTCTGCCAAAACATGCATATGCATGGTTAACAAGTGGTTTGGCACAAATCCGTGTGCGGGTGCTAAAAAGAACAGCATGGGCGTGCTTAGCTCGTCGTTTGGCAGAAATCCACGTGCGCGCTCTCCCAAAAGCAGCACGTGCGTGCATAACTTGTTGTTTTGCAGAAAACAACGTCCGCATCTACCAAAAGACGTATGTGCATGCTTAACAAATGTTTTGACAAAAATCCATGCTGGGGTGCTAAAGAAAAGCAGCGTGGGCGTGCTTAGCACGTCGTTTGGCAGACATCCAAGTGCGCGCTCTGCCAAAAGCAGCATGTGCTTGCATATCTTGTGGTTTTGCAGAAAACAACGTCCGCGTCTACCAAAAGATGCATCTGCATGCTTAACAAGTATTTTGGCACAAATCCATGCGTGGGTGGTAAGAACAGCAGCATAGGCGTACTTAGCACGTGGTTTGGCAGAAATCTACGTGCGCGCTCTGCCAAAAGCAGCATGTGCATGCATAACTTGTGGTTTCGCAGAAAACAACGTCCGCGTCTGCCAAAACATGCATATGCATGTTTAAGAAGTGGTTTGCCACAAATCCATGTGCGGGTGCTAAAAAGAGCAGCATGGGCGTGCTTAGAACGTTGTTTGAAAGAAATCCACGCGCGCGCTCTGCCAAAAGCAGAATGTGCATGCATAACTTGTGGTTTTGCATAAAACAACGTCCGCGTCTACGAAAAGATGCATGTGCATGCTCAACAAGTGATTTGGGACAAATACATGCGCGGGTGCAAAAAAGAGCAATATGGGCGTGCTTAGCACGTCGTTTGGCAGAAATCCACGTGCGCGCTCTGCCAAAAGCAGCATGTGCATGGGTAACTTGTGGTTTGGCAGAAAAAAACGTCCGCCTCTGCCAAAACATGCATATGCATCCTTAACAAGTGGTTTGGCACAAATCTATGTGCGGGTGCTAAAAAGAACCGCTTGGGCGTGCTTAGCACGTCGTTTGGCAGAAATCTACGTGCGAGCTCTGCCAAAAGCAGCATGTGCATGCATAACTTGTGGTTCTGCAGAAAACAACGTCCGCGTCTACCAAAAGATGCATGTGCATGGTCAACAAGTGTTTGGCACAAATCCATGCGCGGATGCTAAAAAGAGCAGCATGGGCGTGCTTAGCACGTCGTTTGGCAGAAATCCACGTGCACGGTCTGCGAAAAGCACCATGTGCATGCATAACTTGTGGTTTTGCAGAAAACAACGTCCGCGTCTACCAAAAGATGCATGTGCATGCTTAACAAGTGGTTTGGCAGAAATCCATGCGCGGGTGGTAAAAACAGCAGCATAGGCGTGCTTAGCACGTCGTTTGGCAGAAATCCACGTGCGCGCTCTACCAAAAGCAGCTTGTGCATGCATAACTTGTGGTTTCGCAGAACACAACGTCCGCGTCTACCAAAACCATGTGCATGCATGTGCATGCTCAACAAATGGTTTGACACAAATCCATGCTGGGGTGCTAAAAAGAGCAACCTGGGCGTGCTTAGCACGTCGTTTGGCAATAATCCAAGAGCGTGCTGTGCCAAAAGCAGCATGTGCATGCATAACTTGTGGTTTCGCAGAACACAACGTCCGCGTCTGCCAAAACATGCATGTGCATGATTGAGAAGTGGTTTGGCACAAATCCATGCGCGGGTGCTAAAAAGAGCAGCATGGGCGTGCTTAGCACGTCGTTTGGCAGAAATCCACCTGCGCGCTCTGCCAGAAAGCTGCATGTGCATACATAACTTGTGGTTTTGCAGAAAAACACATCCGCGTCTACCAAAAGATGCATCTGCATGCTTAACAAGTGGTTTCGCACAAATCCATGTGCGGGTGCTAAAAAGAGCAGCATGGGCGTGCTTAGCACGTCGTTTGGCAGAAATGCACGTGCGCGCTCTGCCAAAAGCAGGACGTGCATGCATAACTTTTGGTTTGGCATAAAACAACGTCCACGTCTGCCAGAAGATGGATGTGCATGCTCAACAAGTGGTTGCGCACAAATCCATGCGCGGGTGCTAAAAAGAGCAGCATGGGCGTGCTTAGGACGTCGTTTGGCAGAAATCCACGTGCACGCTCTGCCAAAAGCCGCATGTGCATGCACAACTTGTGGTTTGGCAGAAAACAACGTCCGCGTCTGCCAAAATATGCATATGCATGCTTAACAAGTGGTTTGGCACAAATCCATGTGCGGGTGCTAAAAAGAAGAGCATGGGCGTGCTTAGCACGTCGTTTGGCAGAAATCTACGTGCGAGCTCTGCCAAAAGCAGCATTGCATGCATAACTTGTGGTTTTGCAGAAAACAACGTCCGCGTCTACCAAAAGATGCATGTGCATGCTCAACAAGTGGTTTGGCACAAATACATGCGCGGATGCTAAAAAGAGCAGCATGGGCGTGCTTAGCACGTCCTTTGGCAGAAATCCACGTGCGCGGTCTGCGAAAAGCACCATGTGCATTCATAACTTGTGGTTTTGCAGAAAACAACGTCCGCGTCTACTAAAATATGCATGTGCATGCTTAACAAATGGTTTGACACAAATCCATGCTGGGGTGCTAAAAAAAGCAGCATGGGCGTGCTTACCACGTCGTTTGGCAGAAATCCAAGTGGGCGCTCTGCCAAAAGCAGCATGTGCATGCATAACTTGTTGTTTGGAAGAAAACAACGTCCGCGTCTGCCAAAACATGCATATGCATCCTTGAGAAGTGGTTTGGCACCAATCCAAGCGCGGGTGCTAAAAAGAGCAGCATGGGCATGCTTAGCATGTCGTTTGGCAGAAATCCACGTGCGCGCTCTGCCAAAAGCAGCATGTGCATGCATAACTTGTGGTTTTGCAGAAAACAACGTCCGCGTCTACCAAAAGATGCATGTGCATGCTCAACAAGTGGTTTGGCACAAATCCATGCGCGGATGCTAAAAAGAGCAGCATGGGCGTGCTGAGCACGACGTTTGGCAGAAATCCACGTGCGCGGTCTGCGAAAAGCACCATGTGCATTCATAACTTGTGGTTTTGCAGAAAACAACGTCCGCGTCTACAAAAAGATGCATGTGCATGCTTAACAAGTGGTTTGGCACAAATCCATGTGCGGGTGGTAAAAACAGCAGCATAGGCGTGCTTAGCACGTCGTTTGGCAGAAATCCACGTGCGCGCTCTGCCAAAAGCAGCATGTGCATGTATAACTTGTGGTTTCGCAGAACGCAACGTCCGCGTCTACCAAAAGATGCATGTGCATGCTCAACAAATGGTTTGGCACAAATCCATGCGCGGGTGCTAAAAAGAGCAGCATGGGCGTGCTTAGGACGTCGTTTGGCAGAAATCTACGTGCGCGCTCTGCCAAACGCAGCATGTGCATGCACAACTTGTGGTTTGGCAGAAAACAACGTCCGCGTCTGCCAAAACATGCATATGCATGCTTAACAAGTGGTTTGGCACAAATCCATGCGCGGGTGCTAAGAAGAGCAGTATGGGCGTGCTTAGCACGTCGTTTGGCAGAAATCCACGTGCGCGCTCTGCCAAAAGCAGCATGTGCATGCGTAACTTGTGGTTTGGCAGAAAAAAACGTCCGCGTCTGCCAAAACATGCATATGCATCGTTAAGAAGTGGTTTTGCACTAATCCATGTGCGGGTGCTAAAAAGAGCAGCATGGGCGCGCTTAGGACGTCGTTTGGCAGAAATCCAAGTGCGCGCTCTGCCATAAGCAGCATGTGCATTCATAACTTGTGGTTTGGAAGAAAACAACGTCCGCGTCTGCCAAAACATGCATATGCATCCTTAAGAAGTGGTTTCGCACGAATCCATGCGCGGGTGCTTAAAAGAGCAGCATGGGCATGCTTAGCACGACGTTTGGCATAAATCCACGTGCGCGCTCTGCAAAAAGCAGCATCTGCATGCATAACTTGTGGTTTTGCAGAAAACAACGTCCGCGTCCACCGAAATATGCATGTGCATGCTTAACAACTGGTTTGGCACAAATCCATGCGCGGGTTCTAGAAAGAGCAGCATGGGCGTGCTTAGCACGTCGTTTGGCAGAAATCTACGTGCGCGCTCTCCCAAAAGCAGCACGTGCGTGCATAACTTGTGGTTTTGCAGAAAACAACGTCCGCGTTTACTAAAATATGCATGTGCATGCTTAACAAATGGTTTGACACAAATCCATGCTGGGGTGCTAAAAAAAGCAGCATGGGCGTGCTTAGCACGTCGTTTGGCAGAAATCCACGTGCGCGCTCTGCCAAAAGCAGCATGTGCATGCATAACTTGTGGTTTTGCAGAAAACAACGTCCGCGTCTACCAAAAGATGCATGTGCATGCTCAACAAGTGGTTTGGCACAAATCCATGCGCGGGTGGTAAAAAAACAGCATGGGCGTACTTATCACGTCGTTTGGCAGAAATCCACGTTTGCGCTCTGCCAAAAGCAGCATGTGCATGCATAACTCGTGGTTTCGCAGAAAACAACGTCCGCGTCTGCCAAAAGATGCATGTGCATACTCAACAAGTGGTTTGGCACAAATCCATGCGCGGGTGCTAAAAAGAGCAGCATGGGCGTGCTTAGCACGTCGTTTGGGAGAAATCCACGTGCGAGCTCTGCCAAAAGCAGCATGTGCATGCATAACTTGTGGTTTTGCAGAAAACAACGTCCGCGTCTACCAAAAGGTGCATGTGCATGCTCAACAAGTCGTTTGGCACAAATCCGTGCGCGGGTGCTAAAAAGAGCAGCATGGGCGTGCTTAGGACGTCGTTTGGCAGAAATCCACGTGCGCGCTCTGCCAAAAGCAGCATGTGCATGAACAACTTGTGGTTTGGCAGAAAACAACGCCCGCGTCTGCGAAAACATGCATATGCATGCTTAACAAGTGGTTTGGCACAAATCCGTGTGCGGGTGCTAAAAAGAACAGCATGGGCGTGCTTAGCTCGTCGTTTGGCAGAAATCCACGTGCGCGCTCTCCCAAAAGCAGCACGTGCGTGCATAACTTGTTGTTTTGCAGAAAACAACGTCCGCGTCTACCAAAAGATGTATGTGCATGCTTAACAAATGTTTTGACAAAAATCCATGCTGGGGTGGTAAAAAAAGCAACGTGGGCGTGCTTAGCACGTCGTTTGGCAGACATCCAAGTGCGCGCTCTGCCAAAAGCAGCATGTGCTTGCATATCTTGTGGTTTTGCAGAAAACAACGTCCGCGTCTACCAAAAGATGCATCTGCATGCTTAACAAGTATTTTGGCACAAATCCATGCGCGGGTGGAAAGAACAGCAGCATAGGCGTACTTAGCACGTCGTTTGGCAGAAATCCACGTGCGCACTCTGCCAAAAGCAGCATGTGCATGCATAACTTGTGGTTTCGCAGAAAACAACGTCCGCGTCTGCCAAAACATGCATATGCATCCTTAAGAAATGGTTTGGCACTAATCCATGTGCGGGTGCTAAAAAGAGCAGCATGGGCGTGCTTAGCACGTCGTTTGGCAGAAATCCACGTGCGCACTCTGCAAAAAGCAGCATCTGGATGCATAACTTGTGCTTTTGCAGAAAACAACGTGCGCGTCCACCAAAAGATGCATGTGCATGCTTAACAAGTGGTTTGGCACAAATCCTGCGCGGGTGCTAAAAAGAGCAGCATGGGCGTGCTTAGCACGTCGTTTGGCAGAAATCTACGTGCGCGCTCTCCCAAAAGCAGCACGTGCGTGCGTAACTTGTGGTTTTGCAGAAAACAACGTCCGCGTCTACCAAATGATGCATGTGCATGCTTAACAAATGGTTTGACACAAATCCCTGCTGGGGTCTAAAAGAAGCAGCGTGGGCGTGCTTAGCACGTCGTTTGGCAGAAATCCAAGTGCGCGTTCTGCCAAAAGCAGAATGTGCATGCATAACTTGTGGTTTGGAAGAAAACAACGTCCGCGTCTGCCAAAACATACATATGCATCCTTAATAAGTGGTTTGGCACAAATCCATGTGCGGGTGCTAAAAAGAGCAGCATGGGCGTGCTTAGCACGTCGTTTGGCAGAAACCCACGTGCGCACTCTGCCAGAAGCAGCATGTGCATGCAGAACTTGTAGTTTGGCAGAAAACAACGTCCGCGACTGCCAAAAGATGCATATGCATGCTCAACAAGTGGTTTGGCACAAATCCATGCGCGGGTGGTAAAAAAAGCAGCATGGGCGTACTTATCACGTCGTTTGGCAGAAATCCACGTTTGCGCTCTGCCAAAAGCAGCATGTGCATGCATAACTCGTGGTTTCGCAGAAAACAACGTCCGCGTCTGCCAAAAGATGCATGTGCATACTCAACAAGTGGTTTGGCACAAATCCATGCGCGGGTGCTAAAAAGAGCAGCATGGGCGTGCTTAGCACGTCGTTTGGCAGAAATCCACGTGCGCGCTCTGCCAAAAGCAGCATGTGCATGCACAACTTGTGGTTTGGCAGTAAACAACGTCCGCGTCTGCCAAAACATGCATATGCATGCTTAACAAGTGGTTTGGCACAAATCCGTGTGCGGGTGCTAAAAAGAACAGCATGGGCGTGCGTAGCACGTCGTTTGGCAGAAATCTACGTGCGCGCTCTCCCAAAAGCAGCACGTGCGTGCATAACTTGTGGTTTTGCAGAAAACAACGTCCGCGTCTACCAAAAGATGCATGTGCATGCTTAACAAATGGTTTGACACAAATCCCTGCTGGGGTGCTAAAAGAAGCAGCGTGGGCGTGCTTAGCACGTCGTTTGGCAGAAATCCAAGTGCGCGTTCTGCCAAAAGCAGCATGTGCATGCATAACTTGTGGTTTGGAAGAAAACAACGTCCGCGTCTGCCAAAACATACATATGCATCCTTAATAAGTGGTTTGGCACAAATCCATGTGCGGGTGCTAAAAAGAGCAGCATGGGCGTGCTTAGCACGTCGTTTGGCAGAAACCCACGTGCGCGCTCTGCCAGAAGCAGCATGTGCATGCAGAACTTGTAGTTTGGCAGAAAACAACGTCAGCGTCTGATAAAAGATGCATATGCATGCTCAACAAGCGGTTTGGCACAAATCCATGCGCGGGTGGTAAAAAAGCAGCATGGGCGTACTTATCACGTCGTTTGGCAGAAATCCACGTTTGCGCTCTGCCAAAAGCAGCATGTGCATGCATAACTCGTGGTTTCGCAGAAAACAACGTCCGCGTCTGCCAAAAGATGCATGTGCATACTCAACAAGTGGTTTGGCACAAATCCATGCGCGGGTGCCAAAAAGAGCAGCATGGGCGTGCTTAGCACGTCGTTTGGCAGAAATCCACGTGCGAGCTCTGCCAAAAGCAGCTGGTGCATGCATAACTTGTGGTTTTGCAGAAAACAACGTCCGCGTCTACCAAAAGGTGCATGTGCATGTTCAACAAGTCGTTTGGCACAAATCCGTGCGCGGGTGCTAAAAAGAGCAGCATGGGCGTGCTTAGGACGTCGCTTGGCAGAAATCCACGTGCGCGTTCTGCCAAAAGCAGCATGTGCATGCACAACTTGTGGTTTGGCAGAAAACAACGTCCGCGTCTGCCAAAACATGCATATGCATGCTTAACAAGTGGTTTGGCACAAATCCGTGTGCGGGTGCTAAAAAGAACAGCATGGGCGTGCTTAGCTCGTCGTTTGGCAGAAATCCACGTGCGCGCTCTCCCAAAAGCAGCACGTGCGTGCATAACTTGTGGTTTTGCAGAAAACAACGTCCGCGTCTACCAAAAGATGCATGTGCATGCTTAACAAATGTTTTGACACAAATCCATGCTGGGGTGCTAAAGAAAGCAGCGTGGGCGTGCTTAGCACGTCGTTTGGCAGAAATCCAAGTGCGCGCTCTGCCAAAAGCAGCATGTGCATGCATATCTTGTGGTTTTGCAGAAAACAACGTCCGCGTCTACCAAAAGATGCATGTGCATGCTTAACAAATGTTTTGACACAAATCCATGCTGGGGTGCTAAAAAAAGCAGCATGGGCGTGCTTAGTACGTCGTTTGGCAGAAATCCAAGTGCGCGCTCTGCCAAAAGCAGCATGTGCATGCATATCTTGTGGTTTTGCAGAAAACAACGTCCGCGTCTACCAAAAGATGCTTGTGCATGCTTAACAAGAGGTTTGGCACAAACCGATGCGCGGGTGGTAAGAACAGCAGCATAGGCGTACTTAGCACGTCGTTTGGCAGAAATCCACGTTGGCGCTAGGCCAAAATCAGCATGTGCATGCAAAACTTGTGGTTTCGCAGAAAAAGACGTCCGCGTCTGCGAAAACATGCATATGCATGTTTAAGAAGTGGTTTGGCACAAATCCATGTGCGGGTGCTAAAAAGAGCAGCATGGGCGTGCTCAGAACGTTGTTTGAAAGAAATCCACGTGCGCGCTCTGCCAAAAGCAGAATGTGCATGCATAACTTGTGGTTTTGCATAAAACAACGTCCGCGTCTACCAAAAGATGAGTGTGCATGCTCAACAAGTGGTTTGGCACAAATACGTGCGCGGGTGCTAAAAAGAGCAGCATGGGCGTGCTTAGGACGTCGTTTGGCAGAAATACACGTGCGCGCTCTGCGAAAAGCAGCATGTGCATGCACAACTTGTGGTTTGGCAGAAAACAACGTCCGCGTCTGCCAAAACATGCATATGCATCCTTAAGAAATGGTTTGGCACTAATCCATGTGCGGGTGCTAAAAAGAGCAGCATGGGCGTGCTTAGCACGTCGTTTGGCAGAAATCCACGTGCGCACTCTGCAAAAAGCAGCATCTGGATGCATAACTTGTGCTTTTGCAGAAAACAACGTGCGCGTCCACCAAAAGATGCATGTGCATGCTTAACAAGTGGTTTGGCACAAATCCTGCGCGGGTGCTAAAAAGAGCAGCATGGGCGTGCTTAGCACGTCGTTTGGCAGAAATCTACGTGCGCGCTCTCCCAAAAGCAGCACGTGCGTGCGTAACTTGTGGTTTTGCAGAAAACAACGTCCGCGTCTACCAAATGATGCATGTGCATGCTTAACAAATGGTTTGACACAAATCCCTGCTGGGGTCTAAAAGAAGCAGCGTGGGCGCGCTTAGCACGTCGTTTGGCAGAAATCCAAGTGCGCGTTCTGCCAAAAGCAGAATGTGCATGCATAACTTGTGGTTTGGAAGAAAACAACGTCCGCGTCTGCCAAAACATACATATGCATCCTTAATAAGTGGTTTGGCACAAATCCATGTGCGGGTGCTAAAAAGAGCAGCATGGGCGTGCTTAGCACGTCGTTTGGCAGAAACCCACGTGCGCGCTCTGCCAGAAGCAGCATGTGCATGCAGAACTTGTAGTTTGGCAGAAAACAACGTCCGCGACTGCCAAAAGATGCATATGCATGCTCAACAAGTGGTTTGGCACAAATCCATGCGCGGGTGGTAAAAAAAGCAGCATGGGCGTACTTATCACGTCGTTTGGCAGAAATCCACGTTTGCGCTCTGCCAAAAGCAGCATGTGCATGCATAACTCGTGGTTTCGCAGAAAACAACGTCCGCGTCTGCCAAAAGATGCATGTGCATACTCAACAAGTGGTTTGGCACAAATCCATGCGCGGGTGCTAAAAAGAGCAGCATGGGCGTGCTTAGCACGTCGTTTGGCAGAAATCCACGTGCGCGCTCTGCCAAAAGCAGCATGTGCATGCACAACTTGTGGTTTGGCAGTAAACAACGTCCGCGTCTGCCAAAACATGCATATGCATGCTTAACAAGTGGTTTGGCACAAATCCGTGTGCGGGTGCTAAAAAGAACAGCATGGGCGTGCGTAGCACGTCGTTTGGCAGAAATCTACGTGCGCGCTCTCCCAAAAGCAGCACGTGCGTGCATAACTTGTGGTTTTGCAGAAAACAACGTCCGCGTCTACCAAAAGATGCATGTGCATGCTTAACAAATGGTTTGACACAAATCCCTGCTGGGGTGCTAAAAGAAGCAGCGTGGGCGTGCTTAGCACGTCGTTTGGCAGAAATCCAAGTGCGCGTTCTGCCAAAAGCAGCATGTGCATGCATAACTTGTGGTTTGGAAGAAAACAACGTCCGCGTCTGCCAAACCATACATATGCATCCTTAATAAGTGGTTTGGCACAAATCCATGTGCGGGTGCTAAAAAGAGCAGCATGGGCGTGCTTAGCACGTCGTTTGGCAGAAACCCACGTGCGCGCTCTGCCAGAAGCAGCATGTGCATGCAGAACTTGTAGTTTGGCAGAAAACAACGTCCGCGTCTGATAAAAGATGCATATGCATGCTCAACAAGCGGTTTGGCACAAATCCATGCGCGGGTGGTAAAAAAGCAGCATGGGCGTACTTATCACGTCGTTTGGCAGAAATCCACGTTTGCGCTCTGCCAAAAGCAGCATGTGCATGCATAACTCGTGGTTTCGCAGAAAACAACGTCCGCGTCTGCCAAAAGATGCATGTGCATACTCAACAAGTGGTTTGGCACAAATCCATGCGCGGGTGCCAAAAAGAGCAGCATGGGCGTGCTTAGCACGTCGTTTGGCAGAAATCCACGTGCGAGCTCTGCCAAAAGCAGCTGGTGCATGCATAACTTGTGGTTTTGCAGAAAACAACGTCCGCGTCTACCAAAAGGTGCATGTGCATGTTCAACAAATCGTTTGGCACAAATCCGTGCGCGGGTGCTAAAAAGAGCAGCATGGGCGTGCTTAGGACGTCGTTTGGCAGAAATCCACGTGCGCGCTCTGCCAAAAGCAGCATGTGCATGCACAACTTGTGGTTTGGCAGAAAACAACGTCCGCGTCTGCCAAAACATGCATATGCATGCTTAACAAGTGGTTTGGCACAAATCCGTGTGCGGGTGCTAAAAAGAACAGCATGGGCGTGCTTAGCTCGTCGTTTGGCAGAAATCCACGTGCGCGCTCTCCCAAAAGCAGCACGTGCGTGCATAACTTGTGGTTTTGCAGAAAACAACGTCCGCGTCTACCAAAAGATGCATGTGCATGCTTAACAAATGGTTTGACACAAATCCCTGCTGGGGTGCTAAAAGAAGCAGCGTGGGCGTGCTTAGCACGTCGTTTGGCAGAAATCCAAGTGCGCGTTCTGCCAAAAGCAGCATGTGCATGCATAACTTGTGGTTTGGAAGAAAACAACGTCCGCGTCTGCCAAAACATACATATGCATCCTTAATAAGTGGTTTGGCACAAATCCATGTGCGGGTGCTAAAAAGAGCAGCATGGGCGTGCTTAGCACGTCGTTTGGCAGAAACCCACGTGCGCGCTCTGCCAGAAGCAGCATGTGCATGCAGAACTTGTAGTTTGGCAGAAAACAACGTCAGCGTCTGACAAAAGATGCATATGCATGCTCAACAAGCGGTTTGGCACAAATCCATGCGCGGGTGGTAAAAAAGCAGCATGGGCGTACTTATCACGTCGTTTGGCAGAAATCCACGTTTGCGCTCTGCCAAAAGCAGCATGTGCATGCATAACTCGTGGTTTCGCAGAAAACAACGTCCGCGTCTGCCAAAAGATGCATGTGCATACTCAACAAGTGGTTTGGCACAAATCCATGCGCGGGTGCCAAAAAGAGCAGCATGGGCGTGCTTAGCACGTCGTTTGGCAGAAATCCACGTGCGAGCTCTGCCAAAAGCAGCTGGTGCATGCATAACTTGTGGTTTTGCAGAAAACAACGTCCGCGTCTACCAAAAGGTGCATGTGCATGTTCAACAAGTCGTTTGGCACAAATCCGTGCGCGGGTGCTAAAAAGAGCAGCATGGGCGTGCTTAGGACGTCGTTTGGCAGAAATCCACGTGCGCGCTCTGCCAAAAGCAGCATGTGCATGCACAACTTGTGGTTTGGCAGAAAACAACGTCCGCGTCTGCCAAAACATGCATATGCATGGTTAACAAGTGGTTTGGCACAAATCCGTGTGCGGGTGCTAAAAAGAACAGCATGGGCGTGCTTAGCTCGTCGTTTGGCAGAAATCCACGTGCGCGCTCTCCCAAAAGCAGCACGTGCGTGCATAACTTGTTGTTTTGCAGAAAACAACGTCCGCATCTACCAAAAGACGTATGTGCATGCTTAACAATTGTTTTGACAAAAATCCATGCTGGGGTGCTAAAGAAAAGCAGCGTGGGCGTGCTTAGCACGTCGTTTGGCAGACATCCAAGTGCGCGCTCTGCCAAAAGCAGCATGTGCTTGCATATCTTGTGGTTTTGCAGAAAACAACGTCCGCGTCTACCAAAAGATGCATCTGCATGCTTAACAAGTATTTTGGCACAAATCCATGCGTGGGTGGTAAGAACAGCAGCATAGGCGTACTTAGCACGTGGTTTGGCAGAAATCTACGTGCGCGCTCTGCCAAAAGCAGCATGTGCATGCATAACTTGTGGTTTCGCAGAAAACAACGTCCGCGTCTGCCAAAACATGCATATGCATGTTTAAGAAGTGGTTTGCCACAAATCCATGTGCGGGTGCTAAAAAGAGCAGCATGGGCGTGCTTAGAACGTTGTTTGAAAGAAATCCACGCGCGCGCTCTGCCAAAAGCAGAATGTGCATGCATAACTTGTGGTTTTGCATAAAACAACGTCCGCGTCTACGAAAAGATGCATGTGCATGCTCAACAAGTGATTTGGGACAAATACATGCGCGGGTGCAAAAAAGAGCAATATGGGCGTGCTTAGCACGTCGTTTGGCAGAAATCCACGTGCGCGCTCTGCCAAAAGCAGCATGTGCATGGGTAACTTGTGGTTTGGCAGAAAAAAACGTCCGCCTCTGCCAAAACATGCATATGCATCCTTAACAAGTGGTTTGGCACAAATCTATGTGCGGGTGCTAAAAGAACCGCTTGGGCGTGCTTAGCACGTCGTTTGGCAGAAATCTACGTGCGAGCTCTGCCAAAAGCAGCATGTGCATGCATAACTTGTGGTTCTGCAGAAAACAACGTCCGCGTCTACCAAAAGATGCATGTGCATGGTCAACAAGTGTTTGGCACAAATCCATGCGCGGATGCTAAAAAGAGCAGCATGGGCGTGCTTAGCACGTCGTTTGGCAGAAATCCACGTGCACGGTCTGCGAAAAGCACCATGTGCATGCATAACTTGTGGTTTTGCAGAAAACAACGTCCGCGTCTACCAAAAGATGCATGTGCATGCTTAACAAGTGGTTTGGCAGAAATCCATGCGCGGGTGGTAAAAACAGCAGCATAGGCGTGCTTAGCACGTCGTTTGGCAGAAATCCACGTGCGCGCTCTACCAAAAGCAGCTTGTGCATGCATAACTTGTGGTTTCGCAGAACACAACGTCCGCGTCTACCAAAACCATGTGCATGCATGTGCATGCTCAACAAATGGTTTGACACAAATCCATGCTGGGGTGCTAAAAAGAGCAACCTGGGCGTGCTTAGCACGTCGTTTGGCAATAATCCAAGAGCGTGCTGTGCCAAAAGCAGCATGTGCATGCATAACTTGTGGTTTCGCAGAACACAACGTCCGCGTCTGCCAAAACATGCATGTGCATGATTGAGAAGTGGTTTGGCACAAATCCATGCGCGGGTGCTAAAAAGAGCAGCATGGGCGTGCTTAGCACGTCGTTTGGCAGAAATCCACCTGCGCGCTCTGCCAGAAAGCTGCATGTGCATACATAACTTGTGGTTTTGCAGAAAAACACATCCGCGTCTACCAAAAGATGCATCTGCATGCTTAACAAGTGGTTTCGCACAAATCCATGTGCGGGTGCTAAAAAGAGCAGCATGGGCGTGCTTAGCACGTCGTTTGGCAGAAATGCACGTGCGCGCTCTGCCAAAAGCAGGACGTGCATGCATAACTTTTGGTTTGGCATAAAACAACGTCCACGTCTGCCAGAAGATGGATGTGCATGCTCAACAAGTGGTTGCGCACAAATCCATGCGCGGGTGCTAAAAAGAGCAGCATGGGCGTGCTTAGGACGTCGTTTGGCAGAAATCCACGTGCACGCTCTGCCAAAAGCCGCATGTGCATGCACAACTTGTGGTTTGGCAGAAAACAACGTCCGCGTCTGCCAAAATATGCATATGCATGCTTAACAAGTGGTTTGGCACAAATCCATGTGCGGGTGCTAAAAGAAGAGCATGGGCGTGCTTAGCACGTCGTTTGGCAGAAATCTACGTGCGAGCTCTGCCAAAAGCAGCATTGCATGCATAACTTGTGGTTTTGCAGAAAACAACGTCCGCGTCTACCAAAAGATGCATGTGCATGCTCAACAAGTGGTTTGGCACAAATACATGCGCGGATGCTAAAAAGAGCAGCATGGGCGTGCTTAGCACGTCCTTTGGCAGAAATCCACGTGCGCGGTCTGCGAAAAGCACCATGTGCATTCATAACTTGTGGTTTTGCAGAAAACAACGTCCGCGTCTACCAAAAGATGCATGTGCATGCTCAACAAGTGGTTTGGCACAAATCCATGCGCGGATGCTAAAAACAGCAGCATAGGCGTGCTTAGCACGTCGTTTGGCAGAAATCCACGTGCGCGCTCTGCCAAAAGCAGCATGTGCATGCATAACTTGTGGTTTCGCAGAACGCAACGTCCGCGTCTACCAAAAGATGCATGTGCATGCTCAACAAATGGTTTGGCACAAATCCATGCGCGGGTGCTAAAAAGAGCAGCATGGGCGTGCTTAGGACGTCGTTTGGCAGAAATCTACGTGCGCGCTCTGCCAAACGCAGCATGTGCATGCACAACTTGTGGTTTGGCAGAAAACAACGTCCGCGTCTGCCAAAACATGCATATGCATGCTTAACAAGTGGTTTGGCACAAATCCATGCGCGGGTGCTAAGAAGAGCAGTATGGGCGTGCTTAGCACGTCGTTTGGCAGAAATCCACGTGCGCGCTCTGCCAAAAGCAGCATGTGCATGCGTAACTTGTGGTTTGGCAGAAAAAAACGTCCGCGTCTGCCAAAACATGCATATGCATCGTTAAGAAGTGGTTTTGCACTAATCCATGTGCGGGTGCTAAAAAGAGCAGCATGGGCGCGCTTAGGACGTCGTTTGGCAGAAATCCAAGTGCGCGCTCTGCCATAAGCAGCATGTGCATTCATAACTTGTGGTTTGGAAGAAAACAACGTCCGCGTCTGCCAAAACATGCATATGCATCCTTAAGAAGTGGTTTCGCACGAATCCATGCGCGGGTGCTTAAAATAGCAGCATGGGCATGCTTAGCACGACGTTTGGCATAAATCCACGTGCGCGCTCTGCAAAAAGCAGCATCTGCATGCATAACTTGTGGTTTTGCAGAAAACAACGTCCGCGTCCACCGAAATATGCATGTGCATGCTTAACAACTGGTTTGGCACAAATCCATGCGCGGGTTCTAGAAAGAGCAGCATGGGCGTGCTTAGCACGTCGTTTGGCAGAAATCTACGTGCGCGCTCTCCCAAAAGCAGCACGTGCGTGCATAACTTGTGGTTTTGCAGAAAACAACGTCCGCGTTTACTAAAATATGCATGTGCATGCTTAACAAATGGTTTGACACAAATCCATGCTGGGGTGCTAAAAAAAGCAGCATGGGCGTGCTTAGCACGTCGTTTGGCAGAAATCCACGTGCGCGCTCTGCCAAAAGCAGCATGTGCATGCATAACTTGTGGTTTTGCAGAAAACAACGTCCGCGTCTACCAAAAGATGCATGTGCATGCTCAACAAGTGGTTTGGCACAAATCCATGCGCGGGTGGTAAAAAAACAGCATGGGCGTACTTATCACGTCGTTTGGCAGAAATCCACGTTTGCGCTCTGCCAAAAGCAGCATGTGCATGCATAACTCGTGGTTTCGCAGAAAACAACGTCCGCGTCTGCCAAAAGATGCATGTGCATACTCAACAAGTGGTTTGGCACAAATCCATGCGCGGGTGCTAAAAAGAGCAGCATGGGCGTGCTTAGCACGTCGTTTGGGAGAAATCCACGTGCGAGCTCTGCCAAAAGCAGCATGTGCATGCATAACTTGTGGTTTTGCAGAAAACAACGTCCGCGTCTACCAAAAGGTGCATGTGCATGCTCAACAAGTCGTTTGGCACAAATCCATGCGCGGGTGCTAAAAAGAGCAGCATGGGCGTGCTTAGGACGTCGTTTGGCAGAAATCCACGTGCGCGCTCTGCCAAAAGCAGCATGTGCATGAACAACTTGTGGTTTGGCAGAAAACAACGCCCGCGTCTGCGAAAACATGCATATGCATGCTTAACAAGTGGTTTGGCACAAATCTGTGTGCGGGTGCTAAAAAGAACAGCATGGGCGTGCTTAGCTCGTCGTTTGGCAGAAATCCACGTGCGCGCTCTCCCAAAAGCAGCACGTGCGTGCATAACTTGTTGTTTTGCAGAAAACAACGTCCGCGTCTACCAAAAGATGTATGTGCATGCTTAACAAATGTTTTGACAAAAATCCATGCTGGGGTGGTAAAAAAAGCAACGTGGGCGTGCTTAGCACGTCGTTTGGCAGACATCCAAGTGCGCGCTCTGCCAAAAGCAGCATGTGCTTGCATATCTTGTGGTTTTGCAGAAAACAACGTCCGCGTCTACCAAAAGATGCATCTGCATGCTTAACAAGTATTTTGGCACAAATCCATGCGCGGGTGGAAAGAACAGCAGCATAGGCGTACTTAGCACGTCGTTTGGCAGAAATTCACGTGCGCACTCTGCCAAAAGCAGCATGTGCATGCATAACTTGTGGTTTCGCAGAAAACAACGTCCGCGTCTGCCAAAACATGCATATGCATGTTTAAGAAGTGGTTTGCCACAAATCCATGTGCGGGTGCTAAAAAGAGCAGCATGGGCGTGCTTAGAACGTTGTTTGAAAGAAATCCACGCGCGCGCTCTGCCAAAAGCAGAATGTGCATGCATAACTTGTGGTTTTGCATAAGACAATGTCCGCGTCTACGAAAGGATGCATGTGCATGCTCAACAAGTGGTTTGGGACAAATCCATGCGCGGGTGCTAAAAAGAGCAATATGGGCGTGCTTAGCACGTCGTTTGGCAGAAATCCACGTGCGCGCTCTGCCAAAAGCAGCATGTGCATGGGTAACTTGTGGTTTGGCAGAAAAAAACGTCCGCGTCTGCCAAAACATGCATATGCATGCTTAACAAGTGGTTTGGCACAAATCCATGTGCGGGTGCTAAAAAGAACAGCTTGGGCGTGCTTAGCACGTCGTTTGGCAGAAATCTACGTGCGAGCTCTGCCAAAAGCAGCATGTGCATGCATAACTTGTGGTTTTGCAGAAAACAACGTCCGCGTCTGCCAAAACATGCATATGCATCCTTAACAAGTGGTCTGGCACAAATCCATGTGCGGGTGCTAAAAAGAACAGCATGGGCGTGCTTAGCACGTCGTTTGGCAGAAATGCACGTGCGCGCTCTGCCAAAAGCAGGACGTGCATGCATATCTTGTGGTTTGGCAGAAAACAACGTCCACGTCTGCCAAAAGATGGATGTGCATGCTCAACAAGTGGTTTGGCACAAATCCATGCGCGGGTGCTAAAAAGAGCAGCATGGGCGTGCTTAGGACGTCGTTTGGCAGAAATCCACGTGCGCACTCTGCCAAAAGCAGCTTGTGCATGCACAACTTGTGGTTTGGCAGAAAACAACGTCCGCGTCTGCCACAACATGCATACGCATGCTTAACAAGTGGTTTGGCACAAATCCATGTGCGGGTGCTAAAAAGAACAGCTTGGGCGTGCTTAGCACGTCGTTTGGCAGAAATCTACGTGCGAGCTCTGCCAAAAGCAGCATGTGCATGCATAACTTGTGGTTTTGCAGAAAAATACGTCCGCGTCTACCAAAAGATGCATGTGCATGGTCAACAAGTGGTTTGGCACAAATCCATGTGCGGATGCTAAAAAGAGCAGCATGGGCGTGCTTAGCACGTCGTTTGGCAGAAATCCACGTGCACGGTCTGCGAAAAGCACCATGTGCATGCATAACTTGTGGTTTTGCAGAAAACAACGTCCGCGTCTACCAAAAGATGCATGTGCATGCTTAACAAGTGGTTTGGTAGAAATCCATGCGCGGGTGGTAAAAACAGCAGCATAGGCGTGCTTAGCACGTCGTTTGGCAGAAATCCACGTGCGCGCTCTGCCAAAAGCAGCTTGTGCATGCATAACTTGTGGTTTCGCAGAACACAACGTCCGCGTCTACCAAAAGCATGTGCATGCATGTGAATGCTGAACAAATGGTTTGACACAAATCCATGCTGGGGTGCTAAAAAGAGCAGCGTGGGCGTGCTTAGCACGTCGTTTGGCAATAATCCAAGAGCGCGCTCTGCCAAAAGCAGCATGTGCATGCATAACTTGTGGTTTCGCAGAACACAACGTCCGCGTCTGCCAAAACATGCATGTGCATGATTGAGAAGTGGTTTGGCACAAATCCATGCGCGGGTGCTAAAAAGAGCAGCATGGGCGTGCGTAGCACGTCGTTTGGCAGAAATCCACGTGCGCGCTCTGCCAGAAAGCTGCATGTGCATACATAACTTGTGGTTTTGCAGAAAACAACATCCGCGTCTACCAAAAGATGCATCTGCATGCTTAACAAGTGGTTTCGCACAAATCCATGTGCGGGTGCTAAAAAGAGCAGCATGGGCGTGCTTAGCACGTCGTTTGGCAGAAATGCACGTGCGCGCTCTGCCAAAAGCAGGACGTGCATGCATAACTTTTGGTTTGGCATGAAACAACGTCCACGTCTGCCAAAAGATGGATGTGCATGCTCAACAAGTGGATTCGCACAAATCCATGCGCGGGTGCTAAAAAGAGCAGCATGGGCGTGCTTAGGACGTCGTTTGGCAGAAATCCACGTGCGCGCTCTTCCAAAAGCAGCATGTGCATGCGTAACTTGTGGTTTGGCAGAAAAAAACGTCCGCGTCTGCCAAAACATGCATATGCATCCTTAAGAAGTGGTTTGGCACTAATCCATGTGCGGGTGCTAAAAAGAGCAGCATGGGTGCGCTTAGCACGTCGTTTGGCAGAAATCCAAGTGCGCGCTCTGCCATGAGCAGCATGTGCATTCATAACTTGTGGTTTGGAAGAAAACAACGTCCGCGTCTGCCAAAACATGCATATGCATCCTTAAGAAGTGGTTTCGCACGAGTCCATGCGCGGGTGCTAAAAAGAGCAGCATGGGCATGCTTAGCATGTCGTTTGGCAGAAATCCACGTGCGCGCTCTGCAAAAAGCAGCATGTGCATGCACAACTTGTGGTTTTGCAGAAAACAACGTCCGCGTCTACCAAAAGATGCATGTGCATGCTCAACAAGTGGTTTGGCACAAATCCATGCGCGGGTGGTAAAAAAGAGCAGCATGGGCGTGCTTAGGACGTCGTTTGGCAGAAATCCACGTGCGCGCTCTGCCAAAAGCAGCATGTGCATGAACAACTTGTGGTTTGGCAGAAAACAACGTCCGCGTCTGCCAAAACATGCATATGCATGCTTAACAAGTGGTTTGGCACAAATCCGTGTGCGGGTGCTAAAAAGAACAGCATGGGCGTGCTTAGCTCGTCGTTTGGCAGAAATCCACGTGCGCGCTCTCCCAAAAGCAGTACGTGCGTGCATAACTTGTGGTTTTGCAGAAAAAAACGTCCGCGTCTACTAAAATATGCATGTGCATGCTTAACAAATGGTTTGACACAAATCCATGCTGGGGTGTTAAAAAATGCAGCGTGGGCGTGCTTAGCACGTCGTTTGGCAGAAATTCACGTGCGCGGGCTGTGAAAAGCACCATGCGCATGCATAACTTGTGGTTTTGCAGAAAACCACGTCCGCGTCTAGCAAAAGATGCATGTGCATGCTTAACAAGTGGTTTGGCACAAATCCATGCGCGGGTGGTAAAAACAGAAGCATAGGCGTGCTTAGCACGTCGTTTGGCAGAAATCCACGTGCGCGGTCTGCGAAAAGCACCATGTGCATGCATAACTTGTGGTTTTGCATAAAACAACGTACGCGTCTACCAAAAGATGCATGTGCATGCTCAACAAGTGGTGTGGCACAAATCCATGCGCGGGTGCTAAAAACAGCAGCATGGGCGTGCTTAGGACGTCGCTTGGCAGAAATCTACGTGCGCGCTCTGCCAAAAGCAGCATGTGCATGCGTAACTTGTGGTTTGGAAGAAAACAACGTCCGCGTCTACCAAAACATGCATATGCATCCTTAAGAAGTGGTTTGGCACAAATCCATGCGCGGGTGCTAGAAAGAGCAGCATGGGCGTGCTTAGCACGTCGTTTGGCAGAAATCTACGTGCGCGCTCTCCCAAAAGCAGCACGTGCGTGCATACCTTGCGGTTTTGCAGAAAACAACGTCCGCGTCCACCAAAAGATGCATGTACATGCTTAACAAGTGGTTTGGCACAAATCCATGCGCGGGTGCTAGAAAGAGCAGCATGGGCGTGCTTATCACGTCGTTTGGCAGAAATCTACGTGCGCGCTCTCCCAAAAGCAGCACGTGCGTGCATAACTTGTGGTTTTGCAGAAAACAACGTCCGCGTCTACTAAAATATGCATGTGCATGCTTAACAAATGGTTTGACACAAATCCATGCTGGGGTGTTAAAAAATGCAGCGTGGGCATGCTTAGCACGTCGTTTGGCAGAAATCCAAGTGCGCGCTCTGCCAAAAGCAGCATGTGCATTCATAACTTGTGGTTTGGAAGAACACAACGTCCGCGTCTGCCAAAACATGCATATGCATCCTTAAGAAGTGGTTTGGCACGAATCCATGCGCGGGTGCTAAAAAGAGCAGCATGGGCATGCTTAGCATGTCGTTTGGCAGAAATCCACGTGCGCGCTCTGCCAAAGGCAGCATGTGCATGCATAACTTGTGGTTTTGCAGAAAACAACGTCCGCGTCTACCAAAAGATGCATGTGCATGCTCAACAAGTGGTTTGGCACAAATCCATGCGCGGATGCTAAAAAGAGCAGCATGGGCGTGCTTAGCACGTCATTTGGCAGATATTCACGTGCGCGGGCTGTGAAAAGCACCATGTGCATGCATAACTTGTGGTTTTGCAGAAAACCACGTCCGCGTCTAGGAAAAGATGCATGTGCATGCTTAACAAGTGGTTTGGCACAAATCCATGCGCGGGTGGTAAAAACAGCAGCATAGGCGTGCTTAGCACGTCGTTTGGCAGAAATCCACGTGCGCGGTCTGCAAAAAGCACCATGTGCATGCATAACTTGTGGTTTTGCATAAAACAACGTACGCGTCTACCAAAAGATGCATGTGCATGCTCAACAAGTGGTGTGGCACAAATCCATGCGCGGGTGCTAAAAACAGCAGCATGGGCGTGCTTAGGACGTCGCTTGGCAGAAATCTACGTGCGCGCTCTGCCAAAAGCAGCATGTGCATGCGTAACTTGTGGTTTGGAAGAAAACAACGTCCGCGTCTGCCAAAACATGCATATGCATCCTTAAGAAGTGGTTTGGCACAAATCCATGCGCGGGTGCTAGAAAGAGCAGCATGGGCGTGCTTAGCACGTCGTTTGGCAGAAATCTACGTGCGCGCTCTCCCAAAAGCAGCACGTGCGTGCATAACTTGTGGTTTTGCAGAAAACAACGTCCGCGTCTACTAAAATATGCATGTGCATGCTTAACAAATGGTTTGACACAAATCCATGCTGGGGTGCTAAAAAAGGCAGCATAGGCGTGCTTAGCACGTCGTTTGGCAGAAATCCACGTGCGCGCTCTGCCAAAAGCAGCATGTGCATGCATAACTTGTGGTTTCGCAGAACACAACGTCCGCGTCTACCAAAAGATGCATGTGCATGCTCAACAAATGGTTTGACACAAATTCATGCTGGGCTGCTAAAAAGAGCAGCGTGGGCGTGCTTAGCACGTCGTTTGCAAAAATCCAAGTGCGCGCTCTGCCAAAAGCAGCATGTGCATGCATAACTTGTGGTTTCGCAGAACACAACGTCCGCGTCTGCCAAAACATGCATATGCATGATTGAGAAGTTTTTTGGCACAAATCCATGCGCGGGTGCTAAAAAGAGCAGCATGGGCGTGCTTAGCACGTCGTTTGGCAGAAATCCACGTGCGCGCTCTGCCAGAAAGCTGCATGTGCATACATAAATTGTGGTTTTGCAGAAAACAACATCCGCGTCTACCAAAAGATGTACGTGCATGCTCAACAGGTGCTTTGGCACAAATCCATGCGCGGGTGCTAAAAAGAGCAGCATGGGCGTGTTTAGGACGTCGCTTGGCAGAAATCCACGAGCGCGCTCTCCCAAAAGCAGCACGTGCGTGCATAACTTGTGGTTTTGCAGAAAACAACGTCCGCGTCTACTAAAATATGCATGTGCATGCTTAACAAATGGTTTGACACAAATCCATGCTGGGGTGCTAAAAAAAGCAGCGTGGGCGTGCTTAGCACGTCGTTTGGCAGAAATCCAAGTGCGCGCTCTGCCAAAAGCAGCATGTGCGTGCATAACTTGTGGTTTGGAAGAAAACAACGTCCGCGTCTGCCAAAACATGCATATGCATCCTTAAGAAGTGGTTTGGCACGAATCCATGCGCGGGTGCTAAAAAGAGCAGCATGAGCATGTTTAGCATGTCGTTTGGCAGAAATCCGCGTGCGCGCTCTGCCAAAAGCAGCATGTGCATGCATAACTTTTGGTTTTGCAGAAAACAACGTCCGCGTCTACCAAAAGACGCATATGCATGCTCAACAAGTGGTTTGGTACAAATCCATGCGCGGATGCTAAAAAGAGCAGCATGGGCGTACTTAGCACGTCGTTTGGCAGAAATCCACGTGCGCGGTCTGCGAAAAGCACCATGTGCATGCATAACTTGTGGTTTTGCAGAAATCAACGTCCGCGTCTAGCAAAAGATGCATGTGCATGCTTAACAAGTGGTTTGGCACAAATCCATGCGCGGGTGGTAAAAGCAGCAGCATAGGCGTGCTTAGCACGTCGTTTGGCAGAAATCCACGTGCGCGCTCTGCCAGAAGCAGCATGTGCATGCATAACTTGTGGTTTCGCAGAACACAACGTCCGCGTCTACCAAAAGATGCATGTGCATGCTCCACAAATGGCTTGACACAAATCCATGCAGGGGTGCTAAAAAGAGCAGCGTGGGCGTGCTTAGCACGTCGTCTGGCAAAAATCCAAGTGCGCGCTCTGCCAAAAGCAGCATGTGCATGCATAACTTGTGGTTTCGCAGAACACAACGTCCGCGTCTGCCAAAACATGCATATGCATGATTGAGAAGTGGTTTGGCACAAATCCATGCGCGGGTGCTAAAAAGAGCAGCATAGGCGTGCTTAGCACGTCGTTTGGCAAAAATCCACGTGCGCGCTCTGCCAGAAAGCTGCATGTGCATACATAACTTGTGGTTTTGCAGAAAACAACATCCGCGTCTACCAAAAGATGCATGGGCATGCTTAACAAGTGGTTTGGTACAAATCCATGCGCGGGTTCTAGAAAGAGCAGCATGGGCGTGCTTAGCACGTCGTTTGGCAGAAATCTACGTGCGCGCTCTGCCAAAAGCAGCATGTGCATGCATAACTTGTGGTTTTGCAGAAAACAACGTCCGCGTCTACCAAAAGATGCATGTGCATGCTTAACAAATGGGTTGACACAAATCCATGCTGGGGTGCTAAAAAAAGCAGCGTCGGCGTGCTTAGCACGTCGTTTGGCAGAAATCCAAGTGCGCGCTCTGCCAAAAGCAGCATGTGCGTGCATAACTTGTGGTTTGGAAGAAAACAACATCCGCGTCTGCCAAAACATGCATATGCATCCTTAAGAAGTGGTTTGGCACGAATCCATGCGCGGGTGCTAAAAAGAGCAGCATGGGCATGCTTAGCATGTCGTTTGGCAGAAATCCACGTGCGCGCTCTGCCAAAAGCAGCATGTGCATGCATAACTTGTGGTTTTGCAGAAAACAACGTCCGCGTCTACCAAAAGACGCATATGCATGCTCAACAAGTGGTTTGGCACAAATCCATGCGCGGATGCTAAAAAGAGCAGCATGGGCGTGCTTAGCACGTCGTTTGGCAGAAATCCACGTGCGCGGTCTGCGAAAAGCACCATGTGCATGCATAACTTGTGGTTTTGCAGAAATCAACGTCCGCGTCTAGCAAAAGATGCATGTGCATGCTTAACAAGTGGTTTGGCACAAATCCATGCGCGGGTGGTAAAAGCAGCAGCATAGGCGAGCTTAGCACGTCGTTTGGCAGAAATCCACGTGCGCGCTCTGCCAGAAGCAGCATGTGCATGCATAACTTGTGGTTTCGCAGAACACAACGTCCGCGTCTACCAAAAGATGCATGTGCATGCTCCACAAACGGCTTGACACAAATCCATGCAGGGGTGCTAAAAAGAGCAGCGTGGGCGTGCTTAGCGCGTCGTTTGGCAAAAATCCAAGTGCGCGCTCTGCCAAAAGCAGCATGTGCATGCATAACTTGTGGTTTCGCAGAACACAACGTCAGCGTCTGCCAAAACATGCATATGCATGATTGAGAAGTGGTTTGGCACAAATCCATGCGCGTGTGCTAAAAAGAGCAGCATGGGCGTGCTTAGCACGTCGTTTGGCAGAAATCCACGTGCGCGCTCTGCCAGAAAGCTGCATGTGCATACATAACTTGTGGTTTTGCAGAAAACAACGTCCGCGTCTACCAAAAGATGCATGTGCATGCTTAACAAATGGTTTGACACAAATCCATGCTGCGGTGCTAAAAAAAGCAGCGTCGGCGTGCTTAGCACGTCGTTTGGCAGAAATCCAAGTGCGCGCTCTGCCAAAAGCAGCATGTGCGTGCATAACTTGTGGTTTGGAAGAAAACAACGTCCGCGTCTGCCAAAACATGCATATGCATCCTTAAGAAATGGTTCGGCACGAATCCATGCGCGGGTGCTAAAAAGAGCAGCATGGGCATGCTTAGCATGTCGTTTGGCAGAAATCCACGTGCGCGCTCTGCCAAAAGCAGCATGTGCATGCATAACTTGTGGTTTTGCAGAAAACAACGTCCGCGTCTACCAAAAGACGCATATGCATGCTCAACAAGTGGTTTGGCACAAATCCATGCGCGGATGCTAAAAAGAGCAGCATGGGCGTGCTTAGCACGTCGTTTGGCAGAAATCCACGTGCGCGGTCTGCGAAAAGCACCATGTGCATGCATAACTTGTGGTTTTGCAGAAATCAACGTCCGCGTCTAGCAAAAGATGCATGTGCATGCTTAACAAGTGGTTTGGCACAAATCCATGCGCGGGTGGTAAAAGCAGCAGCATAGGCGAGCTTAGCACGTCGTTTGGCAGAAATCCACGTGCGCGCTCTGCCAGAAGCAGCATGTGCATGCATAACTTGTGGTTTCGCAGAACACAACGTCCGCGTCTACCAAAAGATGCATGTGCATGCTCCACAAACGGCTTGACACAAATCCATGCAGGGGTACTAAAAAGAGCAGCGTGGGCGTGCTTAGCACGTCGTTTGGCAAAAATCCAAGTGCGCGCTCTGCCAAAAGCAGCATGTGCATGCATAACTTGTGGTTTCGCAGAACACAACGTCAGCGTCTGCCAAAACATGCATATGCATGATTGAGAAGTGGTTTGGCACAAATCCATGCGCGTGTGCTAAAAAGAGCAGCATGGGCGTGCTTAGCACGTCGTTTGGCAGAAATCCACGTGCGCGCTCTGCCAGAAAGCTGCATGTGCATACATAACTTGTGGTTTTGCAGAAAACAACATCCGCGTCTACCAAAAGATGCATGTGCATGCTTAACAAGTGGTTTGGCACAAATCCATGCGCGGGTTCTAGAAAGAGCAGCATGGGCGTGCTTAGCACGTCGTTTGGCCGAAATCTACGTGCGCGCTCTCCCAAAAGCAGCACGTGCGTGCATTACTTGTGGTTTCGCAGAACGCAACGTCCGCGTCTACCAAAGATGCATGTGCATGCTCAACAAATGGTTTGGCACAAATCCATGCGCGGGTGCTAAAAAGAGCAGCATGGGCGTGCTTAGGACGTCGTTTGGCAGAAATCTACGTGCGCGCTCTGCCAAAAGCAGCATGTGCATGCACAACTTGTGGTTTGGCAGAAAACAACGTCTGCGTCTGCCAAAACATGCATATGCATGCTTAACAAGTGGTTTGGCACAAATCCATGCGCGGGTGCTAAAAAGAGCAGTATGGGCGTGCTTAGCACGTCGTTTGGCAGAAATCCACGTGCGCGCTCTGCCAAAAGCAGCATGTGCATGCGTAACTTGTGGTTTGGCAGAAAAAAACGTCCGCGTCTGCCAAAACATGCATATGCATCTTAAGAAGTGGTTTGGCACTAATCCATGTGCGGGTGCTAAAAAGAGCAGCATGGGCGCGCTTAGCACGTCGTTTGGCAGAAATCCACGTGCGCGCTCTGCAAAAAGCAGCATCTGCATGCATAACTTGTGGTTTTGCAGAAAACAACGTCCGCGTCTACCGAAAGATGCATGTGCATGCTTAACAAGTGATTTGGCACAAATCCATGCGCGGGTTCTAGAAAGAGCAGCATGGGCGTGCTTAGCACGTCGTTTGGCAGAAATCTACGTGCGCGCTCTCCCAAAAGCAGCACGTGCGTGCATAACTTGTGGTTTTGCAGAAAACAACGTCCGCGTCTACTAAAATATGCATGTGCATGCTTAACAAATGGTTTGACACAAATCCATGCTAGGGTGCTAAAAAAAGCAGCGTGGGCGTGCTTAGCACGTCGTTTGGCAGAAATCCAAGTGCGCGCTCTGCCAAAAGCAGCATGTGCATTCATAACTTGTGGTTTGGAAGAAAACAACGTCCGCGTCTGCCAAAACATGCATATGCATCCTTAAGAAGTGGTTTGGCACGAATCTATGCGCGGGTGCTAAAAAGAGCAGCATGGGCATGCTTAGCATGTCGTTTGGCAGAAATCCACGTGCGCGCTCTGCCAAAAGCAGCATGTGCATGCATAACTTGTGGTTTTGCAGAAAACAACGTCCGCGTCTATCAAAAGATGCATGTGCATGCTCAACAAGTGGTTTGGCACAAATCCATGCGCGGATGCTAAAAAGAGCAGCTTGGGCGTGCTTAGCACGTCGTTTGGCAGAAATTCACGTGCGCGGTCGGTGAAAAGCACCATGTGCATGCATAACTTGTGGTTTTGCAGAAAACCACGTCCGCGTCTAGCAAAAGATGCATGTGCATGCTTAACAAGTGGTTTGGCACAAATCCATGCGCGGGTGGTAAAAACAGCAGCATAGACGTGCTTAGCACGTCGTTTGGCAGAAATCCACGTGCGCGGTCTGCGAAAAGCATCATGTGCATGCATAACTTGTGGTTTTGCATAAAACAACGTACGCGTCTACCAAAAGATGCACGTGCATGCTCAACAAGTGGTTTGGCCAAATCCATGCGCGGGTGCTAAAAAGAGCAGCATGGGCGTGCTCAGGACGTCGTTTGGCAGAAATCTACGTGCGCGCTCTGCCAAAAGCAGCATGTGCATGCGTAACTTGTGGTTTCGCAAAACACAACGTCCGCGTCTACCAAAAGATGCATGTGCATGCTCAACAAATGGTTTGACACAAATCCATGCAGGGGTGCTAAAAAGAGCAGCGTGGGCGTGCTTAGCACGTCGTTTGGCAAAAATCGAAGTGCGCGCTCTGCCAAAAGCAGCATGTGCATGCATAACTTGTGGTTTCGCAGAACACAACGTCCGCGTCTGCCAAAATATGCATATGCATGATTGAGAAGTGGTTTGGCACAAATCCATGCGCGGGTGCTAAAAAGAGCAGCATGGGCGTGCTTAGCACGTCGTTTGGCAGAAATCCACGTGCGCGCTCTGCCAGAAAGCTGCATGTGCATACATGACTTGTGGTTTTGCAGAAAACAACATCCGCGTCTACCAAAAGAGGCATGTGCATGCTCAACAAGTGCTTTGGCACAAATCCATGCGCGGGTGCTAAAAAGAGCAGCATGGGCGTGCTTAGGACGTCGCTTGGCAGAAATCCACGTGCGCGTTCTGCCAAAAGCAGCATGTGCATGCACAACTTGTGGTTTGGCAGAAAACAACGTCCGCGTCTGCCAAAACATGCATATTAATGCTTAACAAGTGGTTTGGCACAAATCCGTGTGCGGGTGCTAAAAAGAACAGCATGGGCGTGCTTAGCTCGTCGTTTGGCAGAAATCCACGTGCGCGCTCTCCCAAAAGCAGCACGTGCGTGCATAACTTGTGGTTTTGCAGAAAACAACGTCCGCGTCTACCAAAAGATGCATGTGCATGCTTAACAAATGTTTTGACACAAATCCATGCTGGGGTGCTAAAAAAAGCAGCGTGGGCGTGCTTAGCACGTCGTTTGGCAAAAATCCACGTGCGCGCTCTGCCAGAAAGCTGCATGTGCATACATAACTTGTGGTTTTGCAGAAAACAACATCCGCGTCTACCAAAAGATGCATGGGCATGCTTAACAAGTGGTTTGGTACAAATCCATGCGCGGGTTCTAGAAAGAGCAGCATGGGCGTGCTTAGCACGTCGTTTGGCAGAAATCTACGTGCGCGCTCTGCCAAAAGCAGCATGTGCATGCATAACTTGTTGTTTGGAAGAAAACAACGTCCGCGTCTGCCAAAACATGCATATGCAACCTTAAGAAGTGGTTTGGCACGAATCCATGCGCGGGTGCTAAAAAGAGCAGCATGGGCATGCTTATAGTCGTTTGGCAGAAATCCAAGTGCGCGCTCTGCCAAAAGCAGCATGTGCATGCATAACTTGTGGTTTTGCAGAAAACAACGTCCGCGTCTACTAAAATATGCATGTGCATGCTTAACAAATGGTTTGACACAAATCCATGCTGGGGTGCTAAAAAAGCAGCATGGGCGTGCTTAGCACGTCGTTTGGCATAAATCTAAGTGCGCGCTCTGCCAAAAGCAGCATGTGCATGCATAACTTGTTGTTTGGAAGAAAACAACGTCCGCGTCTGCCAAAACATGCATATGCAACCTTAAGAAGTGGTTTGGCACGAATCCATGCGCGGGTGCTAAAAAGAGCAGCATGGGCATGCTTATAGTCGTTTGGCAGAAATCCAAGTGCGCGCTCTGCCAAAAGCAGCATGTGCATGCATAACTTGTGGTTTTGCAGAAAACAACGTCCGCGTCTACCAAAAGATGCATGTGCATGCTTAACAAATGGGTTGACACAAATCCATGCTGGGGTGCTAAAAAAAGCAGCGTCGGCGTGCTTAGCACGTCGTTTGGCAGAAATCCAAGTGCGCGCTCTGCCAAAAGCAGCATGTGCGTGCATAACTTGTGGTTTGGAAGAAAACAACATCCGCGTCTGCCAAAACATGCATATGCATCCTTAAGAAGTGGTTTGGCACGAATCCATGCGCGGGTGCTAAAAAGAGCAGCATGGGCATGCTTAGCATGTCGTTTGGCAGAAATCCACGTGCGCGCTCTGCCAAAAGCAGCATGTGCATGCATAACTTGTGGTTTTGCAGAAAACAACGTCCGCGTCTACCAAAAGACGCATATGCATGCTCAACAAGTGGTTTGGCACAAATCCATGCGCGGATGCTAAAAAGAGCAGCATGGGCGTGCTTAGCACGTCGTTTGGCAGAAATCCACGTGCGCGGTCTGCGAAAAGCACCATGTGCATGCATAACTTGTGGTTTTGCAGAAATCAACGTCCGCGTCTAGCAAAAGATGCATGTGCATGCTTAACAAGTGGTTTGGCACAAATCCATGCGCGGGTGGTAAAAGCAGCAGCATAGGCGAGCTTAGCACGTCGTTTGGCAGAAATCCACGTGCGCGCTCTGCCAGAAGCAGCATGTGCATGCATAACTTGTGGTTTCGCAGAACACAACGTCCGCGTCTACCAAAAGATGCATGTGCATGCTCCACAAACGGCTTGACACAAATCCATGCAGGGGTGCTAAAAAGAGCAGCGTGGGCGTGCTTAGCGCGTCGTTTGGCAAAAATCCAAGTGCGCGCTCTGCCAAAAGCAGCATGTGCATGCATAACTTGTGGTTTCGCAGAACACAACGTCAGCGTCTGCCAAAACATGCATATGCATGATTGAGAAGTGGTTTGGCACAAATCCATGCGCGTGTGCTAAAAAGAGCAGCATGGGCGTGCTTAGCACGTCGTTTGGCAGAAATCCACGTGCGCGCTCTGCCAGAAAGCTGCATGTGCATACATAACTTGTGGTTTTGCAGAAAACAACGTCCGCGTCTACCAAAAGATGCATGTGCATGCTTAACAAATGGTTTGACACAAATCCATGCTGCGGTGCTAAAAAAAGCAGCGTCGGCGTGCTTAGCACGTCGTTTGGCAGAAATCCAAGTGCGCGCTCTGCCAAAAGCAGCATGTGCGTGCATAACTTGTGGTTTGGAAGAAAACAACGTCCGCGTCTGCCAAAACATGCATATGCATCCTTAAGAAATGGTTCGGCACGAATCCATGCGCGGGTGCTAAAAAGAGCAGCATGGGCATGCTTAGCATGTCGTTTGGCAGAAATCCACGTGCGCGCTCTGCCAAAAGCAGCATGTGCATGCATAACTTGTGGTTTTGCAGAAAACAACGTCCGCGTCTACCAAAAGACGCATATGCATGCTCAACAAGTGGTTTGGCACAAATCCATGCGCGGATGCTAAAAAGAGCAGCATGGGCGTGCTTAGCACGTCGTTTGGCAGAAATCCACGTGCGCGGTCTGCGAAAAGCACCATGTGCATGCATAACTTGTGGTTTTGCAGAAATCAACGTCCGCGTCTAGCAAAAGATGCATGTGCATGCTTAACAAGTGGTTTGGCACAAATCCATGCGCGGGTGGTAAAAGCAGCAGCATAGGCGAGCTTAGCACGTCGTTTGGCAGAAATCCACGTGCGCGCTCTGCCAGAAGCAGCATGTGCATGCATAACTTGTGGTTTCGCAGAACACAACGTCCGCGTCTACCAAAAGATGCATGTGCATGCTCCACAAACGGCTTGACACAAATCCATGCAGGGGTACTAAAAAGAGCAGCGTGGGCGTGCTTAGCACGTCGTTTGGCAAAAATCCAAGTGCGCGCTCTGCCAAAAGCAGCATGTGCATGCATAACTTGTGGTTTCGCAGAACACAACGTCAGCGTCTGCCAAAACATCCATATGCATGATTGAGAAGTGGTTTGGCACAAATCCATGCGCGTGTGCTAAAAAGAGCAGCATGGGCGTGCTTAGCACGTCGTTTGGCAGAAATCCACGTGCGCGCTCTGCCAGAAAGCTGCATGTGCATACATAACTTGTGGTTTTGCAGAAAACAACATCCGCGTCTACCAAAAGATGCATGTGCATGCTTAACAAGTGGTTTGGCACAAATCCATGCGCGGGTTCTAGAAAGAGCAGCATGGGCGTGCTTAGCACGTCGTTTGGCCGAAATCTACGTGCGCGCTCTCCCAAAAGCAGCACGTGCGTGCATTACTTGTGGTTTCGCAGAACGCAACGTCCGCGTCTACCAAAGATGCATGTGCATGCTCAACAAATGGTTTGGCACAAATCCATGCGCGGGTGCTAAAAAGAGCAGCATGGGCGTGCTTAGGACGTCGTTTGGCAGAAATCTACGTGCGCGCTCTGCCAAAAGCAGCATGTGCATGCACAACTTGTGGTTTGGCAGAAAACAACGTCTGCGTCTGCCAAAACATGCATATGCATGCTTAACAAGTGGTTTGGCACAAATCCATGCGCGGGTGCTAAAAAGAGCAGTATGGGCGTGCTTAGCACGTCGTTTGGCAGAAATCCACGTGCGCGCTCTGCCAAAAGCAGCATGTGCATGCGTAACTTGTGGTTTGGCAGAAAAAAACGTCCGCGTCTGCCAAAACATGCATATGCATCTTAAGAAGTGGTTTGGCACTAATCCATGTGCGGGTGCTAAAAAGAGCAGCATGGGCGCGCTTAGCACGTCGTTTGGCAGAAATCCACGTGCGCGCTCTGCAAAAAGCAGCATCTGCATGCATAACTTGTGGTTTTGCAGAAAACAACGTCCGCGTCTACCGAAAGATGCATGTGCATGCTTAACAAGTGATTTGGCACAAATCCATGCGCGGGTTCTAGAAAGAGCAGCATGGGCGTGCTTAGCACGTCGTTTGGCAGAAATCTACGTGCGCGCTCTCCCAAAAGCAGCACGTGCGTGCATAACTTGTGGTTTTGCAGAAAACAACGTCCGCGTCTACTAAAATATGCATGTGCATGCTTAACAAATGGTTTGACACAAATCCATGCTAGGGTGCTAAAAAAAGCAGCGTGGGCGTGCTTAGCACGTCGTTTGGCAGAAATCCAAGTGCGCGCTCTGCCAAAAGCAGCATGTGCATTCATAACTTGTGGTTTGGAAGAAAACAACGTCCGCGTCTGCCAAAACATGCATATGCATCCTTAAGAAGTGGTTTGGCACGAATCTATGCGCGGGTGCTAAAAAGAGCAGCATGGGCATGCTTAGCATGTCGTTTGGCAGAAATCCACGTGCGCGCTCTGCCAAAAGCAGCATGTGCATGCATAACTTGTGGTTTTGCAGAAAACAACGTCCGCGTCTATCAAAAGATGCATGTGCATGCTCAACAAGTGGTTTGGCACAAATCCATGCGCGGATGCTAAAAAGAGCAGCTTGGGCGTGCTTAGCACGTCGTTTGGCAGAAATTCACGTGCGCGGTCGGTGAAAAGCACCATGTGCATGCATAACTTGTGGTTTTGCAGAAAACCACGTCCGCGTCTAGCAAAAGATGCATGTGCATGCTTAACAAGTGGTTTGGCACAAATCCATGCGCGGGTGGTAAAAACAGCAGCATAGACGTGCTTAGCACGTCGTTTGGCAGAAATCCACGTGCGCGGTCTGCGAAAAGCATCATGTGCATGCATAACTTGTGGTTTTGCATAAAACAACGTACGCGTCTACCAAAAGATGCACGTGCATGCTCAACAAGTGGTTTGGCCAAATCCATGCGCGGGTGCTAAAAAGAGCAGCATGGGCGTGCTCAGGACGTCGTTTGGCAGAAATCTACGTGCGCGCTCTGCCAAAAGCAGCATGTGCATGCGTAACTTGTGGTTTCGCAAAACACAACGTCCGCGTCTACCAAAAGATGCATGTGCATGCTCAACAAATGGTTTGACACAAATCCATGCAGGGGTGCTAAAAAGAGCAGCGTGGGCGTGCTTAGCACGTCGTTTGGCAAAAATCGAAGTGCGCGCTCTGCCAAAAGCAGCATGTGCATGCATAACTTGTGGTTTCGCAGAACACAACGTCCGCGTCTGCCAAAATATGCATATGCATGATTGAGAAGTGGTTTGGCACAAATCCATGCGCGGGTGCTAAAAAGAGCAGCATGGGCGTGCTTAGCACGTCGTTTGGCAGAAATCCACGTGCGCGCTCTGCCAGAAAGCTGCATGTGCATACATGACTTGTGGTTTTGCAGAAAACAACATCCGCGTCTACCAAAAGAGGCATGTGCATGCTCAACAAGTGCTTTGGCACAAATCCATGCGCGGGTGCTAAAAAGAGCAGCATGGGCGTGCTTAGGACGTCGCTTGGCAGAAATCCACGTGCGCGTTCTGCCAAAAGCAGCATGTGCATGCACAACTTGTGGTTTGGCAGAAAACAACGTCCGCGTCTGCCAAAACATGCATATTAATGCTTAACAAGTGGTTTGGCACAAATCCGTGTGCGGGTGCTAAAAAGAACAGCATGGGCGTGCTTAGCTCGTCGTTTGGCAGAAATCCACGTGCGCGCTCTCCCAAAAGCAGCACGTGCGTGCATAACTTGTGGTTTTGCAGAAAACAACGTCCGCGTCTACCAAAAGATGCATGTGCATGCTTAACAAATGTTTTGACACAAATCCATGCTGGGGTGCTAAAAAAAGCAGCGTGGGCGTGCTTAGCACGTCGTTTGGCAGAAATCCAAGTGCGCGCTCTGCCAAAAGCAGCATGTGCATGCATATCTTGTGGTTTTGCAGAAAACAACGTCCGCGTCTACCAAAAGATGCATCTGCATGCTTAACAAGTGGTTTGGCACAAATCCATGCGCGGGTGGTAAGAACAGCAGCATAGGCGTACTTAGCACGTCGTTTGGCAGAAATCCACGTTCGCGCTCTGCCAAAAGCAGCATGTGCATGCATAACATGTGGTTTCGCAGAAAACAACGTCCGCGTCTACCAAAAGACGCATATGCATGCTCAACAAGTGGTTTGGCACAAATCCATGCGCGGATGCTAAAAAGAGCAGCATGGGCGTGCTTAGCACGTAGTTTGGCAGAAATCCACGTGCGCGGTCTGCGAAAAGCACCATGTGCATGCATAACTTGTGGTTTTGCAGAAATCAACGTCCGCGTCTAGAAAAGATGCATGTGCATGCTTAACAAGTGGTTTGGCACAAATCCATGCGCGGGTGGTAAAAGCAGCAGCATAGGCGAGCTTAGCACGTCGTTTGGCAGAAATCCACGTGCGCGCTCTGCCAGAAGCAGCATGTGCATGCATAACTTGTGGTTTTGCAGAAAACTACGTCCGCGTCTACTAAAATATGCATGTGCATGCTTAACAAATGGTTTGACACAAATCCATGCTGGGGTGCTAAAACAACCAGCGTGGGCGTGCTTAGCTTGTCGTTTGGGAGAAATCCAAGTGCGCGCTCTGCCAAAAGCAGCATGTGCATGCATAACTTGTGGTTTGGAAGAAAAGAACGTCCGCGTCTGCCAAAACATGCATATGCATCCTTAAGAAGTGGTTTGGCACGAATCCATGCGCGGGTGCTAAAAAGAGCAGCATGGGCATGCTTAGCATGTCGTTTGGCAGAAATCCACGTGCGCGCTCTGCCAAAAGCAGCATGTGCATGCATAACTTGTGGTTTTGCAGAAAACAACGTCCGCGTCTACCAAAAGACGCATATGCATGCTCAACAAGTGGTTTGGCACAAATCCATGCGAGGATGCTAAAAAGAGCAGCATGGGCGTGCTTAGCACGTCGTTTGGCAGAAATCCACGTGCGCGGTCTGCGAAAAGCACCATGTGCATGCATAACTTGTGGTTTTGCAGAAATCAACGTCCGCGTCTAGCAAAAGATGCATGTGCATGCTTAACAAGTGGTTTGGCACAAATCCATGCGCGGGTCGTAAAAGCAGCAGCATAGGCGAGCTTAGCACGTCGTTTGGCAGAAATCCACGTGCGCGCTCTGCCAGAAGCAGCATGTGCATGCAATACTTGTGGTTTCGCAGAACACAACGTCCGCGTCTACCAAAAGATGCATGTGCATGCTCCACAAATGGCTTGACACAAATCCATGCAGGGGTGCTAAAAAGAGCAGCGTGGGCGTGCTTAGCACGTCGTTTGGCAAAAATCCAAGTGCGCGCTCTGCCAAAAGCAGCATGTGCATGCATAACTTGTGGTTTCGCAGAACACAACGTCAGCGTCTGCCAAAACATGCATATGCATGATTGAGAAGTGGTTTGGCACAAATCCATGCGCGTGTGCTAAAAAGAGCAGCATGGGCGTGCTTAGCACGTCGTTTGGCAGAAATCCACGTGCGCGCTCTGCCAGAAAGCTGCATGTGCATACATAACTTGTGGTTTTGCAGAAAACAACATCCGCGTCTACCAAAAGATGCATGTGCATGCTTAACAAGTGGTTTGGCACAAATCCATGCGCGGGTTCTAGAAAGAGCAGCATGGGCGTGCTTAGCACGTCGTTTGGGAGAAATCTACGTGCGCGCTCTCCCAAAAGCAGCACGTGCGTGCATTACTTGTGGTTTTGCAGAAAACAACGTCCGCGTCTACTAAAATATGCATGTGCATGCTTAACAAATGGTTTGACACAAATCCATGCTGGGGTGCTAAAAAAAGCAGCATGGGCGTGCTTAGCACGTCGTTTGGCAGAAATCCAAGTGCGCGCTCTGCCAAAAGCAGCATGTGCATGCATAACTTGTTGTTTGGAAGAAAACAACGTCCGCGTCTGTCAAAACATGCATATGCATCCTTAAGAAGTGGTTTGGCACGAATCCAAGCGCGGGTGCTAAAAAGAGCAGCATGGGCATGCTTATAGTCGTTTGGCAGAAATCCACGTGCGCGCTCTGCCAAAAGCAGCATGTGCATGCATAACTTGTGGTTTTGCAGAAAACAACGTCCGCGTCTACCAAAAGATGTATGTGCATGCTCAACAAGTGGTTTGGCACAAATCCATGCGCGGATGCTAAAAAGAGCAGCATGGGCATGCTGAGCACGTCGTTTGGCAGGAATCCACGTGCGCGGTCTGCGAAAAGCACCATGTGCATGCATAACTTGTGGTTTTGCAGAAAACAACGTCCGCGTCTACAAAAAGATGCATGTGCATGCTTAACAAGTGGTTTGGCACAAATCCATGCGCGGGTGGTAAAAACAGCAGCATAGGCGTGCTTAGCACGTCGTTCGGCAGAAATCCACGTGCGCGCTCTGCCAAAAGCAGCATGTGCATGCATAACTTGTGGTTTCGCAGAACGCAACGTCCGCGTCTACCAAAAGATGCATGTGCATGCTCAACAAATGGTTTGGCACAAATCCATGCGCGGGCGCTAAAAAGAGCAGCATGGGCGTGCTTAGGACGTCGTTTGGCAGAAATCTACGTGCGCGCTCTGCCAAAAGCAGCATGTGCATGCACAACTTGTGGTTTGGCAGAAAACAACGTCCGCGTCTGCCAAAACATGCATATGCATGCTTAACAAGTGGTTTGGCACAAATCCATGCGCGGGTGCTAAAAAGAGCAGTATGGGCGTGCTTAGCACGTCGTTTGGCAGAAATCCACGTGCGCGCTCTGCCAAAAGCAGCATGTGCATGCGTAACTTGTGGTTTGGCAGAAAAAAACGTCCGCGTCTGCCAAAACATGCATATGCATCCTTAAGAAGTGGCTTGGCACTAATCCATGTGCGGGTGCTAAAAAGAGCAGCATGGGCGCGCTTAGCACGTCGTTTGGCAGAAATCCACGTGCGCGCTCGGCAAAAAGCAGCATCTGCATGCATAACTTGTGGTTTTGCAGAAAACAACGTCCGCGTCTACCGAAAGATGCATGTGCATGCTTAACAAGTGATTTGGCACAAATCCATGCGCGGGTTCTAGAAAGAGCAGCATGGGCGTGCTTAGCACGTCGTTTGGCAGAAATCTACGTGCGCGCTCTCCCAAAAGCAGCACGTGCGTGCATAAATTGTGGTTTTGCAGAAAACAACGTCCGCGTCTACTAAAATATGCATGTGCATGCTTAACAAATGGTTTGACACAAATCCATGCTGGGGTGCTAAAAAAAGCAGCGTGGGCGTGCTTAGCACGTCGTTTGGCAGAAATCCAAGTGCGCGCTCTGCCAAAAGCAGCATGTGCATTCATAACTTGTGGTTTGGAAGAAAACAACGTCCGCGTCTGCCAAAACATGCATATGCATCCTTAAGAAGTGGTTTGGCACGAATCCATGCGCGGGTGCTAAAAAGAGCAGCATGGGCATGCTTAGCATGTCGTTTGGCAGAAATCCATGTGCGCGCTCTGCGAAAAGCAGCATGTGCATGCATAACTTGTGGTTTTGCAGAAAACAACGTCCGCGACTACCAAAAGATGCATGTGCATGCTCAACAAGTGGTTTGGCACAAATCCATGCGCGGATGCTAAAAAGAGCAGCATGGGCGTGCTTAGCACGTCGTTTGGCAGAAATTCACGTGCGCGGTCGGCGAAAAGCACCATGTGCATGCATAACTTGTGGTTTTGCAGAAAACCACGTCCGCGTCTAGCAAAAGATGCATGTGCATGTTTAACAAGTGGTTTGGCACAAATCCATGCGCGGGTGGTAAAAACAGCAGCATAGACGTGCTTAGCATGTCGTTTGGCAGAAATCCACCTGCGCGGTCTGCCAAAAGCATCATGTGCATGCATAACTTGTGGTTTTGCATAAAACAACGTACGCGTCTACCAAAAGATGCATGTGCATGCTCAACGAGTGGTTTGGCCAAATCCATGCGCGGGTGCTAAAAAGAGCAGTATGGGCGTGCCTAGGACGTCGTTTGGCAGAAATCTACGTGCGCGCTCTGCCAAAAGCAGCATGTGCATGCGTAACTTGTGGTTTCGCAAAACACAACGTCCGCGTCTACCAAAAGATGCATGTGCTTGCTCAACAAATGGTTTGACACAAATCCATGCAGGGGTGCTAAAAAGAGCAGCGTGGGCATGCTTAGCACGTCGTTTGGCAAAAATCCAAGTGCGCGCTCTGCCAAAAGCAGCATGTGCATGCATAACTTGTGGTTTCGCAGAACACAACGTCCGCGTCTGCCAAAATATGCATATGCATGATTGAGAAGTGGTTTGGCACAAATCCATGCGCGGGTGCTAAAAAGAGCAGCATGGGCGTGCTTAGCACGTCGTTTGGCAGAAATCCACGTGCGCGCTCTGCCAGAAAGCTGCATGTGCATACATAACTTGTGGTTTTGCAGAAAACAACATCCGCGTCTACCAAAAGATGCATGTGCATGCTCAACAAGTGCTTTGGCACAAATCCATGCGCGGGTGCTAAAAAGAGCAGCATGGGCGTGCTTAGGACGTCGCTTGGCAGAAATCCACGTGCGCGTTCTGCCAAAAGCAGCATGTGCATGCACAACTTGTGGTTTGGCAGAAAACAACGTCCGCGTCTGCCAAAACATGCATATGCATGCTTAACAAGTGGTTTGGCACAAATCCGTGTGCGGGTGCTAAAAAGAACAGCATGGGCGTGCTTAGCTCGTCGTTTGGCAGAAATCCACGTGCGCGCTCTCCCAAAAGCAGCACGTACGTGCATAACTTGTGGTTTTGCAGAAAACAACGTCCGCGTCTACCAAAAGATGCATGTGCATGCTTAACAAATGTTTTGACACAAATCCATGCTGGGGTGCTAAAAAAAGCAGCGTGGGCGTGTTTAGCACGTCGTTTGGCAGAAATCCAAGTGCGCGCTCTGCCAAAAGCAGCATGTGCATGCATATCTTGTGGTTTTGCAGAAAACAACGTCCGCGTCTACCAAAAGATGCATCTGCATGCTTAACAAGTGGTTTGGCACAAATCCATGCGCGGGTGGTAAGAACAGCAGCATAGGCGAACTTAGCACGTCGTTTGGCAGAAATCCACGTTCGCGCTCTGCCAAAAGCAGCATGTGCATGCATAACTTGTGGTTTCGCAGAAAACAACGTCCGCGTCTGCGAAAACATGCATATGCATGTTTAAGAAGCGTTTTGGCACAAATCCATGTGCGGGTGCTAAAAAGAGCAGCATGGGCGTGCTTAGAACGTTGTTTGAAAGAAATCCGCGTGCGCGCTCTACCAAAAGCAGAATGTGCATGCGTAACTTGTGGTTTGGCAGAAAAAAACGTCCGCGTCTGCCAAAACATGCATGTGCATCCTTAAGAAGTGGTTTGGCACTAATCCATTTGCGGGTGCTAAAAAGAGCAGCATGGGCGTGCTTAGCACGTCGTTTGGTAGAAATCCACGTTCCCGCTCTGCAAAAAGCAGCATCTGCATGCATAACAAATGGTTTTGCAGAAAACAACGTCCGGGTCCACCAAAAGATGCATGTGCATGCTTAACAAGTGGTTTTGCACAAATCCATGCGCGGGTGCTAGAAAGAGCAGCATGGGCGTGCTTAGCACGTCATTTGCAGAAATCTACGTGCGCGCTCTCCCAAAAGCAGCACGTGCGTGCATAACTTGTGGTTTTGCAGAAAACTACGTCCGCGTCTACTAAAATATGCATGTGCATGCTTAACAAATGGTTTGACACAAATCCATGCTGGGGTGCTAAAACAAGCAGCGTGGGCGTGCTTAGCTTGTCGTTTGGCAGAAATCCAAGTGCGCGCTCTGCCAAAAGCAGCATGTGCATGCATAACTTGTGGTTTGGAAGAAAACAACGTCCGCGTCTGCCAAAACATGCATATGCATCCTTAAGAAGTGGTTTGGCACGAATCCATGCGCGGGTGCTAAAAAGAGCTGCATGGGCATGCTTAGCATGTCGTTTGGCAGAAATCCACGTGCGCGCTCTGCCAAAAGTAGCATATGCATGCATAACTTGTGGTTTTGCAGAAAACAACGTCCGCGTCTACCAAACGATTTATGTGCATGCTGAACAAGTGGTTTGGCACAAATCCATGCGCGGGTGCTAAAAAGAGCAATATGTGCGTGCTTAGCACGTCGTTTGGCAGAAATCCACGTGCGCGCTCTGCCAAAACCAGCATGTGCATGCATATCTTGTGGTTTCGCAGAACACAACGTCCGCGTCTACCAAAAGATGCATGTGCATGCTCAAAAAATGGTTTGACACAAATCCATGCTGGGGTGCTAAAAAGAGTAGCGTGGGCATGCTTAGCACGTCGTTTGGCAAAAATCCAAGTGCGCGCTCTGCCAAAAGCGGCATGTGCATGCATAATTTGTGGTTTTGCAGAAAAGAACGTCCGCGTCTACCAAAAGATGCATGTGCATGCTTAACAAATGTTTTGGCACAAATCCATGCTGGGGTGCTAAAAAAAGCAGCGTGGGCGTGCTTAGCACGTCGTTTGGCAAAAATTCAAGTGCGCGCTCTGCCAAAACCAGCATGTGCATGCATATCTTGTGGTTTTGCAGAAAACAACGTCCGCGTCAACCAAAAGATGCATCTGCATGCTTAACTAGTGGTTTGGCACAAATCCATGCGCGCGTGGTAAGAACAGCAGCATTGGCGTACTTAGCACGTCGTTTGGCAGAAATCCACGTTCGCGCTCTGCCAAAAGTAGCATGTGCATGCATAACTTGTGGTTTCGCCGAACAAAACGTCCGCCTCTGCCAAAACATGCCTATGCATGATTGAGATGTGGTTTGGCACAAATCCATGCGCGGGTGCTAAAAAGAGCATCATGGGCGTGCTTAGCACGTCGTTTGGCCGAAATCCACGTGCGCGCTCTGCCAGAAAGCAGCATGTGCATGGGTAACTTGTGGTTTGGCAGAAAAAAACGTCCGCCTCTGCCAAAACATGCATATGCATCCTTAACAAGTGGTTTGGCACAAATCCATGTGCGGGTGCTAAAAAAAGCAGCATGGCGTGCTTAGCACGTCGTTTGGCAGAAATGCACGTGCGCGCTCTGCCAAAAGCAGGACGGGCATGCATAACTTGTGGCTTGGCAGAAAACAACGTCCACGTCTGCCAAAAGATGGATGTGCATGCTCAACAAGTGGTTTGGCACAAATCCATGCGCGGATGCTAAAAAGAGCAGCATGGGTGTGCTTAGCACGTCGTTTGGCAGAAATCCACGTGCGCGGTCTTGGAAAAGCACCATGTGCATGCATAACTTGTGGTTTTGCAGAAAACAACGTCCGCCTCTACCAAAAGATGCATGTGCATGCTTAACAAGTGGTTTGGCACTAATCCATGCGCGGGTGCTAAAAAGAGCAGCGTGGGCATGCTTAGCACGTCGTTTGGCAAAAATCCAAGTGCGCGCTCTGCCAAAAGCAGCATGTGCATGCATAACTTGTGGTTTTGCAGAAAACAACATCCGCGTCTACCAAAAGATGCATGTGCATGCTCAACAAGTGCTTTGGCACAAATCCATGCGCGGGTGCTAAAAAGAGCAGCATGGGCGTGCTTAGGGCGTCCCTTGGCAGAAATCCAAGTGCGCGTTCTGCCAAAAGCAGCATGTGCATGCACAACTTGTGGTTTTGCAGAACACAACGTCGGCGTCTGCCAAAACATGCATATGCATGCTTAACAAGTGGTTTGGCACAAATCCATGCGCGGGTGCTAAAAAGAGCAGCGCGGGCGCGCTTAGCACGTCGTTTGGCAGAAATATACGTGTGCGCTCTCCCAAAAGCAGCACGTGCGTGCATAACTTGTGGTTTTGCAGAAAACAACGTCCGCGTCTACCAAAAGATGCATGTGCATGCTCAACAAATGGTTTGACACAAATCCATGCTGGGGTGCTAAAAAGAGCAGCGTGGGCGTGCTTAGCACGTCGTTTGGCAAAAATCCAAGCGCGCGCTCTGCCAAATGCAGCATGTGCATGCATAACTTGTGGTTTTGCAGAAAACAACATCCGCGTCTACCAAAAGATGCATGTGCATGCTCAACAAGTGCTTTGGCACAAATTCATGCGCGGGTGCTAAAAAGAGGAGCATGGGAGTGCTTAGGACGTCGCTTGGCAGAAATCCACGTGCGCGTTCTGCCAAAAGCAGCATGTGTATGCATATCTTGTGGTTTCGTAGAAAACAACGTCCGCGTCTGAGAAAACATGCATATGCATGTTTAGGAACTGGTTTGGCACAAATCCATGTGCGGGTGCTAAAAAGAGCAGCATGGGCGTGCTTAGAACGTTGTTTGAAAGAAATCCACGTGCGCGCTCTGCCAAAAGCAGAATGTGCATGCGTAACTTGTGGTTTGGCAGAAAAAAACGTCCGCGTCTGCCAAAACATGCATATGCATCCTTAAGAAGTGGTTTGGCACTAATCCATGTGCGAGTGCTAAAAAGAGCAGCATGGGCGTGCTTAGCACGTCGCTTGGCAGAAATCCACTCTCGCGCTCTGCAAAAAGCAGCATCTGCATGCATAACTTGTGGTTTTGCAGAAAACAACGTCCGCGTCCACCAAAAGATGCATGTGCATGCTTAACAAATGGTTTCGCACAAGTCCATGCGCGGGTGCTAGAAAGAGCAGCATGGGCGTGCTTAGCACGTCGTTTGGCAGAAATCTACGTGCGCGCTCTCCCAAAAGCAGCACGTGCGTGCATAACTTTTGGTTTTGCAGAAAACAACGTCCGCGTCTACTAAAATATGCATGTGCATGCTTAACAATTGGTTTGACACATATCCATGCTGGCGTGCTAAAAAAAGCAGCGTGGGCGTGCTTAGCATGTCGTTTGGCAGAAATCCAAGTGCGCGCTCTGCCAAAAGCAGCATATGCATGCATAACTTGTGGTTTGGAAGAAAACAGCGTCCGCGTCTGCCAAAACATGCATATGCATCCTTAAGAAGTGGTTTGGCACGAATCCATGCGCGGGTGCTAAAAAGAGCAGCATGGGCATGCTTAGCATGTCGTTTGGCAGAAATCCACGTGCGCGCTCTGCCAAAAGCAGCATGTGCATGCATAACTTGTGGTTTTGCAGAAAACAACGTCCGCGTCTACCAAACAATTCATGTGCATGCTTAACAAGTGGTTTGGCATAAATCCATGCGCGGGTGCTAAAAAGAGCAATATGGGCGTGCTTAGCACGTCGTTTGGCAGAAATCCACATGCACGCTCTGGAAAAAGCAGCATCTGCATGCATAACTTGTGCTTTTGCAGAAAACAACGTGCGCGTCCACCAAAAGATGCATGTGCATGCTTAACAAGTGGTTTGGCACGAATCCATGCGCGGGTGCTTAAAAGAGCAGCATGGGCGTGCTTATTACGTCGTTTGGCAGAAATCTAAGTGCGCGCTCTCGCAAAAGCAGCACGTGCGTGCATAACTTGTGGTTTTGCAGAAAACAACGTCCGCGTCTACCAAAAGATGCATGTGCATGCTTAACAAGTGGTTTGGCACAAATCGATGCGCGGGTGCTAAAAAGAGCAGCATGGGCGTGCCTAGCACGTCGTTTGGCAGAAATCCACGTTCGCGCTGTGCCAAAATCAGCATGTGCATGCAAAACTTGTGGTTTTGCAGAAAACAAAGTCCGCGTCTGCGAAAACATGCATATGCATGTTTAAGAAGTGGTTTGGCACAAATCCTTGCGCGGGTGGTAAAAACAGCAGCATGGGCGTGCTTAGAACGTTGTTTGAAAGAAATCCACGTGCGCGCTCTGCCAAAAGCAGAATGTGCATGCATAACTTGTGGTTTTGCATAAAACAACGTCCGCGTCTACCAAAAGATGCATGTGCTTGCTCAACAAGTGGTTTGGCACAAATCCATGCGCGGGTGCTAAAAAGAGCAGCAAGGGCGTGCTTATGACGTCGTTTGGCAGAAATCCACGTGCGCACTCTGCAAAAAGCAGCATCTGCATGCATAACTTGTGCTTTTGCAGAAAACAACGTGCGCGTCCACCAAAAGATGCATGTGCATGCTCAACAAATGGTTTGACACAAATCCATGCTGGGGTGCTAAAAAGAGCAGCGTGGGCGTGCTTAGCTCTTCGTTTGGCAGAAATCCACGTGCGCGCTCTCCCAAAAGCAGCACGTGCGTGCATAACTTGTGGTTTTGCAGAAAACGACGTCCGCGTCTACCAAAAGATGCACGTGCATGCTTAACAAATGTTTTGACACAAATCCATGCTGGGGTGCTAAAAAAAGCAGCGTGGGCGTGCTTAGCACGTCGTTTGGCAGAAATCCAAGTGCGCGCTCTGCCAAAAGCAGCATGTGCATGCATATCTTGTGGTTTTGCAGAAAACAACGTCCGCGTCTACCAAAAGATGCATCTGCATGCTTAACTAGTGGTTTGGCACAAATCCATGCGCGGGTGGTAAGAACAGAAGCATTGGCGTACTTAGCACGTCGTTTGGCAGAAATCCACGTTCGCGCTCTTGCAAAAGCAGCATGTGTATGCATATCTTGTGGTTTCGTAGAAAACAACGTCCGCGTCTGCGAAAACATGCATATGCATGTTTAGGAAGTGGTTTGGCACAAATCCATGCGCGGGTGCTAAAAAGAGCAGCATGGGCGTGCTTAGAACGTTGTTTGAAAGAAATCCACGTGCGCGCTCTGCCAAAAGCAGAATGTGCATGCGTAACTTGTGGTTTGGCAGAAAAAACGTCCGCGTCTGCCAAAACATGCATATGCATCCTTAAGAAGTGGTTTGGCACTAATCCATGTGCGAGTGCTAAAAAGAGCAGCATGGGCGTGCTTAGCACGTCGTTTGGCAGAAATCCACGCTCGCGCTCTGCAAAAAGCAGCATCTGCATGCATAACTTGTGGTTTTGCAGAAAACAACGTCCGCGTCCACCAAAAGATGCATGTGCATGCTTAACAATGGTTTGGCACAAATCCATGCGCGGGTGCTAGAAAGAGCAGCATGGGCGTGCTTAGCACGTCGTTTGGCAGAAATCTACGTGCGCGCTCTCCCAAAAGCAGCACGTGCGTGCATAACTTGTGGTTTTGCAGAAAGCAACGTCCGCGTCTGCCAAAACATGCATATGCATGCTTAACAAGTGGTTTGGCACAAATACATGCGTGGGTGCTAAAAAGAGCAGTATGGGCGTGCTTAGCACGTCGTTTGGCAGAAATCCACGTGCGCGCTCTCGCAAAAGCAGCACGTGCATGCACAACTTGTGGTTTGGCAGAAAACAACGTCCGCGTCTGCCAAAACATGCATATGCATGCTTAACAAGTGGTTTGGCACAAATCCATGCGTGGGTGCTAAAAAGAGCAGTATGGGCGTGCTTAGCACGTCGTTTGGCAGAAATCCACGTGCGCGCTCTGCCAAAAGCAGCATGTGCACGCGTAACTTGTGGTTGGGCAGAAAAATACGTCCGCGTCCACCAAAAGATGCATGTGCATGCTTAACAAGTGGTTTGGCACAAATCCATGCGCGGGTGCTAAAAAGAGCAGCATGGGCGTGCTTATTACGTCGTTTGGCAGAAATCTACGTGCGCGCACTCGCAAAAGCAGCACGTGCGTGCATAACTTGTGGTTTTGCAGAAAACAACGTCCGCGTCTACCAAAAGATGCATGTGCATGCTTAACAAATGGTTTGACACAAATCCATGCTGGGGTGCTAAAAGAAGCAGCGTGGGCGTGCTTAGCACGTCGTTTGGCAGAAACCCACGTGCGCGCTCTGCCAAAAGCAGCATGTGCATGCAGAACTTGTGGATTGGCAGAAAACAACGTCCGCGTCTGCCAAAAGATGCATATGCATGCTCAACAAGTGGTTTGGCACAAATCCATGCGCGGGTGGTAAAAAAAGCAGCATGGGCGTACTTATCACGTCGTTTGGCAGAAATCCACGTTTGCGCTCTGCCAAAAGCAGCATGTGCATGCATAACTCGTGGTTTCGCAGAAAACAACGTCCGCGTCTGCCAAAAGATGCATGTGCATACTCAACAAGTGGTTTGGCACAAATCCATGCGCGGGTGCTAAAAAGAGCAGCATGGGCGTGCTTAGCACGTCGTTTGGCAGAAATCCACGTGCGAGCTCTGCCAAAAGCAGCATGTGCATGCATAACTTGTGGTTTTGCAGAAAACAACGTCCGCGTCAACCAAAAGGTGCATGTGCATGCTCAACAAGTCGTTTGGCACAAATCCGTGCGCGGGTGCTGAAAAGAGCAGCATGGGCGTGCTTAACACGTCGTTTGGCAGAAAGCCACGTGCGCGTTCTGCCAAAAGCAGCATGTGCATGCATAACTTGTGGTTTGGCAGAAAACAACGTCCGCGTCTGCCAAAAGATGCATATGCATGCTCAACAAGTGGTTTGGCAAAAATCCATGCGCGGGTGGTAAAAACAGCAGCATAGGCGTAATTAGCGCGTCGTTTGGCAGAAATCCATGTGCGCGCTCTGCCAAAACAGCATGTGCATGCATAACTTGTGGTTTCGCAGAACACAACGTCCGCGTCTACCAAAAGATGCATGTGCATGATTATGATGTGGTTTGGCACAAATCGATGCGCGGGTGTTAAAAAGAGCAGCATGGGCGTGCCTAGCACGTCGTTTGGCAGAAATCCACGTACGCGCTCTGCCAGAAAGCTGCATGTGCATACATAACTTGTGGTTTTGTAGAAAACAACATCCGCGTCTACCAAAAGATGCACGTGCATGCTCAACAAGTGGTTTGGCACAAATCCATGCGCGGGTGCTAAAAAGAGCAGCATGGGCGTGCTTAGGACGTCGTTTGGCAGAAATCCACGTGCGCGCTCTCCCAAAAGCAGCACGTGCGTGTATAACTTGTTGTTTTGCAGAAAACAACGTCCGCGTCTACCAAAAGATGTATGTGCATGCTTAACAAATGTTTTGACAAAAATCCATGCTGGGGTGCTAAAAAAAGCAGCGTGGGCGTGCTTAGCACGTCGTTTGGCAGACATCCAAGTGCGCGCTCTGCCAAAAGCAGCATGTGCTTGCATATCTTGTGGTTTTGCAGAAAACAACGTCCGCGTCTACGAAAAGCTGCATCTGCATGCTTAACAAGTGGTTTGGCACAAATCCATGCGCGGGTGGTAAGAACAGCAGCATAGGCGTACTTAGCACGTCGTTTGGCAGAAATCCATGTGCGCGCTCTGCCAAAAGCAGCATGTGCATGCATAACTTGTGGTTTCGCAGAAAACAACGTCCGCGTCTGCCAAAACATGCATATGCATGTTTAAAAGGTGTTTGCCACAAATCCATGTGCGGGTGCTAAAAAGAGCAGCATGGGCGTGCTTAGAACGTTGTTTGAAAGAAATCCACGCGCGCGCTCTGCCAAAAGCAGAATGTGCATGCATAACTTGTGGTTTTGCATAAAACAACGTCCGCGTCTACCAAAAGATGCATCTGCATGCTTAGCAAGTGGTTTGGCACAAATCCATGCGCGGGTGGTAAGAACAGCAGCATAGGCGTACTTAGCACGTTGTTTGGCAGAAATCCACGTGCGCGCTCTGCCAAAAGCAGCATGTGCATGCATAACTTGTGGTTTCGCAGAAAACAACGTCCGCGTCTGCCAAAACATGCATATGCATGTTTAAGAAGTGGTTTGCCACAAATCCATGTGCGGGTGCTAAAAAGAGCAGCATCGACGTGCTTAGGACGCCGTTTGGCAGAAATCCACGTGCGCGCTCTGCCAAAAGCAGGACGTGCATGCATAACTTGTGGTTTGGCAGAAAACAACGTCCACGTCTGCCAAAAGATGGATGTGCATGCTCAACAAGTGGTTTGGCACAAATCCATGCGCGGGTGCTAAAAAGAGCAGCATGGGCGTGCTTAGGACGTCGTTTGGCAGAAATCCACGTGCGCGCTCTGCCAAAAGCAGCATGTGCATGCACAACTTGTGGTTTGGCAGAAAACAACGTCCGCGTCTGCCAAAAGATGCATATGCATGCTCAACAAGTGGTGTGGCACAAATCCATGTGCGGGCGCTAAAAAGAACAGCATGGGCGTGCTTAGCACGTCGTTCGGCAGAAATCTACGTGCGAGCTCTGCCAAAAGCAGCATGTGCATGCGTAACTTGTGGTTTTGCAGAAAACAACGTCCGCGTCTACCAAAAGATGCATGTGCATGCTCAACAAGTGGTTTGGCACAAATCCATGCGCGGATGCTAAAAAGAGCAGCATGGGCGTGCTTAGCACGTCGTTTGGCAGAAATCCACGTGCGCGGTCTTGGAAAAGCACCATGTGCATGCATAACTTGTTGTTTTGCAGAAAACAACGTCCGCGTCTACCAAAAGATGCATGTGCATGCTTAACAAGTGATTTGGCGCAAATCCATGCGCGGGTGGTAAAAACAGCAGCATAGGCGTCCTTGCACGTCGTTTGGCAGAAATCCACGTGCGCGCTCTGCCAAAAGCAGCTTGTGCATGCATAACTTGTGGTTTCGCAGAACACAACGTCCGCGTCTACCAAAAGATGCATGTGCATGCTCAACAAATGGTTTGACACATATCCATGCTGGGGTGCTAAATAGAGCCCCATGGGCGTGCTTAGCACGTCGTTTGGCAGAAATCCACGTGCGCACTCTGCCAGAAAGCTGCATGTGCGCACATACCTTGTGGTTTTGCAGAAAACAACATCCGCGTCTACCAAAACATACATGTGCATGCTCAACAAGTGGTTTGGCACAAATCCATGCGCGGGTGCTAAAAAGAGCAGCATGGACGTGCTTAGGACGTCGTTTGGCAGAAATCCACGTGCGCGCTCTGCCAAAAGCAGCATGTGCATGCACAACTTGTGGTTTCGCAGAAAACAACGTCCGCGTCTGCCAAAACATGCATATGCATGTTTAAGAAGTGGTTTGCCACAAATCCATGTGCGGGTGCTAAAAAGAGCAGCATGGGCGTGCTTAGAACGTTGTTTGAAAGAAATCCACGCGCGCGCTCTGCCAAAAGCAGAATGTGCATGCATAACTAGTGGTTTTGCATAAAACAACGTCCGCGTCTACCAAAAGATGCATGTGCATGCTCAACAAGTGGTTTGGCACAAATCCATGCGCGGGTGCTAAAAAGAGCAATATGGGCGTGCTTAGCACGTCGTTTGGCAGAAATCCACGTGCGCGCGCTGCCAAAAGCAGCATGTGCATGGGTAACTTGTGGTTTGGCAGAAAAAAACGTCCGCCTCTGCCAAAACATGCATATGCATCCTTAACAAGTGGTTTGGCACAAATCCATGTGCGGGTGCTAAAAAGAACAGCATGGGCGTGCTTAGCGTGTCGTTTGGCAGAAATGCACGTGCGCTCAGCCAAAAGCAGGACGTGCATGCATAACTTGTGGTTTGGCAGAAAACAACGTCCACGTCTGCCAAAAGATGGATGTGCATGCTCAACAAGTGGTTTGGCACAAATCCATGCGCGAGTGCTAAAAAGAGCAGCAAGGGCGTGTTTAGGACGTCGTTTGGCAGAAATCCACGTGCGCGCTCTGCCAAAAGCAGCGTGTGCATGCACAACTTGTGGTTTGGCAGAAAACACCGTCCGCGTCTGCCAAAACATGCATATGCATGCTTAACAAGTGGTTTGGCACAAATCCATGCGCGGGTGCTAAAAAGAACAGCTTGGGCGTGCTTAGCACGTCGTTTGGCAGAAATCTACGTGTGAGCTCTGCCAAAAGCAGCATGTGCATGCATAACTTGTGGTTTTGCAGAAAACAACGTCCGCGTCTACCAAAAGATGCAAGTGCATGGTCAACAAGTGGTTTGGCACAAATCCATGCGCGGATTCTAAAAAGAGCAGCATGGGCGTGCTTAGCACGTCGTTTGGCAGAAATCCACGTGCGCGGTCTGCGAAAAGCACCATGTGCATGCATAACTTGTGGTTTTGCAGAAAACAACGTCCGCGTCTACCAAAAGATGTATGTGCATGCTCAACAAATGTTTTGACACAAATCCATGCTGAGGTGCTAAAAAAAGCAGCGTGGGCGTGCTTAGCACGTCGTTTGGCAGACATCCAAGTGCGCGCTCTGCCAAAAGCAGCATGTGCTTGCATATCTTGTGGTTTTGCAGAAAACAACGTCCGCGTCTACCAAAAGATGCATCTGCAGGCTTAGCAAGTGATTTGGCACAAATCCATGCGCGGGTGGTAAGAACAGCAGCATAGGCGTACTTAGCACATTGTTTGGCAGAAATCCACGTGCGCGCTCTGCCAAAAGCAGCATGTGCATGCATAACTTGTGGTTTCGCAGAAAACAACGTCCGCGTCTGCCAAAAGATGCATGTGCATGCTTAACAAGTGGTTTGGCAGAAATCCATGCGCGGGTGGTAAAAACAGCAGCATCGGCGTGCTTAGCACGTCGTTTGGCAGAAATTCACGTGCGTGCTCTGCCAAAAGCAGCTTGTGCATGCATAACTTGTGGTTTCGCAGAACACAACGTCCGCGTCTACCAAAAGATGCATGTGCATGCTCAACAAATGGTTTGACACAAATCCATGCTGGGGTGCTAAAAAAAGCAGCGTGGGCGTGCTTAGCACGTCGTTTGGCAAAAATCCAAGTGCACGCTCTGCCAATAGCAGCATGTGCATGCATAACTTGTACTTTCGCAGAACACAACGTCCGCGTCTGCCAAAACAAGCATATGCATGATTAAGAAGTGGTTTCGCACAAATCCATGCGCGGGGGCTAAAAAGAACAGCATGGGCGTGCTTAGCTCGTCGTTTGGCAGAAATCCACGTGCGCGCTCTCCCAAAAGCAGCACGTGCGTGCATAACTTGTTGTTTTGCAGAAAACAACGTCCACGTCTACCAAAAGATGTATGTGCATGCTTAACAAATGTTTTGACACAAATCCATGCTGGGGTTCTAAAAAAAGCAGCGTGGGCGTGCTTAGCACGTCGTTTGGCGGACATCCAAGTGCGCGCTCTGCCAAAAGCAGCATGTGCTTGCATATCTTGTGGTTTTGCAGAAAACAACGCCCGCGTCTACCAAAAGATGCATCTGCATAGTTAGCAAGTGGTTTGGCACAAATCCATGCGCGGGTGGTAAGAACAGCAGCATAGGCGTACTTAGCACGTTGTTTGGCAGAAATCCACGTGCGCGCTCTGCCAAAAGCAGCATGTGCATGCATAACTTGTGGTTTCGCAGAAAACAACGTCCGCGTCTGCCAAAACATGCATATGCATGTTTAAGAAGTGGTTTGCCACAAATCCATGTGCGGGTGCTAAAAAGAGCAGCATCGACGTGCTTAGGACGCCGTTTAGCAGAAATCCACGTGCGCGCTCTGCCAAAAGCAGGACGTGCATGCATAACTTGTGGTTTGGCAGAAAACAACGTCCACGTCTGCCAAAAGATGGATGTGCATGCTCAACAAGTGGTTTGGCACAAATCCATGCGCGGGTGCTAAAAAGAGCAGCGTGGGCGTGCTTAGGACGTCGTTTGGCAGAAATCCACGTGCGCGCTCTGCCAAAAGCAGCATGTGCATGCACAACTTGTGGTTTGGCAGAAAACAACGTCCGCGTCTGCCAAAAGATGCATATGCATGCTCAACAAGTGGTTTGGCACAAATCCATGTGCGGGCGCTAAAAAGAACAGCATGGGCGTGCTTAGCACGTCGTTCGGCAAAAATCTACGTGCGAGCTCTGCCAAAAGCAGCATGTGCATGCGTAACTTGTGGTTTTGCAGAAAACAACGTCCGCGTCTACCAAAAGATGCATGTGCATGCTCAACAAGTGGTTTGGCACAAATCCATGCGCGGATGCTAAAAAGAGCAGCATGGGCGTGCTTAGCACGTCGTTTGGCAGAAATCCACGTGCGCGGTCTTGGAAAAGCACCATGTGCATGCATAACTTGTTGTTTTGCAGAAAACAACGTCCGCGTCTACCAAAAGATGCATGTGCATGCTTAACAAGTGATTTGGCGCAAATCCATGCGCGGGTGGTAAAAACAGCAGCATAGGCGTCCTTGCACGTCGTTTGGCAGAAATCCACGTGCGCGCTCTGCCAAAAGCAGCTTGTGCATGCATAACTTGTGGTTTCGCAGAACACAACGTCCGCGTCTACCAAAAGATGCATGTGCAGGCTCAACAAATGGTTTGACACAAATCCATGCTGGGGTGCTAAATAGAGCCGCATGGGCGTGCTTAACACGTCGTTTGGCAGAAATCCACGTGCGCGCTCTGCCAGAAAGCTGCATGTGCGCACATACCTTGTGGTTTTGCAGAAAACAACATCCGCGTCTACCAAAAGATACACGTGCATGCTCAACAAGTGGTTTGGCACAAATCCATGCGCGGGTGCTAAAAAGAGCAGCATGGGCGTGCTTAGGACGTCGTTTGGCAGAAATCCACGTGCGCGCTCTGCCAAAAGCAGCATGTGCATGCACATCTTGTGGTTTCGCAGAAAACAACGTCCGCGTCTGCCAAAAGATGCATGTGCATGCTTAACAAGTAGTTTGGCACAAATCCATGCGCGGGTGGTAAAAACAGTAGCATAGGCGTGGTTAGCACGTCGTTTGGCAGAAATCCACGTGCGCGCTCTGCCAAAAGCAGCATGTGCATGCATAACTTGTGGTTTCGCAGAACACAACGTCCGCGTCTACCAAAAGATGCATGTGCATGATCAACAAATGGTTTGACACAAATCCATGCTGGGGTGCTAAATAGAGCCGCATGGGCGTGCTTAGCACGTCGTTTGTCAGAAATCCACGTGCGCGCTCTGCCAGAAAGCTGCATGTGCGCACATACCTTGTGGTATCACAGAACACAACGTCCGCGTCTGCCAAAACATGCATATGCATGATAATGAAGTGGTTTGGCACAAATCGATGCGCGGGTGCTAAAAAGAGACACATGGGCGTGCCTAGCACGTCGTTTGGCAGAAATCCACGTACGCGCTCTGCCAGAAAGCTGCATGTGCATACATAACTTGTGGTTTTGTAGAAAACAACATCCGCGTCTACCAAAAGATGGACGTGCATGCTCAACAAGTGGTTTGGCACAAATCCATGCGCGGGTGCTAAAAAGAGCAGCATGGGCGTGCTTAGGACGTCGTTTGGCAGAAATCCACGTGCGCGCTCTCCCAAAAGCAGCACGTGCGTGCATAACTTGTTGTTTTGCAGAAAACAACGTCCGCGTCTACCAAAAGATGTATGTGCATGCTTAACAAATGTTTTGACAAAAATCCATGCTGGGGTGCTAAAAAAAGCAGCGTGGGCGTGCTTAGCACGTCGTTTGGCAGACATCCAAGTGCGCGCTCTGCCAAAAGCAGCATGTGCGCACATAACTTGTGGTTTTGCAGAAAACAACATCCGCGTCTGCCAAAACATGCATATGCATGTTTAAGAAGTGGTTTGCCACAAATCCATGTGCGGGTGCTAAAAAGAGCAGCATGGGCGTGCTTAGAACGTTGTTTGAAAGAAATCCACGCGCGCGCTCTGCCAAAAGCAGAATGTGCATGCATAACTTGTGGTTTTGCATAAAACAACGTCCGCGTCTACCAAAAGATTCATGTGCATGCTCAACAAGTGGTTTGGCACAAATCCATGCGCGGGTGCTAAAAAGAGCAATATGGGCGTGCTTAGCACGTCGTTTGGCAAAAATCCACGTGCGCGCTCTGCCAAAAGCAGCATGTGCATGGGTAACTTGCGGTTTGGCAGAAAAAAACGTCCGCCTCTGCCAAAACATGCATATGCATCCTTAACAAGTGGTTTGGCACAAATCCATGTGCGGGTGCTAAAAAGAACAGCATGGGCGTGCTTAGTGCGTCGTTTGGGAGAAATGCACGTGCGCTCTGCCAAAAGCAGGACGTGCATGCATAACCTGTGGTTTGGCAGAAAACAACGTCCACGTCTGCCAAAAGATGGATGTGCATGCTCAACAAGTGGTTTGGCACAAATCCATGTGCGGGTGCTAAAAAGAGCAGCATGGGCGTGCTTAGGACGTCGTTTGGCAGAAATCCACGTGCGCGCTCTGCCAAAAGCAGCATGTGCATGCACAACTTGTGGTTTGGCAGAAAACACCGTCCGCGTCTACCAAAACATGCATATACATACTTAACAAGTGGTTTGGCACAAATCCATGTGCGGGGGCTAAAAAGAACAGCATGGGCGTACTTAGCACGTCGTTTGGCAGAAATCTTCGTGCGAGCTCTGCCAAAAACAGCATGTGCATTCATATCTTGTGGTTTTGCAGAAAACAACGTCCGCGTCTACCAAAAGATGCATGTGCATGGTCAACAAGAGGTTTGGCACAAATCCATGTGCGGATGCTAAAAAGAGCAGCATGGGCGTGCTTAGCACGTCGTTTGGCAGAAATCCACGTGCGCGGTCTGCGAAAAGCACCATGTGCATGCATAACTTGTGGTTTTGCAGAAACAACGTCCGCGTCTACCAAAAGATGCATGTGCATGCTTAACAAGTGGTTTGGCACAAATCCATGCGCGGGTGGTAAAAACAGCGCGCATAGGCGTGGTTAGCACGTCGTTTGGCAGAAATCCACGTGCGCGCTCTGCCAAAAGCAGCTTGTGCATGCATAACTTGTGGTTTCACAGAACACAACGTCCGCGTCTACCAAAAGATGCATGCGCATGCTCAACTAATGGTTTGACACAAATCCATGCTGGGGTGCTAAAAAAGCAGCGTGGGCGTGCTTTGCACGTCGTTTGGCAAAAATCCAAGTGCGCGCTCTGCCAAAAGCAGCATGTGCATGCATAACTTGTGGTTTCGCAGAACACAACGTCCGCGTCTGCCAAAACATGCATATGCATGCTTAACAAGTCGTTTGGCACAAATCCATGCGCGGGTGCTAAAAAGAGCAGTATGGGCGTGCTTAGCACGTCGTTTGGCAGATATCCACGTGCGCGCTCGGCCAAAAGCAGCATGTGCATGCGTAACTTGTGGTTTCGCAGAAAACAACGTCCGCGTCTACCAAAAGATGCATCTGCATGCTCAACAAGTGGTTTGGCACAAATCCATGCGCGGGTGGTAAGAACAGCAGCATAGGCGTACTTAGCACGTCGTTTCGCAGAAATCCACGTGCGCGCTCTGCCAAAAGCAGCATGTGCATGCATAACTTGTGGTTTCGCAGAAAACAACGTCCGCGTCTGCCAAAAAATGCATATGCATGTTTAAGAAGTGGTTTGGCACAAATCCATGTGCGGGTGCTAAAAAGAGCAGCATGGGCGTGCTTAGAACGTTGTTTTAAAGAAATCCACGCGCGCGCTCTGCCAAAAGCAGTGTGCATGCATAACTTGTGGTTTTGCATAAAACAACGCCCACGTCTACCAAAAGATGCATGTGCATGCTCAACAAGTGGTTTGGCACAAATCCATGCGCGTGTGCTAAAAAGAGCAGCACCGACGTGCTTAGGACGCCGTTTGGCAGAAATCCACGCGTGCTCTGCCAAAAGCAGCATGTGCATGCACAACCTGTGGTTTGGCAGAAAACAACGTCCGCGTCTGCCAAAACATGCATATGCATGCTTAACAAGTCGTTTGGCACAAATCCATGCGCGGGTGCTAAAAAGAGCAGTATGGGCGTGCTTAGCACGTCGTTTGGCAGAAATCCACGTGCGCGCTCTGCCAAAAGCAGCATGTGCATGCACAACTTGTGGTTTGGCAGAAAACACCGTCCGCGTCTACCAAAACATGCATATACATACTTAACAAGTGGTTTGGCACAAATCCATGTGCGGGGGCTAAAAAGAACAGCATGGGCGTACTTAGCACGTCGTTTGGCAGAAATCTTCGTGCGAGCTCTGCCAAAAACAGCATGTGCATGCATATCTTGTGGTTTTGCAGAAAACAACGTCCGCGTCTGCCAAAAAATACATATGCATGTTTAAGAAGTGGTTTGGCACAAATCCATGCGCGTGTGCTAAAAAGAGCAGCACCGACGTGCTTAGGACGCCGTTTGGCAGAAATCCACGCGTGCTCTGCCAAAAGCAGCATGTGCATGCACAACCTGTGGTTTGGCAGAAAACAACGTCCACGTCTGCCAAAAGATGGATGTGCATGCTCAACAAGTGGTTTGGCACAAATCCATGTGCGGGTGCTAAAAAGAGCAGCATGGGCGTGCTTAGAACGTTGTTTTAAAGAAATCCACGCGCGCGCTCTGCCAAAAGCAGTGTGCATGCATAACTTGTGGTTTTGCATAAAACAACGCCCACGTCTACCAAAAGATGCATGTGCATGCTCAACAAGTGGTTTGGCACAAATCCATGCGCGTGTGCTAAAAAGAGCAGCACCGACGTGCTTAGGACGCCGTTTGGCAGAAATCCACGCGTGCTCTGCCAAAAGCAGCATGTGCATGCACAACCTGTGGTTTGGCAGAAAACAACGTCCACGTCTGCCAAAAGATGGATGTGCATGCTCAACAAGTGGTTTGGCACAAATCCATGTGCGGGTGCTAAAAAGAGCAGCATGGGCGTGCTTAGGACGTCGTTTGGCAGAAATCCACGTGCGCGCTCTGCCAAAAGCAGCATGTGCATGCACAACTTGTGGTTTGGCAGAAAACACCGTCCGCGTCTACCAAAACATGCATATACATACTTAACAAGTGGTTTGGCACAAATCCATGTGCGGGGGCTAAAAAGAACAGCATGGGCGTACTTAGCACGTCGTTTGGCAGAAATCTTCGTGCGAGCTCTGCCAAAAACAGCATGTGCATGCATATCTTGTGGTTTTGCAGAAAACAACGTCCGCGTCTACCAAAAGATGCATGTGCATGGTCAACAAGAGGTTTGGCACAAATCCATGTGCGGATGCTAAAAAGAGCAGCATGGGCGTGCTTAGCACGTCGTTTGGCAGAAATCCACGTGCGCGGTCTGCGAAAAGCACCATGTGCATGCATAACTTGTGGTTTTGCAGAAACAAAGTCCGCGTCTACCAAAAGATGCATGTGCATGCTTAACAAGTGGTTTGGCACAAATCCATGCGCGGGTGGTAAAAACAGCGCGCATAGGCGTGGTTAGCACGTCGTTTGGCAGAAATCCACGTGCGCGCTCTGCCAAAAGCAGCTTGTGCATGCATAACTTGTGGTTTCACAGAACACAACGTCCGCGTCTACCAAAAGATGCATGCGCATGCTCAACTAATGGTTTGACACAAATCCATGCTGGGGTGCTAAAAAAGCAGCGTGGGCGTGCTTTGCACGTCGTTTGGCAAAAATCCAAGTGCGCGCTCTGCCAAAAGCAGCATGTGCATGCATAACTTGTGGTTTCGCAGAACACAACGTCCGCGTCTGCCAAAACATGCATATGCATGCTTAACAAGTCGTTTGGCACAAATCCATGCGCGGGTGCTAAAAAGAGCAGTATGGGCGTGCTTAGCACGTCGTTTGGCAGATATCCACGTGCGCGCTCGGCCAAAAGCAGCATGTGCATGCGTAACTTGTGGTTTCGCAGAAAACAACGTCCGCGTCTACCAAAAGATGCATCTGCATGCTCAACAAGTGGTTTGGCACAAATCCATGCGCGGGTGGTAAGAACAGCAGCATAGGCGTACTTAGCACGTCGTTTCGCAGAAATCCACGTGCGCGCTCTGCCAAAAGCAGCATGTGCATGCATAACTTGTGGTTTCGCAGAAAACAACGTCCGCGTCTGCCAAAAAATGCATATGCATGTTTAAGAAGTGGTTTGGCACAAATCCATGTGCGGGTGCTAAAAAGAGCAGCATGGGCGTGCTTAGAACGTTGTTTTAAAGAAATCCACGCGCGCGCTCTGCCAAAAGCAGTGTGCATGCATAACTTGTGGTTTTGCATAAAACAACGCCCACGTCTACCAAAAGATGCATGTGCATGCTCAACAAGTGGTTTGGCACAAATCCATGCGCGTGTGCTAAAAAGAGCAGCACCGACGTGCTTAGGACGCCGTTTGGCAGAAATCCACGCGTGCTCTGCCAAAAGCAGCATGTGCATGCACAACCTGTGGTTTGGCAGAAAACAACGTCCGCGTCTGCCAAAACATGCATATGCATGCTTAACAAGTCGTTTGGCACAAATCCATGCGCGGGTGCTAAAAAGAGCAGTATGGGCGTGCTTAGCACGTCGTTTGGCAGATATCCACGTGCGCGCTCGGCCAAAAGCAGCATGTGCATGCGTAACTTGTGGTTTCGCAGAAAACAACGTCCGCGTCTGCCAAAACATGCATGTGCATGGTCAACAAGAGGTTTGGCACAAATCCATGCGCGGATGCTAAAAAGAGCAGCATGGGCGTGCTTTGCACGTCGTTTGGCAGAAATCTACGTGCGCGGTCTGCGAAAAGCACCATGTGCATGCATAACTTGTGGTTTTGCAGAAAACAACGTCCGCGTCTACCAAAAGACGCATGTGCGTGCTTAACAAGTGGTTTGGCACAAATCCATGCGCGGGTGGTAAAAACAGCAGCATAGGCGTGGTTAGCACGTCGTTTGGCAGAAATCCACGTGCGCGCTCTGCCAAAAGCAGCTTGTGCATGCATAACTTGTGGTTTCGCAGAACACAACGTCCGCGTCTACCAAAAGATGCATGTGCATGCTCAACAAATGGTTTGACATAAATCCATGCTGGGGTGCTAAAAAAAGCAGCGTGGGCGTGCTTAGCACGTCGTTTGGCAAAAATCCAAGTGCGCGCTCTGCCAAAGGCAGCATGTGCATGCATAACTTGTGGTTTCGCAGAACACAACGTCCGCGTCTGCCAAAACATGCATATGCATGATTAAGAAGTGGTTTCGCACAAATCCATGCGCGGGTGCTAAAAAGAACAGCATGGGCGTGCTTAGCTCGTCGTTTGGCAGAAATCCACGTGCGCGCTCTCCCAAAAGCAGCACGTGCGTGCATAACTTGTTGTTTTGCAGAAAACAACGTCCGCGTCTACCAAAAGATGTATGTGCATGCTTAACAAATGTTTTGACACAAATCCATGCTGGGGTGCTAAAAAAAAGCAGCGTGGGCGTGCTTAGCACGTCGTTTGGCAGACATCCAAGTACGCGCTCTGCCAAAAGCAGCATGTGCTTGCATATCTTGTGGTTTTGCAGAAAACAACGTCCGCGTCTACCAAAAGATGCATCTGCATGCTTAACAAGTGGTTTGGCACAAATCCATGCGTGGGTGGTAAGAACAGCAGCATAGGCGTACTTAGCACGTCGTTTGGCAGAAATCCACGTCCACGTCTGCCAAAAGATGGATGTGCATGCTCAACAAGAGGTTTGGCACAAATCCATGCGCGGATGCTAAAAAGAGCAGTATGGGCATGCTTAGCACGTCGTTTGGCAGATATCCACGTGCGCGCTCGGCCAAAAGCAGCATGTACATGCGTAACTTGTGGTTTGGCAGAAAAAAACGTCCGCGTCTGCCAAAACATGCATATGCATCCTTAAGAAGTGGTTTGGCACTAATCCATGCGCGGGTGCTAAAAAGAGCAGCATGGGCATGAATAGCATGTCGTTTGGCAGAAATCCACGTGCGCGCTCTGCCAGAAAGCTGCATGTGCATACATAACTTGTGGTTTTGCAGAAAACAACATCCGCGTCTACCAAAAGATACACGTGCATGCTCAACAAATGGTTTGACACAAATCCATGCTGGGGTGCTAAAAACAGCAGCATCGGCGTGCTTAGCACGTCGTTTGGCAGAAATTCACGTGCGTGCTCTGCCAAAAGCAGCTTGTGCATGCATAACTTGTGGTTTCGCAGAACACAACGTCCGCGTCTACCAAAAGATGCATGTGCATGCTCAACAAATGGTTTGACACAAATCCATGCTGGGGTGCTAAAAAAAGCAGCGTGGGCGTGCTTAGCACGTCGTTTGTCAAAAATCCAAGTGCACGCTCTGCCAATAGCAGCATGTGCATGCATAACTTGTAGTTTCGCAGAACACAACGTCCGCGTCTGCCAAAACAAGCATATGCATGATTAAGAAGTGGTTTCGCACAAATCCATCTGCGGGGGCTAAAAAGAACAGCATGGGCGTGCTTAGCTCGTCGTTTGGCAGAAATCCACGTGCGCGCTCTCCCAAAAGCAGCACGTGCGTGCATAACTTGTTGTTTTGCAGAAAACAACGTCCGCGTCTACCAAAAGATGTATGTGCATGCTTAACAAATGTTTTGACACAAATCCATGCTGGGGTTCTAAAAAAAGCAGCGTGGGCGTGCTTAGCACGTCGTTTGGCGGACATCCAAGTGCGCGCTCTGCCAAAAGCAGCATGTGCTTGCATATCTTGTGGTTTTGCAGAAAACAACGCCCGCGTCTACCAAAAGATGCATCTGCATACTTAGCAAGTGGTTTGGCACAAATCCATGCGCGGGTGGTAAGAACAGCAGCATAGGCGTACTTAGCACGTTGTTTGGCAGAAATCCACGTGCGCGCTCTGCCACAAGCAGCATGTGCATGCATAACTTGTGGTTTCGCAGAAAACAACGTCCGCGTCTGCCAAAACATGCATATGCATGTTTAAGAAGTGGTTTGCCACAAATCCATGTGCGGGTGCTAAAAAGAGCAGCATCGACGTGCTTAGGACGCCGTTTAGCAGAAATCCACGTGCGCGCTCTGCCAAAAGCAGGACGTGCATGCATAACTTGTGGTTTGGCAGAAAACAACGTCCACGTCTGCCAAAAGATGGATGTGCATGCTCAACAAGTGGTTTGGCACAAATCCATGCGCGGGTGCTAAAAAGAGCAGCATGGGCGTGCTTAGGACGTCGTTTGGCAGAAATCCACGTGCGCGCTCTGCCAAAAGCAGCATGTGCATGCACAACTTGTGGTTTGGCAGAAAACAACGTCCGCGTCTGCCAAAAGATGCATATGCATGCTCAACAAGTGGTTTGGCACAAATCCATGCGCGGATGCTAAAAAGAGCAGCATGGGCGTGCTTAGCACGTCGTTTGGCAGAAATCCACGTGCGCGGTCTTGGAAAAGCACCATGTGCATGCATAACTTGTTGTTTTGCAGAAAACAACGTCCGCGTCTACCAAAAGATGCATGTGCATGCTTAACAAGTGATTTGGCGCAAATCCATGTGCGGGTGGTAAAAACAGCAGCATAGGCGTCCTTGCACGTCGTTTGGCAGAAATCCACGTGCGCGCTCTGCCAAAAGCAGCTTGTGCATGCATAACTTGTGGTTTCGCAGAACACAACGTCCGCGTCTACCAAAAGATGCATGTGCATGCTCAACAAATGGTTTGACACAAATCCATGCTGGGGTGCTAAATAGAGCCGCATGGGCGTGCTTAACACGTCGTTTGGCAGAACTCCACGTGCGCGCTCTGCCAGAAAGCTGCATGTGCGCACATACCTTGTGGTTTTGCAGAAAACAACATCCGCGTCTACCAAAAGATACACGTGCATGCTCAACAAGTGGTTTGGCACAAATCCATGCGCGGGTGCTAAAAAGAGCAGCATGGGCGTGCTTAGGACGTCGTTTGGCAGAAATCCACGTGCGCGCTCTGCCAAAAGCAGCATATGTATGCACATCTTGTGGTTTCGCAGAAAACAACGTCCGCGTCTGCCAAAACATGCATATGCATGTTTAAGAAGTGGTTTGCCACAAATCCATGGGCGGGTGCTAAAAAGAGCAGCATGGGCATGCTTAGCATGTCGTTTGGCAGAAATCCACGTACGCGCTCTGCCAGAAAGCTGCATGTGCATACATAACTTGTGGTTTTGTAGAAAACAACATCCGCGTCTACCAAAAGATGCACGTGCATGCTCAACAAGTGGTTTGGCACAAATCCATGCGCGGGTGCTAAAAAGAGCAATATGGGCGTGCTTAGCACGTCGTTTGGCAAAAATCCACGTGCGCGCTCTGCCAAAAGCAGCATGTGCATGGGTAACTTGCGGTTTGGCAGAAAAAAACGTCCGCCTCTGCCAAAACATGCATATGCATCCTTAACAAGTGGTTTGGCACAAATCCATGTGCGGGTGCTAAAAAGAAGAGCATGGGCGTGCTTAGTGCGTCGTTTGGCAGAAATGCACGTGCGCTCTGCCAAAAGCAGGACGTGCATGCATAACCTGTGGTTTGGCAGAAAACAACGTCCACGTCTGCCAAAAGATGGATGTGCATGCTCAACAAGTGGTTTGGCACAAATCCATGTGCGGGTGCTAAAAAGAGCAGCATGGGCGTGCTTAGGACGTCGTTTGGCAGAAATCCACGTGCGCGCTCTGCCAAAAGCAGCATGTGCATGCACAACTTGTGGTTTGGCAGAAAACACCGTCCGCGTCTACCAAAATATGCATATACATACTTAACAAGTGGTTTGGCACAAATCCATGTGCGGGTGCTAAAAAGAACAGCATGGGCGTACTTAGCACGTCGTTTGGCAGAAATCTTCGTGCGAGCTCTGCCAAAAACAGCATGTGCATGCATATCTTGTGGTTTTGCAGAAAACAACGTCCGCGTCTACCAAAAGATGCATGTGCATGGTCAACAAGAGGTTTGGCACAAATCCATGTGCGGATGCTAAAAAGAGCAGCATGGGCGTGCTTAGCACGTCGTTTGGCAGAAATCCACGTGCGCGGTCTGCGAAAAGCACCATGTGCATGCATAACTTGTGGTTTTGCAGAAACAACGTCCGCGTCTACCAAAAGATGCATGTGCATGCTTAACAAGTGGTTTGGCACAAATCCATGCGCGGGTGGTAAAAACAGCGCGCATAGGCGTGGTTAGCACGTCGTTTGGCAGAAATCCACGTGCGCGCTCTGCCAAAAGCAGCTTGTGCATGCATAACTTGTGGTTTCACAGAACACAACGTCCGCGTCTACCAAAAGATGCATGCGCATGCTCAACTAATGGTTTGACACAAATCCATGCTGGGGTGCTAAAAAAGCAGCGTGGGCGTGCTTTGCACGTCGTTTGGCAAAAATCCAAGTGCGCGCTCTGCCAAAAGCAGCATGTGCATGCATAACTTGTGGTTTCGCAGAACACAACGTCCGCGTCTGCCAAAACATGCATATGCATGCTTAACAAGTTGTTTGGCACAAATCCATGCGCGGGTGCTAAAAAGAGCAGTATGGGCGTGCTTAGCACGTCGTTTGGCAGATATCCACGTGCGCGCTCGGCCAAAAGCAGCATGTGCATGCGTAACTTGTGGTTTCGCAGAAAACAACGTCCGCGTCTACCAAAAGATGCATCTGCATGCTCAACAAGTGGTTTGGCACAAATCCATGCGCGGGTGGTAAGAACAGCAGCATAGGCGTACTTAGCACGTCGTTTCGCAGAAATCCACGTGCGCGCTCTGCCAAAAGCAGCATGTGCATGCATAACTTGTGGTTTCGCAGAAAACAACGTCCGCGTCTGCCAAAACATGCATATGCATGTTTAAGAAGTGGTTTGGCACAAATCCATGTGCGGGTGCTAAAAAGAGCAGCATGGGCGTGCTTAGAACGTTGTTTTAAAGAAATCCACGCGCGCGCTCTGCCAAAAGCAGTGTGCATGCATAACTTGTGGTTTTGCATAAAACAACGCCCACGTCTACCAAAAGATGCATGTGCATGCTCAACAAGTGGTTTGGCACAAATCCATGCGCGTGTGCTAAAAAGAGCAGCACCGACGTGCTTAGGACGCCGTTTGGCAGAAATCCACGCGCGCTCTGCCAAAAGCAGCATGTGCATGCACAACCTGTGGTTTGGCAGAAAACAACGTCCGCGTCTGCCAAAACATGCATATGCATGCTTAACAAGTCGTTTGGCACAAATCCATGCGCGGGTGCTAAAAAGAGCAGTATGGGCGTGCTTAGCACGTCGTTTGGCAGATATCCACGTGCGCGCTCGGCCAAAAGCAGCATGTGCATGCGTAACTTGTGGTTTCGCAGAAAACAACGTCCGCGTCTGCCAAAACATGCATGTGCATGGTCAACAAGAGGTTTGGCACAAATCCATGCGCGGATGCTAAAAAGAGCAGCATGGGCGTGCTTTGCACGTCGTTTGGCAGAATTCCACGTGCGCGGTCTGCGAAAAGCACCATGTGCATGCATAACTTGTGGTTATGCAGAAAACAACGTCCGCGTCTACCAAAAGACGCATGTGCGTGCTTAACAAGTGGTTTGGCACAAATCCATGCGCGGGTGGTAAAAACAGCAGCATAGGCGTGGTTAGCACGTCGTTTGGCAGAAATCCACGTGCGCGCTCTGCCAAAAGCAGCTTGTGCATGCATAACTTGTGGTTTCGCAGAACACAACGTCCGCGTCTACCAAAAGATGCATGTGCATGCTCAACAAATGGTTTGACATAAATCCATGCTGGGGTGCTAAAAAAAGCAGCGTGGGCGTGCTTAGCACGTCGTTTCGCAAAAATCCAAGTGCGCGCTCTGCCAAAAGCAGCATGTGCATGCATAACTTGTGGTTTCGCAGAACACAACGTCCGCGTCTGCCAAAACATGCATATGCATGATTAAGAAGTGGTTTCGCACAAATCCATGCGCGGGTGCTAAAAAGAACAGCATGGGCGTGCTTAGCTCGTCGTTTGGCAGAAATCCACGTGCGCGCTCTCCCAAAAGCAGCACGTGCGTGCATAACTTGTTGTTTTGCAGAAAACAACGTCCGCGTCTACCAAAAGATGTATGTGCATGCTTAACAAATGTTTTGACACAAATCCATGCTGGGGTGCTAAAAAAAGCAGCGTGGGCGTGCTTAGCACGTCGTTTGGCAGACATCCAAGTACGCGCTCTGCCAAAAGCAGCATGTGCTTGCATATCTTGTGGTTTTGCAGAAAACAACGTCCGCGTCTACCAAAAGTTGCATCTGCATGCTTAACAAGTGGTTTGGCACAAATCCATGCGTGGGTGGTAAGAACAGCAGCATAGGCGTACTTAGCACGTCGTTTGGCAGAAATCCACGTGCGCGCTCTGCCAAAAGCAGCATGTGCATGCATAACCTGTGGTTTGGCAGAAAACAACGTCCACGTCTGCCAAAAGATGGATGTGCATGCTCAACAAGAGGTTTGGCACAAATCCATGCGCGGATGCTAAAAAGAGCAGCATGGGCGTGCTTTGCACGTCGTTTGGCAGAAATCCACGTGCGCGGTCTGCGAAAAGCACCATGTGCATGCATAACTTGTGGTTTTGCAGAAAACAACGTCCGCGTCTACCAAAAGACGCATGTGCATGCTCAACAAGTGTTTTGGCACAAATCCATGCGCGGGTGCTAAAAAGAGCAGCATCGATGTGCTTAGGACGCCGTTTGGCAGAAATCCACGTGCGCGGTCTGCCAAAAGCAGCATGCGCATGCACAACTTGTGGTTTGGCAGAAAACAACGTCCGCGTCTGCCAAAACATGCATATGCATGCTTAACAAGTCGTTCGGCACAAATCCATGCGCGGGTTCTAAAAAGAGCAGTATGGGCATGCTTAGCACGTCGTTTGGCAGATATCCACGTGCGCGCTCGGCCAAAAGCAGCATGTACATGCGTAACTTGTGGTTTGGCAGAAAAAAACGTCCGCGTCTGCCAAAACATGCATATGCATCCTTAAGAAGTTGTTTGGCACTAATCCATGCGCGGGTGCTAAAAAGAGCAGCATGGGCATGAATAGCATGTCGTTTGGCAGAAATCCACGTGCGCGCTCTGCCAGAAAGCTGCATGTGCATACATAACTTGTGGTTTTGCAGAAAACAACATCCGCGTCTACCAAAAGATACACGTGCATGCTCAACAAATGGTTTGACACAAATCCATGCTGGGGTGCTAAAAAAAGCAGCGTGGGCGTGCTTAGCACGTCGTTTGGCAAAAATCCAAGTGCGCGCTCTGCCAAAAGCAGCATGTGCATGCATAACTTGTGGTTTCGCAGAACACAACGTCCGCGTCTGCCAAAACATGCATATGCATGATTAAGAAGTGGTTTGGCACAAATCCATGCGCGGGTGCTAAAAAGAGCAGCATGGGCGTGCTTAGCACGTCGTTTGACAGAAATCTACGTGCGCGCTCTGCCAGAAAGCTGCATGTGCATACATAACTTGTGGTTTTGCAGAAAACAACGTCCACGTCTGCCAAAAGATGGATGTGCATGCTCAACAAGTGGTTTGGCACAAATCCATGCGCGGGTGCTAAAAAGAGCAGCATGGGCATGCTTAGCACATCGTTTGGCAGAAATCTACGCGCGCGCTCTCCCAAAAGCAGCACGTGCGTGCATAACTTGTGGTTTTGCAGAAAACATCGTCCGCGTCTACCAAAAGATGCATGTGCATCCTTAACAAATGGTTTGACACAAATCCATGCTGGGGTGCTACAAAAAGCAGCGTTGGCGTGCTTAGCACGTCGTTTGGCAGAAATCCAAGCGCGCGCTCTGCCAAAAGCAGCATGTGCATGCATAACTTGTGGTTTGGAAGAAAACAACATCCGCATCTGCCAAAACATACATATGCATCCTTAATAAGTAGTTTGGCACAAATCCATGCGCGGGTGCTAAAAAAAGCAGCATGGGCGTGCTTAGCACGTCGTTTGGCAGAAATCCACGTGCGCGCTCTGCCAGAAAGCTGCATGTGCATACATAACTCGTGGTTTTTCAGAAAACAACATCCGCGTCTACCAAAAGATACACGTGCATGCTTAAAAGGTGGTTTGGCACAAATCCGTGTGCGGGTGCTAAAAAGAACAGCATGGGCGTACTTAGCTCGTCGTTTGGCAGAAATGCACGTGCGCGCTCTGCCAAAGCAGGACGTGCATGCATAACATGTGGTTTGGCAGAAAACAACGTCCACGTCTGCCAAAAGATGGATGTGCATGCTCAACAAGTGGTTTGGCACAAATCCATGCGCGGGTGCTAAAAAGAGCAGCATTAGCGTGCTTAGGACGTCGTTTGGCAGAAATCCACGTGCGCGCTCTGCCAAAAGCAGCATGTGCATGCACAACTTGTGGCTTGGCAGAAAACAACGTCCGCGTCTACCAAAAGATGCATGTGCATGCTTAACAAGTGGTTTGGCACAAATCCATGCGCGGGTGGTAAAAACAGCAGCATAGGCGTCCTTGCACGTCGTTTGGCAGAAATCCTCGTGCGCGCTCTGCCAAAAGCAGCTTGTGCATGCATAACTTGTGGTTTCGCAGAACACAACGTCCGCGTCTATAAAAAGATGCACGTGCATGCTCAATAAATGGTTTGACACAAATCCATGCTGGGGTGCTAAAAAAAGCAGCGTGGGCGTGCTTAGCACGTCGTTTGGCAAAAATTCATGTGCGTGGTCTGCCAAAAGCAGCATGTTTATGCATAACTTGTGGTTTCGCAGAACACAACGTCCGCGTCTGCCAAAACATGCATATGCATGATTAAGAAGTGGTGTGGCACAAATCCATGCGCGGGTGCTAAAAAGAGCAGCATGGGCGTGCTTAGCACGTCGTTTGGCAGAAATCCACGTGCGCACTCTGCCAGAAAGCTGCATGTGCATACATAACTTGTGGTTTTGCAGAAAACAACATCCGCGTCTACCAAAAGATACACGTGCATGCTTAAAAGGTGGTTTGGCACAAATCCGTGTGCGGGTGCTAAAAAGAACAGCATGGGTGTACTTAGCTCGTCGTTTGGCAGAAATGCACGTGCGCGCTCTGCCAAAAGCAGGACGTGCATGCATAACTTGTGGTTTGGCAGAAAACAACGTCCACGTCTGCCAAAAGATGTATGTGAATGCTCAACAAGTGGTTTGGCACAAATCCATGCGCGGGTGCTAAAAAGAGCAGCATGGGCGTGCTTAGGACGTCGTTTGGCAGAAATCCACGTGCGCGCTCTGCCAAAAGCAGCATGAGCATGCACAACTTGTGGCTTGGCAGAAAACAACGTCCGCGTCTGCCAAAACATGCATATGCATGCTTAACAAGTGGTTTGGCACAAATCCATGTGCGGGTGCTAAAAAGAACAGCATGGGCGTACTTAGCACATCGTTTGGCAGAAATCCACATGCGCGCTCTGCCAAAAGCAGCTTGTGCATGCATAACTTGTGGTTTCGCAGAACACAACGTCCGCGTCTACCAAACGATGCATGTGCATGCTCAACAAATGGTTTGACACAAATCCATGCTGGGGTGCTAAAAAAAGCAGCGTGGGCGTGCTTAGCACGTCGTTTGGCAAAAATCCAAGTGCGCGCTCTGCCAAAAGCAGCACGTGCGTGCATAACTTGTTGTTTTGCAGAAAACAACGTCCGCGTCTACCAAAAGATGTATGTGCATGCTTAACAGATGTTTTGACACAAATCCATGCTGGGGTGCTAAAAAAAGCAGCGTGGGCGTGCTTAGCACGTCGTTTGGCAGACATCCAAGTGCGCGCTCTGCCAAAAGCAGCATGTGCTTGCATATCTTGTGGTTTTGCAGAAAACAACGTCCGCGTCTACCAAAAGATGCATCTGCATGCTTAACAAGTGGTTTGGCACAAATACATGCGCGGGTGGTAAGAACAGCAGCATAGGCGTACTTAGCACGTCGTTTGGCAGAAATCCACGTGCGCGCTCTGCCAAAAGTAGCATGTGCATGCACAACTTGTGGTTTGGCAGAAAACAACGTCCGCGTCTGCCGAAACATGCATATGCATGTTTAAGAAGTGGTTTGGCACAAATCCATGTGCGGGTGCTAAAAAGAGCAGCATGGGCGTGCTTAGAACGTTGTTTTAAAGAAATCCACGCGCGCGCTCTGCCAAAAGCAGAATGTACATGCATAACTTGTGGTTTTGCATAAAACAACGTCCACGTCTACCAAAAGATGCATGTGCATGCTCAACAATTGGTTTGGCACAAATCCATGCGCGGGTGCTAAAAAGAGCAGCATCGACGTGCTTAGGACGCCGTTTGGCAGAAATCCACGTGCGCGGTCTGCCAAAAGCAGCATGTGTATGCACAACTTGTGGTTTGGCAGAAAACAACGTCCGCGTCTGCCGAAACATGCATATGCATGCTTGACAAGTCGTTTGGCACAAATCCATGCGCGGGTGCTAAAAAGAGCAGTATAGGCGTGCTTATCACGTCGTTTGGCAGATATCCACGTGCGCGCTGGGCCAAAAGCAGCATGTGCATGCGTAACTTCTGGTTTGGCAGAAAAAAACGTCCGCGTCTGCCAAAACATGCATATGCATCCTTAAGAAGTGGTTTGGCACTAATCCATGCGCGGGTGCTAAAAAGAGCAGCATGGGCATGAATAGCATGTCGTTTGGCAGAAATCCACGTGCGTGCTCTGCCAGAAAGCTGCATGTGCATACATAACTTGTGGTTTTGCAGAAAACAACATCCGCGTCTACCAAAAGATGCACGTGCATGCTCAACAAGTGGTTTGGCACAAATCTATGCGCGGGTGCTAAAAAGAGCAACATGGGCGTGCTTAGGACGTCGTTTGGCAGAAATCCACGTGCGCGCTCTGCCAAAAGCAGCATGTGCCTACACAACTTGTGGTTTGGCAGAAAACAACGTCCGCGTCTGCCAAAACATGCATATGCATGCTTAACAAGTGGTGTGGCACAAATCCATGCGCGGGTGCTAAAAAGAGCAGCATGGGCGTGCATAGCACGTCGTTTGGCAGAAATCCACGTGCGTACTCTGCCAGAAAGCTGCATGTGCATACATAACTTGTGGTTTTGCAGAAAACAACATCCGCGTCTACCAAAAGATACACGTGCATGCTTAAAAGGTGGTTTGGCACAAATCCGTGTGCGGGTGCTAAAAAGAACAGCATGGGTGTACTTAGCTCGTCGTTTGGCAGAAATGCACGTGCGCGCTCTGCCAAAAGCAGGACGTGCATGCATAACTTGTGGTTTGGCAGAAAACAACGTCCACGTCTGCCAAAAGATGGATGTGCATGCTCAACAAGTGGTTTGGCACAAATCCATGCGCGGGTGCTAAAAAGAGCAGCATGGGCGTGCTTAGGACGTCGTTTGGCAGAAATCCACGTGCGCGCTCTGCCAAAAGCAGCATGAGCATGCACAACCTGTGGCTTGGCAGAAAACAACGTCCGCGTCTACCAAAAGATGCATGTGCATGCTCAACAAATGGTTTGACACAAATCCCTGCTGGGGTGCTAAAAAAAGCAGCGTGGGCGTGCTTAGCACGTCGTTTGGCAAAAATCCAAGTGCGCGCTCTGCCAAAAGCAGCACGTGCGTGCATAACTTGTTGTTTTGCAGAAAACAACGTCCGCGTCTACCAAAAGATGTATGTGCATGCTTAACAGATGTTTTGACACAAATCCATGCTGGGGTGCTAAAAAAAGCAGCGTGGGCGTGCTTAGCACGTCGTTTGGCAGACATCCAAGTGCGCGCTCTGCCAAAAGCAGCATGTGCTTGCATATGTTGTGGTTTTGCAGAAAACAACGTCCGCGTCTACGAAAAGATGCACCTGCATGCTTAACAAGTGGTTTGGCACAAATCCATGCGCGGGTGCTTAAAAGAACAGCATGGGCGTGCTTAGCTCGTCGTTTGGCAGAAATCCACGTGCGCGCTCTCCCAAAAGCAGCACGTGCGTGCATAACTTGTTGTTTTGCAGAAAACAACGTCCGCGTCTAACAAAAGATGTATGTGCATGCTTAACAGATGTTTTGACACAAATCCATGCTGGGGTGCTAAAAAAAGCAGCGTGGGCGTGCTTAGCACGTCGTTTGGCAGACATCCAAGTGCGCGCTCTGCCAAAAGCAGCATGTGCTTGCATATCTTGTGGTTTTGCAGAAAACAACGTCCGCGTCTACCAAAAGATGCATCTGCATGCTTAACAAGTGGTTTGGCACAAATACATGCGCGGGTGGTAAGAACAGCAGCATAGGCGTACTTAGCACGTCGTTTGGCAGAAATCCACGTGCGCGCTCTGCCAACAGCAGCATGTGCCTACACAACTTGTGGTTTGGCAGAAAACAACGTCCGTGTCTGCCAAAACATGCATATGCATCCTTAAGAAGTGGTTTGGCACTAATCCATGTGCGGGTGCTAAAAAGAGCAGCATGGGCATGAATAGCATGTCGTTTGGCAGAAATCCACGTGCGTGCTCTGCCAGAAAGCTGCATGTGCATACATAACTTGTGGTTTTGCAGAAAACAACATCCGCGTCTACCAAAAGATACACGTGCATGCTCAACAAGTGGTTTGGCACAAATCTATGCGCGGGTGCTAAAAAGAGCAACATGGGCGTGCTTAGGACGTCGTTTGGCAGAAATCCACGTGCGCGCTCTGCCAAAAGCAGCATGTGCCTACACAACTTGTGGTTTGGCAGAAAACAACGTCCGCGTCTGCCAAAACATGCATATGCATGCTTAACAAGTGGTTTGGCACAAATCCATGCGCGGGTGCTAAAAAGAGCAGCATGGGCGTGCTTAGGACGTCGTTTGGCAGAAATCCACGTGCGCGCTCTGCCAAAAGCAGCATGTGCATACACAACTTGTGGTTTGGCAGAAAACAACCTCCGCGTCTGCCAAAACATGCATATGCATGCTTAATAAGTGGTTTGGCACAAATCCATGTGCGGGTGCTAAAAAGAACAGCATGGGCGTGCTTAGCACGTCGTTTGGGAGAAATCTACGTGCGAGCTCTGCGAAAAGCACCATGTGCATGCATAACTTGCTTTGCAGAAAACAACGTCCGCGTCTACCAAAAGATGCTTATGCATGCTTAACAAGTGGTTTGGCACAAATCCATGCGCGGGTGGTAAAAACAGCAGCATAGGCGTGCTTAGCACGTCGTTTGGCAGAAATCCACGTGCGCGCTCTGCCAAAAGCAGCTTGTGCATGCATAACTTGTGGTTTCGCAGAGCACAACGTCCGCGTCTACCAAAAGATGCATGTGCATGCTCAACAAATGGTTTGACACAAATCCATGCTGGGGTGCTAAAGAAAGCAGCGTGGGCGTGCTTAGCACGTCGTTTGGCAAAAATCAAAGTGCGCGCTCTGCCAAAAGCAGCATGTGCATGCATAACTTGTGGTTTCGCAGAACACAACGTCCGCGTCTGCCAAAACATGCATATGCATGATTAAGAAGTGGTTTGGCACAAATCCATGCGCGGGTGCTAAAAAGAGCAGCATGGGCGTGCTTAGCACGTCGTTTGACAGAAATCCACGTGCGCGCTCTGCCAGAAAGCTGTATGTGCATACATAACTTGTGGCTTTGCAGAAAACAACATCCGCGTCTACCAAAAGATACACGTGCATGCTCAACAAGTGGTTTGGCACAAATCCATGCGCGGGTGCTAAAAAGAGCAGCATGGGCGTGCTTAGGACGTCGTTTGGCAGAGATCCACGTGCGCGCTCGGCCAAAAGCAGCATGTGCATGCATAACTTGCGGTTTGGCAGAAAACAACGTCTGGGTCTGCCAAAAGATGGATATGCATGCTCAACAAGTGGTTTGGCACAAATCCGTGTGCGGGTGCTAAAAAGAACAGCATGGGCGTGCTTAGCTCGTCGTTTGGCAGAAATCCACGTGCGCGCTCTCCCAAAAGCAGCACGTGCGTGCATAAATTGTGGTTTTGCAGAAAACAACGTCCGCGTCCGCCAAAACATGCATATGCATGCTTAACAAGTGGTTTGGCACAACTCCGTGTGCGGGTGCTAAGAAGAACAGCATGGGCGTGCTTAGCTCGTCGTTTGGCAGAAATCCACGTGCGCGCTCTCCCAAAAGCAGCACGTGCGTGCATAACTTGTGGTTTTGCAGAAAACAACGTCCGCGACTACCAAAAGATGCATGTGCATGCTTAACATGTGGTTTGGCACAAATCCATGCGCGGGTGCTAAAAAGAGCAGCATGGGCGTGCTTAGCAAGTCGTTTGGCAGAAATCCACGTGCGCGCTCTGCCAAAAGCAGCATGTGCGTGCGTAACTTGTGGTTGGGCAGCAAAAATCGTCCGCGTTTGCCAAAACATGCATATGCATCCTTAAGAAGTGGTTTGGCACTAATCTATGTGCGGGTGCTAAAAAGAGCAGCATGGGCGTGCTTAGCACGTCGTTTGGCAGAAATCCACGCGCGCGCTCTGGAAAAAGCATCATCTGCATGCATAACTTGTGGTTTTGCAGAAAACAACGTCCGCGTCCACCAAAAGATGCACCTGCATGCTTAACAAGTGGTTTGGCACAAATCCATGCGCGGGTGCTTAAAAGAACAGCATGGGCGTGCTTAGCTCGTCGTTTGGCAGAAATCCACGTGCGCGCTCTCCCAAAAGCAGCACGTGCGTGCATAACTTGTTGTTTTGCAGAAAACAACGTCCGCGTCTACCAAAAGATGTATGTGCATGCTTAACAGATGTTTTGACACAAATCCATGCTGGGGTGCTAAAAAAAGCAGCGTGGGCGTGCTTAGCACGTCGTTTGGCAGACATCCAAGTGCGCGCTCTGCCAAAAGCAGCATGTGCTTGCATATCTTGTGGTTTTGCAGAAAACAACGTCCGCGTCTACCAAAAGATGCATCTGCATGCTTAACAAGTGGTTTGGCACAAATACATGCGCGGGTGGTAAGAACAGCAGCATAGGCGTACTTAGCACGTCGTTTGGCAGAAATCCACGTGCGCGCTCTGCCAACAGCAGCATGTGCCTACACAACTTGTGGTGTGGCAGAAAACAACGTCCGCGTCTGCCAAAACATGCATATGCATCCTTAAGAAGTGGTTTGGCACTAATCCATGTGCGGGTGCTAAAAAGAGCAGCATGGGCATGAATAGCATGTCGTTTGGCAGAAATCCACGTGCGTGCTCTGCCAGAAAGCTGCATGTGCATACATAACTTGTGGTTTTGCAGAAAACAACATCCGCGTCTACCAAAAGATACACGTGCATGCTCAACAAGTGGTTTGGCACAAATCTATGCGCGGGTGCTAAAAGAGCAACATGGGCGTGCTTAGGACGTCGTTTGGCAGAAATCCACGTGCGCGCTCTGCCAAAAGCAGCATGTGCCTACACAACTTGTGGTTTGGCAGAAAACAACGTCCGCGTCTGCCAAAACATGCATATGCATGCTTAACAAGTGGTTTGGCACAAATCCATGCGCGGGTGCTAAAAAGAGCAGCATGGGCGTGCTTAGGACGTCGTTTGGCAGAAATCCACGTGCGCGCTCTGCCAAAAGCAGCATGTGCATACACAACTTGTGGTTTGGCAGAAAACAACCTCCGCGTCTGCCAAAACATGCATATGCATGCTTAATAAGTGGTTTGGCACAAATCCATGTGCGGGTGCTAAAAAGAACAGCATGGGCGTGCTTAGCACGTCGTTTGGGAGAAATCTACGTGCGAGCTCTGCGAAAAGCACCATGTGCATGCATAACTTGCTTTGCAGAAAACAACGTCCGCGTCTACCAAAAGATGCATATGCATGCTTAACAAGTGGTTTGGCACAAATCCATGCGCGGGTGGTAAAAACAGCAGCATAGGCGTGCTTAGCGCGTCGTTTGGCAGAAATCCACGTGCGCGCTCTGCCAAAAGCAGCTTGTGCATGCATAACTTGTGGTTTCGCAGAGCACAACGTCCGCGTCTACCAAAAGATGCATGTGCATGCTCAACAAATGGTTTGACACAAATCCATGCTGGGGTGCTAAAGAAAGCAGCGTGGGCGTGCTTAGCACGTCGTTTGGCAAAAATCAAAGTGCGCGCTCTGCCAAAAGCAGCATGTGCATGCATAACTTGTGGTTTCGCAGAACACAACGTCCGCGTCTGCCAAAACATGCATATGCATGATTAAGAAGTGGTTTGGCACAAATCCATGCGCGGGTGCTAAAAAGAGCAGCATGGGCGTGCTTAGCACGTCGTTTGACAGAAATCCACGTGCGCGCTCTGCCAGAAAGCTGTATGTGCATACATAACTTGTGGCTTTGCAGAAAACAACATCCGCGTCTACCAAAAGATACACGTGCATGCTCAACAAGTGGTTTGGCACAAATCCATGCGCGGGTGCTAAAAAGAGCAGCATGGGCGTGCTTAGGACGTCGTTTGGCAGAGATCCACGTGCGCGCTCGGCCAAAAGCAGCATGTGCATGCATAACTTGCGGTTTGGCAGAAAACAACGTCTGGGTCTGCCAAAAGATGGATATGCATGCTCAACAAGTGGTTTGGCACAAATCCGTGTGCGGGTGCTAAAAAGAACAGCATGGGCGTGCTTAGCTCGTCGTTTGGCAGAAATCCACGTGCGCGCTCTCCCAAAAGCAGCACGTGCGTGCATAAATTGTGGTTTTGCAGAAAACAACGTCCGCGTCCGCCAAAACATGCATATGCATGCTTAACAAGTGGTTTGGCACAACTCCGTGTGCGGGTGCTAAGAAGAACAGCATGGGCGTGCTTAGCTCGTCGTTTGGCAGAAATCCACGTGCGCGCTCTCCCAAAAGCAGCACGTGCGTGCATAACTTGTGGTTTTGCAGAAAACAACGTCCGCGACTACCAAAAGATGCATGTGCATGCTTAACATGTGGTTTGGCACAAATCCATGCGCGGGTGCTAAAAAGAGCAGCATGGGCGTGCTTAGCAAGTCGTTTGGCAGAAATCCACGTGCGCGCTCTGCCAAAAGCAGCATGTGCGTGCGTAACTTGTGGTTGGGCAGCAAAAATCGTCCGCGTTTGCCAAAACATGCATATGCATCCTTAAGAAGTGGTTTGGCACTAATCTATGTGCGGGTGCTAAAAAGAGCAGCATGGGCGTGCTTAGCACGTCGTTTGGCAGAAATCCACGCGCGCGCTCTGGAAAAAGCATCATCTGCATGCATAACTTGTGGTTTTGCAGAAAACAACGTCCGCGTCCACCAAAAGATGCACCTGCATGCTTAACAAGTGGTTTGGCACAAATCCATGCGCGGGTGCTTAAAAGAACAGCATGGGCGTGCTTAGCTCGTCGTTTGGCAGAAATCCACGTGCGCGCTCTCCCAAAAGCAGCACGTGCGTGCATAACTTGTTGTTTTGCAGAAAACAACGTCCGCGTCTACCAAAAGATGTATGTGCATGCTTAACAGATGTTTTGACACAAATCCATGCTGGGGTGCTAAAAAAAGCAGCGTGGGCGTGCTTAGCACGTCGTTTGGCAGACATCCAAGTGCGCGCTCTGCCAAAAGCAGCATGTGCTTGCATATCTTGTGGTTTTGCAGAAAACAACGTCCGCGTCTACCAAAAGATGCATCTGCATGCTTAACAAGTGGTTTGGCACAAATACATGCGCGGGTGGTAAGAACAGCAGCATAGGCGTACTTAGCACGTCGTTTGGCAGAAATCCACGTGCGCGCTCTGCCAACAGCAGCATGTGCCTACACAACTTGTGGTGTGGCAGAAAACAACGTCCGCGTCTGCCAAAACATGCATATGCATCCTTAAGAAGTGGTTTGGCACTAATCCATGTGCGGGTGCTAAAAAGAGCAGCATGGGCATGAATAGCATGTCGTTTGGCAGAAATCCACGTGCGTGCTCTGCCAGAAAGCTGCATGTGCATACATAACTTGTGGTTTTGCAGAAAACAACATCCGCGTCTACCAAAAGATACACGTGCATGCTCAACAAGTGGTTTGGCACAAATCTATGCGCGGGTGCTAAAAGAGCAACATGGGCGTGCTTAGGACGTCGTTTGGCAGAAATCCACGTGCGCGCTCTGCCAAAAGCAGCATGTGCCTACACAACTTGTGGTTTGGCAGAAAACAACGTCCGCGTCTGCCAAAACATGCATATGCATGCTTAACAAGTGGTTTGGCACAAATCCATGCGCGGGTGCTAAAAAGAGCAGCATGGGCGTGCTTAGGACGTCGTTTGGCAGAAATCCACGTGCGCGCTCTGCCAAAAGCAGCATGTGCATACACAACTTGTGGTTTGGCAGAAAACAACCTCCGCGTCTGCCAAAACATGCATATGCATGCTTAATAAGTGGTTTGGCACAAATCCATGTGCGGGTGCTAAAAAGAACAGCATGGGCGTGCTTAGCACGTCGTTTGGGAGAAATCTACGTGCGAGCTCTGCGAAAAGCACCATGTGCATGCATAACTTGCTTTGCAGAAAACAACGTCCGCGTCTACCAAAAGATGCATATGCATGCTTAACAAGTGGTTTGGCACAAATCCATGCGCGGGTGGTAAAAACAGCAGCATAGGCGTGCTTAGCGCGTCGTTTGGCAGAAATCCACGTGCGCGCTCTGCCAAAAGCAGCTTGTGCATGCATAACTTGTGGTTTCGCAGAGCGCAACGTCCGCGTCTACCAAAAGATGCATGTGCATGCTCAACAAATGGTTTGACACAAATCCATGCTGTGGTGCTAAAGAAAGCAGCGTGGGCGTGCTTAGCACGTCGTTTGGCAACAATCAAAGTGCGCGCTCTGCCAAAAGCAGCATGTGCATGCATAACTTGTGGTTTCGCAGAACACAACGTCCGCGTCTGCCAAAACATGCATATGCATGATTAAGAAGTGGTTTGGCACAAATCCATGCGCGGGTGCTAAAAAGAGCAGCATGGGCGTGCTTAGCACGTCGTTTGACAGAAATCCACGTGCGCGCTCTGCCAGAAAGCTGTATGTGCATACATAACTTGTGGCTTTGCAGAAAACAACATCCGCGTCTACCAAAAGATACACGTGCATGCTCAACAAGTGGTTTGGCACAAATCCATGCGCGGGTGCTAAAAAGAGCAGCATGGGCGTGCTTAGGACGTCGTTTGGCAGAGATCCACGTGGGCGCTCGGCCAAAAGCAGCATGTGCATGCATAACTTGCGGTTTGGCAGAAAACAACGTCTGGGTCTGCCAAAAGATGGATATGCATGCTCAACAAGTGGTTTGGCACAAATCCGTGTGCGGGTGCTAAGAAGAACAGCATGGGCGTGCTTAGCTCGTCGTTTGGCAGAAATCCACGTGCGCGCTCTCCCAAAAGCAGCACGTGCGTGCATAACTTGTGGTTTTGCAGAAAACAACGTCCGCGACTACCAAAAGATGCATGTGCATGCTTAACATGTGGCTTGGCACAAATCCATGCGCGGGTGCTAAAAAGAGCAGCATGGGCGTGCTTAGCAAGTCGTTTGGCAGAAATCCACGTGCGCGCTCTGCCAAAAGCAGCATGTGCGTGCGTAACTTGTGGTTGGGCAGCAAAAATCGTCCGCGTTTGCCAAAACATGCATATGCATCCTTAAGAAGTGGTTTGGCACTAATCCATGTGCGGGTGCTAAAAAGAGCAGCATGGGCGTGCTTAGCACGTCGTTTGGCAGAAATCCACGCGCGCGCTCTGCAAAAAGCATCATCTGCATGCATAACTTGTGGTTTTGCAGAAAACAACGTCCGCGTCCACCAAAAGATGCATGTGCATGCTTAACAAGTGGTTTGGCACAAATCCATGCGCGGGTGCTAAAAAGAGCAGCATGGGCGTGCTTAGTTCGTCGTTTGGCAGAAATCTACGTGCGCGCTCTCCCAAAAGCAGCACGTGCGAGCATAACTTGTGGTTTTGCAGAAAACAACGTTCGCGCCTACCAAAAGATGCATGTGCATGCTTAACAAATGGTTTGACACAAATCCATGCTGGGGTGCTAAAAAAAGCAGCATGGGCGTGCTTAGCACGTCGTTTGGCAGAAATCCAAGTGCGCGCTCTGCCAAAAGCAGCATATGCATGCATAACTTGTGGTTTGGAAGAAAACAACATCCGCGTCTGCCAAAACATACATATGCATCCTTAATAAGTGGTTTGGCACAAATCCATGTGCGGGTGCTAAAAAGAGCACCATGGGCGTGCTTAGCACGTCATTTGGCCGAAATCCACGTGCGCTCTGCCAAAAGCAGCATGTGCATGCAAAACTTGTGGTTTAGCAGAAAACAACGTCCGCGTCTGCCAAAAGATGCATATAGATGCTCAACAAGTGGTTTGGCACAAATCCAAGCGCGGGTGCTAAAGAAAGCAGCATCGGCGTAGTTATCACGTCGTTTGGCAGAAACCCACGTTTGCGCTCAGCCAAAAGCAGCATATGCATGCATAACTCGTAGTTTCGCAGAAAACAACGTCCGCGTCTGCCAAAGGACGCATGTGCATGCTCAACAAGTGGTTTGGCACAAATTCATGCGCGGGTGCTAAAAAGAGCAGCATGGGCGTGCTTAGGACGTCGTTTGGCAGAGATCCACGTGCGCGCTCTGCCAAAAGCAGCATGTGCATGCACAAGTTGTGGTTTGGCAGAAAACAACGTCCGCGTCTTCCAAAACATGCAGATGCATGCTTAACAAGTGGTTTGGCCCAAATCCATGTGCGGGTGCTAAAAAGAACAGCATGGGCGCGCTTAGCACGTCGTTTGGCAGAATTCCACGTGCGCTCTCTGCGAAAAGAAGCATGTGCATGCATAACTTGTGGTTTTGCAGAATACAGCGTCCGCGTCCATCAAAAGACGCATGTGCATGCTTAAGAAGTCGTTTGGCAATAATCCATGCGCGGGTGCTAAAAAGAGCAGCATGGGCGTGCTTAGCACGTAGTTTGGCAGAAATCCACGTGCGCACTCTCCCAAAAGCATCACGTGCGTGCATAACTTGTGGTTTCGCAGAAAACAACGTCCGCGTCTGCCAAAACATGCATATGCATGCTTAACAAGTGGTTTGGCACAAATCCATGCGCGGGTGCTAAAAAGAGCAGCATGGGCGTGCTTAGGACGTCGTTTTCAGAAATCCACGTGCGCGCTCTGCCAACAGCAGCATGTGCATGCACCACTTGTGGTTTGGCAGAAAACAACTTCCGCGTCCACCAAAATATGCATGTGGATGCTTAACAAGTGGTTTGGCACAAATCCATGCGCGGGTGCTAAAAAGAGCAATATGGGCGTGCTTAGCACGTCGTTTGGAAAAAAGCCACGTGCGCACTCTGCCAAAAGCAGCTCGTGCATGGGTAACTTGTGGTTTGGCAGAAAAAACGTCCGCCTCTGTCGAAACATGCATATACATCCTTAACAAGTGGTTTGGCGCAAATCCATGTGCGGGTGCTAAAAAGAGCAGCATGGGCGTTCTTAGCACGTCGTTTGGCAGAATTGCACGTGCGCGCTCTGCCAAAAGCAGGACGTGCATGCATAACTTGTGGTTTGGCAGAAAAGAACGTCCACGTCTGCCAAAAGATGGATGTGCATGCTCAACAAGTGGTTTGGCACAAATCCATGCTCGGGTTCTAAAAAGAGCAGCATGGGCGTGCTTAGGACGTCGTTTGGCAGAAATCCACGTGCGCGCTCTGCAAAAAGCAGCATGTGCATGCACAAATTGTGGTTTGGCAGAAAACAACGTCCGCGTCTACCAAAAGATGCATGTGCATGCTTAACAAGTGGTATGGCACAAATCCATGCGCGGTTGGTAAAAACAGCAGCATAGGCGTGCTTAGCATGTCGTTTGGCAGAAATCCACGTGCGCGCTCTACCAAAAGCAGCATGTGCATGCATAACTTGTGGTTTCGCAGAACACAACGTCCGCGTCTACCAAAAGTTGCATGTGCATGCTCAAAAAGGGGTATTGCACAAATCAGTGCGCAGGTGCTAAAAAGACCAGCATGGGCGTGCTTAGCACGTCGTTTGGCAGAAATCCACGTGCGCGCTCTGCCAAAAGCAGCATGTGCATGCATAACTTGTGGTTTGTCAGAAAACAAAGTCCGCGTCTGCCAAAACATGCATATACATGCTTAACAAGTGGTTTGGCACAAATCCATGCGCGGGTGCTAAAAAGAGCAGCATGGGCATGCTTGGCATGTCGTTTGGCAGAAATCCACGTGTGCGCTCTGCCAAAAGAAGCATGTGCATGCATAACTTGTGGTTTTGCAGAAAACAACGTCCGCGTCTACCAAACGATTCATGTGCATGCTTAACAAATGGTTTGGCACAAATGCATGCGCGGGTGCTAAAAAGAGCAGCATGGGCGGGCTTAGGACGTCGTTTGGCAGAAATCCACGTGCGAGCTCTGCCAAAAGCAGCATGTGCATGCATTACTTGTGGTTTTGCAGAAAACAACGTCCGCGTCTACCAAACGATTCATGTGCATGCTTAACAAGTGGTTTGGCACAAATCCATGCGCGGGTGCTAAAAAGAACAGCATGGGCGTGCTTAGCACGTCGTTTGGCAGAAATCCACGTGCGAGCTCTGCCAAAAGCAGCATGTGCATGCATTACTTGTGGTTTTGCAGAAAACAACGTCCGCGTCTACCAAACGATTCATGTGCATGCTTAACAAGTGGTTTGGCACAAATCCATGCGCGGGTGCTAAAAAGAGCACTATTGGCTTGCTTAGGACGTCGTTTGGAAGAAATCCACGTGCGCACTCTGCCAAAAGCAGCATGTGCATGCACAACTTGTGGTTTGGAAGAAAACAACGTCCGCGTCTACCAAAAGATGCATGTGCATGCTCAACAAGTGGTTTGGCACAAATCCATGCGCGGGTGCTAAAAAGAGCAGCATGGGCGTGCTTAGCAGGTCGTTTTGCAGAAATCCACGTGCGCGGTCAGCGAAAAGCACCATGTGCATGCATAACTTGTCGTTTTGCAGAAAACAACGTCCGCGTCTACCAAAAGATGCATGTGCATGCTTAACAAGTGGTTTGGCACAAATTCATGCGCGGGTGGTAAAAAGAGCAGCATGGGCGTGCTTAGGACGTCGTTTGGCAGAAATCCACGTGCGCGCTCTGCCAAAAGCAGCATGTGCATGCATAATTTGTGGTTTCGCAGAACACAACGTCCGCTCTACCAAATGATGCATGTGCATGCTCAACAAATGTTTTGACACAAATCCATGCTGGGGTGCTAAAAAAAAGTAGCGTGGGCGTGCTTAGCATGTCGTTTGGCAAAAATCCAAGTGCGCGCTCTGCCAAAAGCAGCTTGTGCATGCATAACTTGAGGTTTCGCAGAACACAACGTCCGCGTCTGCCAAAACATGCATATGCATGATTAAGAAGTGGTTTGGCACAAATGCATGTGCGGGTGCTATAAAGAGCAGCATGGGCGTGCTTAGCATGTCGTTTGGCAGAAATCCACGTGCGCGCTCTACCAAAAGCAGCATGTGCATGCATAACTTGTGGTTTCGCAGAACACAACCTCCGCGTCTACCAAAAGATGCATGTGCATGCTCAACAAATGGTTTGACACAAATACATGCTGGGGTGGTAAAAAAAGCTGCGCGGGCGTGCTTAGCACGTCGTTTGGCAAAAATCCAAGTGCGCGCTCTACCAAAAGCAGCATGTGCATGCATAACTTGTGGTTTCGCAGAACACAACGTCTGCGTCTACCAAAAGTTGCATGTGCATGCTCAAAAAGGGGTATTGCACAAATCAGTGCGCAGGTGCTAAAAAGACCAGCATGGGCGTGCTTAGCACGTCGTTTGGCAGAAATCCACGTGCGCGCTCTGCCAAAAGCAGCATGTGCATGCATAACTTGTGGTTTGTCAGAAAACAAAGTCCGCGTCTGCCAAAACATGCATATACATGCTTAACAAGTGGTTTGGCACAAATCCATGCGCGGGTGCTAAAAAGAGCAGCATGGGCATGCTTGGCATGTCGTTTGGCAGAAATCCACGTGTGCGCTCTGCCAAAAGAAGCATGTGCATGCATAACTTGTGGTTTTGCAGAAAACAACGTCCGCGTCTACCAAACGATTCATGTGCATGCTTAACAAGTGGTTTGGCACAAATGCATGCGCGGGTGCTAAAAAGAGCAGCATGGGCGGGCTTAGGACGTCGTTTGGCAGAAATCCAGGTGCGAGCTCTGCCAAAAGCAGCATGTGCATGCATTACTTGTGGTTTTGCAGAAAACAACGTCCGCGTCTACCAAACGATTCATGTGCATGCTTAACAAGTGGTTTGGCACAAATCCATGCGCGGGTGCTAAAAAGAACAGCATGGGCGTGCTTAGCACGTCGTTTGGCAGAAATCCACGTGCGAGCTCTGCCAAAAGCAGCATGTGCATGCATTACTTGTGGTTTTGCAGAAAACAACGTCCGCGTCTACCAAACGATTCATGTGCATGCTTAACAAGTGGTTTGGCACAAATCCATGCGCGGGTGCTTAAAAGAGCACTATTGGCTTGCTTAGGACGTCGTTTGGCAGAAATCCACGTGCGCACTCTGCCAAAAGCAGCATGTGCATGCACAACTTGTGGTTTGGAAGAAAACAACGTCCGCGTCTACCAAAAGATGCATGTGCATGCTCAACAAGTGGTTTGGCACAAATCCATGCGCGGGTGCTAAAAAGAGCAGCATGGGCGTGCTTAGCAGGTCGTTTTGCAGAAATCCACGTGCGCGGTCAGCGAAAAGCACCATGTGCATGCATAACTTGTCGTTTTGCAGAAAACAACGTCCGCGTCTACCAAAAGATGCATGTGCATGCTTAACAAGTGGTTTGGCACAAATTCATGCGCGGGTGGTAAAAAGAGCAGCATGGGCGTGCTTAGGACGTCGTTTGGCAGAAATCCACGTGCGCGCTCTACCAAAAGCAGCATGTGCATGCATAACTTGTGGTTTCGCAGAACACAACCTCCGCGTCTACCAAAAGATGCATGTGCATGCTCAACAAATGGTTTGACACAAATACATGCTGGGGTGGTAAAAAAAGCTGCGCGGGCGTGCTTAGCACGTCGTTTGGCAAAAATCCAAGTGCGCGCTCTACCAAAAGCAGCATGTGCATGCATAACTTGTGGTTTCGCAGAACACAACGTCCGCGTCTACCAAAAGTTGCATGTGCATGCTCAAAAAGGGGTATTGCACAAATCAGTGCGCAGGTGCTAAAAAGACCAGCATGGGCGTGCTTAGCACGTCGTTTGGCAGAAATCCACGTGCGCGCTCTGCCAAAAGCAGCATGTGCATGCATAACTTGTGGTTTGTCAGAAAACAAAGTCCGCGTCTGCCAAAACATGCATATACATGCTTAACAAGTGGTTTGGCACAAATCCATGCGCGGGTGCTAAAAAGAGCAGCATGGGCATGCTTGGCATGTCGTTTGGCAGAAATCCACGTGTGCGCTCTGCCAAAAGAAGCATGTGCATGCATAACTTGTGGTTTTGCAGAAAACAACGTCCGCGTCTACCAAACGATTCATGTGCATGCTTAACAAGTGGTTTGGCACAAATGCATGCGCGGGTGCTAAAAAGAGCAGCATGGGCGGGCTTAGGACGTCGTTTGGCAGAAATCCACGTGCGAGCTCTGCCAAAAGCAGCATGTGCATGCATTACTTGTGGTTTTGCAGAAAACAACGTCCGCGTCTACCAAACGATTCATGTGCATGCTTAACAAGTGGTTTGGCACAAATCCATGCGCGGGTGCTAAAAAGAACAGCATGGGCGTGCTTAGCACGTCGTTTGGCAGAAATCCACGTGCGAGCTCTGCCAAAAGCAGCATGTGCATGCATTACTTGTGGTTTTGCAGAAAACAACGTCCGCGTCTACCAAACGATTCATGTGCATGCTTAACAAGTGGTTTGGCACAAATCCATGCGCGGGTGCTAAAAAGAGCACTATTGGCTTGCTTAGGACGTCGTTTGGAAGAAATCCACGTGCGCACTCTGCCAAAAGCAGCATGTGCATGCACAACTTGTGGTTTGGAAGAAAACAACGTCCGCGTCTACCAAAAGATGCATGTGCATGCTCAACAAGTGGTTTGGCACAAATCCATGCGCGGGTGCTAAAAAGAGCAGCATGGGCGTGCTTAGCAGGTCGTTTTGCAGAAATCCACGTGCGCGGTCAGCGAAAAGCACCATGTGCATGCATAACTTGTCGTTTTGCAGAAAACAACGTCCGCGTCTACCAAAAGATGCATGTGCATGCTTAACAAGTGGTTTGGCACAAATTCATGCGCGGGTGGTAAAAAGAGCAGCATGGGCGTGCTTAGGACGTCGTTTTCAGAAATCCACGTGCGCGCTCTGCCAACAGCAGCATGTGCATGCATAATTTGTGGTTTTGCAGAAAACAACGTCCGCGTCTACCAAACGATTCATGTGCATGCTTAACAAGTGGTTTGGCACAAATCCATGCGCGGGTGCTAAAAAGAGCACTATTGGCTTGCTTAGGACGTCGTTTGGAAGAAATCCACGTGCGCACTCTGCCAAAAGCAGCATGTGCATGCACAACTTGTGGTTTGGAAGAAAACAACGTCCGCGTCTACCAAAAGATGCATGTGCATGCTCAACAAGTGGTTTGGCACAAATCCATGCGCGGGTGCTAAAAAGAGCAGCATGGGCGTGCTTAGCAGGTCGTTTTGCAGAAATCCACGTGCGCACTCTCCCAAAAGCATCACGTGCGTGCATAACTTGTGGTTTCGCAGAAAACAACGTCCGCGTCTGCCAAAACATGCATATGCATGCTTAACAAGTGGTTTGGCACAAATCCATGCGCGGGTGCTAAAAAGAGCAGCATGGGCGTGCTTAGGACGTCGTTTTCAGAAATCCACGTGCGCGCTCTGCCAACAGCAGCATGTGCATGCACCACTTGTGGTTTGGCAGAAAACAACTTCAGCGTCCACCAAAATATGCATGTGGATGCTTAACAAGTGGTTTGGCACAAATCCATGCGCGGGTGCTAAAAAGAGCAATATGGGCGTGCTTAGCACGTCGTTTGGAAGAAAGCCACGTGCGCACTCTGCCAAAAGCAGCTCGTGCATGGGTAACTTGTGGTTTGGCAGAAAAAACGTCCGCCTCTGTCGAAACATGCATATACATCCTTAACAAGTGGTTTGGCGCAAATCCATGTGCGGGTGCTAAAAAGAGCAGCATGGGCGTTCTTAGCACGTCGTTTGGCAGAATTGCACGTGCGCGCTCTGCCAAAAGCAGGACGTGCATGCATAACTTGTGGTTTGGCAGAAAAGAACGTCCACGTCTGCCAAAAGATGGATGTGCATGCTCAACAAGTGGTTTGGCACAAATCCATGCGCGGGTTCTAAAAAGAGCAGCATGGGCGTGCTTAGGACGTCGTTTGGCAGAAATCCACGTGCGCGCTCTGCAAAAAGCAGCATGTGCATGCACAAATTGTGGTTTGGCAGAAAACAACGTCCGCGTCTACCAAAAGATGCATGTGCATGCTTAACAAGTGGTATGGCACAAATCCATGCGCGGTTGGTAAAAACAGCAGCATAGGCGTGCTTAGCATGTCGTTTGGCAGAAATCCACGTGCGCGCTCTACCAAAAGCAGCATGTGCATGCATAACTTGTGGTTTCGCAGAACACAACGTCCGCGTCTACCAAAAGTTGCATGTGCATGCTCAAAAAGGGGTATTGCACAAATCAGTGCGCAGGTGCTAAAAAGACCAGCATGGGCGTGCTTAGCACGTCGTTTGGCAGAAATCCACGTGCGCGCTCTGCCAAAAGCAGCATGTGCATGCATAACTTGTGGTTTGTCAGAAAACAAAGTCCGCGTCTGCCAAAACATGCATATACATGCTTAACAAGTGGTTTGGCACAAATCCATGCGCGGGTGCTAAAAAGAGCAGCATGGGCATGCTTGGCATGTCGTTTGGCAGAAATCCACGTGTGCGCTCTGCCAAAAGAAGCATGTGCATGCATAACTTGTGGTTTTGCAGAAAACAACGTCCGCGTCTACCAAACGATTCATGTGCATGCTTAACAAGTGGTTTGGCACAAATGCATGCGCGGGTGCTAAAAAGAGCAGCATGGGCGGGCTTAGGACGTCGTTTGGCAGAAATCCACGTGCGAGCTCTGCCAAAAGCAGCATGTGCATGCATTACTTGTGGTTTTGCAGAAAACAACGTCCGCGTCTACCAAACGATTCATGTGCATGCTTAACAAGTGGTTTGGCACAAATCCATGCGCGGGTGCTAAAAAGAACAGCATGGGCGTGCTTAGCACGTCGTTTGGCAGAAATCCACGTGCGAGCTCTGCCAAAAGCAGCATGTGCATGCATTACTTGTGGTTTTGCAGAAAACAACGTCCGCGTCTACCAAACGATTCATGTGCATGCTTAACAAGTGGTTTGGCACAAATCCATGCGCGGGTGCTAAAAAGAGCACTATTGGCTTGCTTAGGACGTCGTTTGGCAGAAATCCACGTGCGCACTCTGCCAAAAGCAGCATGTGCATGCACAACTTGTGGTTTGGAAGAAAACAACGTCCGCGTCTACCAAAAGATGCATGTGCATGCTCAACAAGTGGTTTGGCACAAATCCATGCGCGGGTGCTAAAAAGAGCAGCATGGGCGTGCTTAGCAGGTCGTTTTGCAGAAATCCACGTGCGCGGTCAGCGAAAAGCACCATGTGCATGCATAACTTGTCGTTTTGCAGAAAACAACGTCCGCGTCTACCAAAAGATGCATGTGCATGCTTAACAAGTGGTTTGGCACAAATTCATGCGCGGGTGGTAAAAAGAGCAGCATGGGCGTGCTTAGGACGTCGTTTGGCAGAAATCCACGTGCGCGCTCTGCCAAAAGCAGCATGTGCATGCATAATTTGTGGTTTCGCAGAACACAACGTCCGCTCTACCAAATGATGCATGTGCATGCTCAACAAATGTTTTGACACAAATCCATGCTGGGGTGCTAAAAAAAAGTAGCGTGGGCGTGCTTAGCATGTCGTTTGGCAAAAATCCAAGTGCGCGCTCTGCCAAAAGCAGCTTGTGCATGCATAACTTGAGGTTTCGCAGAACACAACGTCCGCGTCTGCCAAAACATGCATATGCATGATTAAGAAGTGGTTTGGCACAAATGCATGTGCGGGTGCTATAAAGAGCAGCATGGGCGTGCTTAGCATGTCGTTTGGCAGAAATCCACGTGCGCGCTCTACCAAAAGCAGCATGTGCATGCATAACTTGTGGTTTCGCAGAACACAACCTCCGCGTCTACCAAAAGATGCATGTGCATGCTCAACAAATGGTTTGACACAAATACATGCTGGGGTGGTAAAAAAAGCTGCGCGGGCGTGCTTAGCACGTCGTTTGGCAAAAATCCAAGTGCGCGCTCTACCAAAAGCAGCATGTGCATGCATAACTTGTGGTTTCGCAGAACACAACGTCCGCGTCTACCAAAAGTTGCATGTGCATGCTCAAAAAGGGGTATTGCACAAATCAGTGCGCAGGTGCTAAAAAGACCAGCATGGGCGTGCTTAGCACGTCGTTTGGCAGAAATCCACGTGCGCGCTCTGCCAAAAGCAGCATGTGCATGCATAACTTGTGGTTTGTCAGAAAACAAAGTCCGCGTCTGCCAAAACATGCATATACATGCTTAACAAGTGGTTTGGCACAAATCCATGCGCGGGTGCTAAAAAGAGCAGCATGGGCATGCTTGGCATGTCGTTTGGCAGAAATCCACGTGTGCGCTCTGCCAAAAGAAGCATGTGCATGCATAACTTGTGGTTTTGCAGAAAACAACGTCCGCGTCTACCAAACGATTCATGTGCATGCTTAACAAGTGGTTTGGCACAAATGCATGCGCGGGTGCTAAAAAGAGCAGCATGGGCGGGCTTAGGACGTCGTTTGGCAGAAATCCACGTGCGAGCTCTGCCAAAAGCAGCATGTGCATGCATTACTTGTGGTTTTGCAGAAAACAACGTCCGCGTCTACCAAACGATTCATGTGCATGCTTAACAAGTGGTTTGGCACAAATCCATGCGCGGGTGCTAAAAAGAACAGCATGGGCGTGCTTAGCACGTCGTTTGGCAGAAATCCACGTGCGAGCTCTGCCAAAAGCAGCATGTGCATGCATTACTTGTGGTTTTGCAGAAAACAACGTCCGCGTCTACCAAACGATTCATGTGCATGCTTAACAAGTGGTTTGGCACAAATCCATGCGCGGGTGCTAAAAAGAGCACTATTGGCTTGCTTAGGACGTCGTTTGGCAGAAATCCACGTGCGCACTCTGCCAAAAGCAGCATGTGCATGCACAACTTGTGGTTTGGAAGAAAACAACGTCCGCGTCTACCAAAAGATGCATGTGCATGCTTAACAAGTGGTTTGGCACAAATTCATGCGCGGGTGCTAAAAAGAGCAGCATGGGCGTGCTTAGGACGTCGTTTGGCAGAAATCCACGTGCGCGCTCTGCCAAAAGCAGCATGTGCATGCATAATTTGTGGTTTCGCAGAACACAACGTCCGCTCTACCAAATGATGCATGTGCATGCTCAACAAATGTTTTGACACAAATCCATGCTGGGGTGCTAAAAAAAAGTAGCGTGGGCGTGCTTAGCATGTCGTTTGGCAAAAATCCAAGTGCGCGCTCTGCCAAAAGCAGCTTGTGCATGCATAACTTGAGGTTTCGCAGAACACAACGTCCGCGTCTGCCAAAACATGCATATGCATGATTAAGAAGTGGTTTGGCACAAATGCATGTGCGGGTGCTATAAAGAGCAGCATGGGCGTGCTTAGCATGTCGTTTGGCAGAAATCCACGTGCGCGCTCTACCAAAAGCAGCATGTGCATGCATAACTTGTGGTTTCGCAGAACACAACCTCCGCGTCTACCAAAAGATGCATGTGCATGCTCAACAAATGGTTTGACACAAATACATGCTGGGGTGGTAAAAAAAGCTGCGCGGGCGTGCTTAGCACGTCGTTTGGCAAAAATCCAAGCGCGCGCTCTGCCAAAAGCAGCATGTGCATGCATAACTTGTGGTTTCGCAGAACACAACGTCCGCGTCTACCAAAAGTTGCATGTGCATGCTCAAAAAGGGGTATTGCACAAATCAGTGCGCAGGTGCTAAAAAGAGCAGCATGGGCGTGCTTAGCACGTCGTTTGGCAGAAATCCACGTGCGCGCTCTGCCAAAAGCAGCATGTGCATGCATAACTTGTGGTTTGTCAGAAAACAAAGTCCGCGTCTGCCAGAACATGCATATACATGCTTAACAAGTGGTTTGGCACAAATCCATGCGCGGGTGCTAAAAAGAGCAGCATGGGCATGCTTGGCATGTCGTTTGGCAGAAATCCACGTGCGCGCTCTGCCAAAAGCAGCATGTGCATGCATAACTTGTGGTTTTGCAGAAAACAACGTCCGCGTCTACCAAACGATTCATGTGCATGCTTAACAAGTGGTTTGGCACAAATGCATGCGCGGGTGCTAAAAAGAGCAGCATGGGCGGGCTTAGGACGTCGTTTGGCAGAAAACCACGTGCGCGCTCTGCCAAAAGGAGCATGTGCATGCACAACTTGTGGTTTTGCAGAAAACAACGTCAGTGTCTGCCAAAACATGCATTTGCATGCTTAACAAGTTGTTTGGCGCAAATCCGTGTGCGGGTGCTAAAAAGAACAGCATGGGCGTGCTTAGCTCGTCGTTTGGCAGAAATCCACGTGCGCGCTCTCCCAAAAGCAGCACGTGCGTGCATAACTTGTGGTTTTGCAGAAAACAACGTCCGCGTCTACCAAAAGATGCATGTGCATGCTCAACAAATGGTTTGACACAAATCCATGCTGGGGTGCTAAAAAAAAGTAGCGTGGGCGTGCTTAGCATGTCGTTTGGCAAAAATCAAAGTGCGCTCTCTGCCAAAAGCAGCATGTGCATGCATAACTTGAGGTTTCGCAGAACACAACGTCCGCGTCTGCCAAAACATGCATATGCATGATTAAGAAGCGGTTTGGCACAAATGCATGCGCGGGTGCTATAAAGAGCAGCATGGGCGTGCTTAGCATGTCGTTTGGCAGAAATCCACGTGCGCGCTCTACCAAAAGCAGCATGTGCATGCATAACTTGTGGTTTCGCAGAACACAACCTCCGCGTCTACCAAAAGATGCATGTGCATGCTCAACAAATGGTTTGACACAAATCCATGCTGGGGTGGTAAAAAAAGCTGCGTGGGCGTGCTTAGCACGTCGTTTGGCAAAAATCCAAGTGCACGCTCTGCCAAAAGCAGCATGTGCATGCACAACTTGTGGTTTGGCAGAAAACAACGTCCGCGTCTTCCAAAACATCCATTTGCATGCTTAACAAGTGGTTTGGCACAAATCCGTGTGCGGGTGCTAAAAAGAACAGCATGGGCGTGCTTAGAACCTTGTTTGAAAGAAATCCACGTGTACGCTCTGACAAAAGCAGAATGTGCATGCATACCTTGTGGTTTTGCATAAAACAACGTCCGCGTCTACAAAAAGATGCATGTGCATGCTCAACAAGTGGTTTGGCACAAATCCATGCGCGGGTGCTAAAAAGAGCAGCATGGGCGTGCTTAGCACGTCGTTTGGCAGAATTGCACGTGCGCGCTCTGCCAAAAGCAGGACGTGCATGCATAACTTGTGGTTTGGCAGAAAAGAACGTCCCCGTCTGCCAAAAGATGGATGTGCATGCTCAACAAGTGGTTTGGCACAAATCCATGCGCGGGTTCTAAAAAGAGCAGCATGGGCGTGCTTAGGACGTCGTTTGGCAGAAATCCACGTGCGCGCTCTGCCAAAAGCAGCATGTGCATGCACAAATTGTGGTTTGGCAGAAAACAACGTCCGCGTCTACCAAAAGATGCATGTGCATGCTTAACAAGTGGTATGCCACAAATACATGCTGGGGTGCTAAAGAAAGCAGCGTGGGCGTGCTTAGCACGTCGTTTGGCAGAAATCCAAGTGCGCGCTCTCCCAAAAGCAGCATGTGCATGCATATCTTGTGGTTTTGCAGAAAACAACGTCCGCGTCTGCCAAAACATGCATATGCATGTTAAAGAAGTGGTTTGGCACAAATGCATGTGCGGGTGCTATAAAGAGCAGCATGGGCGTGCATAGCACGTCGTTTGGCAGAAATCCACGTGCGCGCTCTGCCATAAAGCTGCATGTGCATACTAACTTGTGGTTTTGCAGAAAACAACATCCGCGTCTACCAAAAGATGCATGGCATGCTCAACAAGTGGTTTGGCAGAAATCCATGCGCGGGTGCTAAAAAGAGCAGCATGGGCGTGCTTAGGACGTCGTTTGGCAGACATCCACGTGCGCGCTCTGCCAAAAACAGCATGTGCATGCACAACTTGTGGTTTGGCAGAAAACAACGTCCGCGTCTTCCAAAACATCGATTTGCATGCTTAACAAGTGGTTTGGCGCAAATCCGTGTGCGGGTGCTAAAAAGAACAGCATGGGCGTGCTTAGAACCTTGTTTGAAAGAAATCCACGTGCACGCTCTGACAAAAGCAGAATGTGCATGCATACCTTGTGGTTTTGCATAAAACAACGTCCGCGTCTACAAAAAGATGCATGTGCATGCTCAACAAGTGGTTTGGCACAAATCCATGCGCGGGTGCTAAAAAGAGCAGCATAGGCGTGCTTAGCACGTCGTTTGGCAGAATTGCACGTGCGCGCTCTGCCAAAAGCAGGACGTGCATGCATACCTTGTGGTTTTGCATAAAACAACGTCCGCGTCTACAAAAAGATGCATGTGCATGCTCAACAAGTGGTATGGCACAAATCCATGCGCGGTTGGTAAAAACAGCAGCATAGGCGTGCTTAGCATGTCGTTTGGCAGAAATCCACGTGCGCGCTCTACCAAAAGCAGCATGTGCATGCATAACTTGTGGTTTCGCAGAACACAACCTCCGCGTCTACCAAAAGATGCATGTGCATGCTCAACAAATGGTTTGACACAAATCCATGCTGGGGTGGTAAAAAAAGCTGCGTGGGCGTGCTTAGCACGTCGTTTGGCAAAAAATCCAAGTGCGCGCTCTGCCAAAAGCAGCATGTGCATGCATAACTTCTGGTTTCGCAGAACACAACGTCCGCGTCTACCAAAAGTTGCATGTGCATGCTCAAAAAGGGGTATTGCACAAATCAGTGCGCAGGTGCTAAAAAGAGCAGCATGGGTGTGCTTAGCACGTCGTTTGGCAGAAATCCACGTGCGCGCTCTGCCAAAAGCAGCATGTGCATGCTTAACAAGTGGTTTGGCACAAATCCATGCGCGGGTGCTAAAAAGAGCAGTATTGGCTTGCTTAGGACGTCGTTTGGCAGATATCCACGTGCGCACTCTGCCAAAAGCAGCATGTGCATGCACAACTTGTGGTTTGGAAGAAAACAACGTCCGCGTCTACCAAAAGATGCATGTGCATGCTCAACAAGTGGTTTGGCACAAATCCATGCGCGGGTGCTAAAAAGAGCAGCATGGGCGTGCTTAGCACGTCGTTTGGCAGAAATCCACGTGCGCGCTCTGCCAAAAGCAGCATGTGCATGCATAATTTGTGGTTTCGCAGAACACAACGTCCGCTCTACCAAATGATGCATGTGCATGCTCAACAAATGGTTTGACACAAATCCATGCTGGGGTGCTAAAAAAAAGTAGCGTGGGCGTGCTTAGCATGTCGCTTGGCAAAAATCCAAGTGCGCGCTCTGCCAAAAGCAGCATGTGCATGCATAACTTGAAGTTTCGCAGAACACAACGTCCGCGTCTGCCAAAACATGCATATGCATGATTAAGAAGTGGTTTGGCACAAATGCATGTGCGGGTGCTATAAAGAGCAGCATGGGCGTGCTTAGCATGTCGTTTGGCAGAAATCCACGTGCGCGCTCTACCAAAAGCAGCATGTGCATGCATAACTTGTGGTTTCGCAGAACACAACCTCCGCGTCTACCAAAAGATGCATGTGCATGCTCAACAAATGGTTTGACACAAATCTATGCTGGGGTGGTAAAAAAAGCTGCGTGGGCGTGCTTAGCACGTCGTTTGTCAAAAATCCAAGTGCGCGCTCTGCCAAAAGCAGCATGTGCATGCATAACTTGTGGTTTCGCAGAACACAACGTCTGCGTCTACCAAAAGTTGCATGTGCATGCTCAAAAAGGGGTATTGCACAAATCAGTGCGCAGGTGCTAAAAAGAGCAGCATGGGCGTGCTTAGCACGTCGTTTGGCAGAAATCCACGTGCGCGCTCTGCCAAAAGCAGCATGTGCATGCATAACTTGTGGTTTGTCAGAAAACAAAGTCCGCGTCTTCCAAAACATGCATATACATGCTTAACAAGTGGTTTGGCACAAATCCATGCGCGGGTGCTAAAAAGAGCAGCATGGGCATGCTTGGCATGTCGTTTGGCAGAAATCCACGTGCGCGCTCTGCCAAAAGCAGCATGTGCATGCATAACTTGTGGTTTTGCAGAAAACAACGTCCGCGTCTACCAAACGATTCCTGTGCATGCTTAACAAGTGGTTTGGCACAAATGCATGCGCGGGTGCTAAAAAGAGCAGCATGGGCGGGCTTAGGACGTCGTTTGGCAGAAAACCACGTGCGCGCTCTGCCAAAACATGCATTTGCATGCTAAACAAGTGTTTTGGCGCAAATCCGTGTGCGGGTGCTAAAACGAACAGCATGGGCGTGCTTAGCTCGTCGTTTGGCAGAAATCCACGTGCGCGCTCTCCCAAAAGCAGCACGTGCGTGCATAACTTGTGGTTTTGCAGAAAACAACGTCCGCGTCTACCAAAAGATGCTTGTGCATGCTTAACAAATGTTTTGACACAAATACATGCTGGGGTGCTAAAGAAAGCAGCGTGGGCGTGCTTAGCACGTCGTTTGGCAGAAATCCAAGTGCGCGCTCTCCCAAAAGCAGCATGTGCATGCATATCTTGTGGTTTTGCAGAAAACAACGTCCGCGTCTGCCAAAACATGCATATGCATGTTAAAGAAGTGGTTTGGCATAAATGCATGTGCGGGTGCTATAAAGAGCAGCATGGGCGTGCTTAGCACGTCGTTTGGCAGAAATCCACGTGCGCGCTCTGCCACAAAGCTGAATGTGCATACTAACTTGTGGTTTTGCAGAAAACAACATCCGCGTCTACCAAAAGATGCATGGCATGCTCAACAAGTGGTTTGGCAGAAATCCATGCGCGGGTGCTAAAAAGAGCAGCATGGGCGTGCTTAGGACGTCGTTTGGCAGACATCCACGTGCGCGCTCTGCCAAAAGCAGCATGTGCATGCACAACTTGTGGTTTGGCAGAAAACAACGTCCGCGTCTTCCAAAACATGCATTTGCATGCTTAACAAGTGGTTTGGCGCAAATCCGTGTGCGGGTGCTAAAAAGAACAGCATGGGCGTGCTTAGAACCTTGTTTGAAAGAAATCCACGTGCACGCTCTGACAAAAGCAGAATGTGCATGCATACCTTGTGGTTTTGCATAAAACAACGTCCGCGTCTACAAAAAGATGCATGTGCATGCTTAACAAGTGGTTTGGCACAAATCCATGCGCGGGTGCGAAAAAGAGCAGTATTGGCTTGCTTAGGACGTCGTTTGGCAGATATCTACGTGCGCACTCTGCCAAAAGCAGCATGTGCATGCACAACTTGTGGTTTGGAAGAAAACAACGTCCGCGTCTACCAAAAGATGCATGTGCATGCTCAACAAGTGGTTTGGCACAAATCCATGCGCGGGTGCTAAAAAGAGCAGCATGGGCGTGCTTAGCACGTCGTTTGGCAGAAATCCACGTGCGCGGTCAGCGAAAAGCACCATGTGCATGCATAACTTGTCGTTTTGCAGAAAACAACGTCCGCGTCTACCAAAAGATGCATGTGCATGCTTAACAAGTGGTTTGGCACAAATCCATGCGCGGGTGGTGAAAACAGCAGCATAGGCGTGCTTAGCACGTCGTTTGGCAGAAATCCACGTGCGCGCTCTGCCAAAAGCAGCATGTGCATGCATAATTTGTGGTTTCGCAGAACACAACGTCCGCTCTACCAAATGATGCATGTGCATGCTCAACAAATGGTTTGACACAAATCCATGCTGGGGTGCTAAAAAAAAGTAGCGTGGGCGTGCTTAGCATGTCGTTTGGCAAAAATCCAAGTGCGCGCTCTGCCAAAAGCAGCATGTGCATGCATAACTTGAAGTTTCGCAGAACACAACGTCCGCGTCTGCCAAAACATGCATATGCATGATTAAGAAGTGGTTTGGCACAAATGCATGTGCGGGTGCTATAAAGAGCAGCATGGGCGTGCTTAGCATGTCGTTTGGCAGAAATCCACGTGCGCGCTCTACCAAAAGCAGCATGTGCATGCATAACTTGTGGTTTCGCAGAACACAACCTCCGCGTCTACCAAAAGATGCATGTGCATGCTCAACAAATGGTTTGACACAAATCCATGCTGGAGTGGTAAAAAAAGCTGCGTGGGCGTGCTTAGCACGTCGTTTGTCAAAAATCCAAGTGCGCGCTCTGCCAAAAGCAGCATGTGCATGCATAACTTGTGGTTTCGCAGAACACAACGTCCGCGTCTACCAAAAGTTGCATGTGCATGCTCAAAAAGGGGTATTGCACAAATCAGTGCGCAGGTGCTAAAAAGAGCAGCATGGGCGTGCTTAGCACGTCGTTTGGCAGAAATCCACGTGCGCGCTCTGCCAAAAGCAGCATGTGCATGCATAACTTGTGGTTTGTCAGAAAACAAAGTCCGCGTCTGCCAAAACATGCATATACATGCTTAACAAGTGGTTTGGCACAAATCCATGCGCGGGTGCTAAAAAGAGCAGCATGGGCATGCTTGGCATGTCATTTGGCAGAAATCCACGTGCGCGCTCTGCCAAAAGCAGCATGTGCATGCATAACTTGTGGTTTTGCAGAAAACAACGTCCGCGTCTACCAAACGATTCATGTGCATGCTTAACAAGTGGTTTGGCACAAATGCATGCGCGGGTGCTAAAAAGAGCAGCATGGGCGGGCTTAGGACGTCGTTTGGCAGAAAACCACGTGCGCGCTCTGCCAAAAGGAGCATGTGCATGCACAACTTGTGGTTTTGCAGAAAACAACGTCCGTGTCTGCCAAAACATGCATTTGCATGCTTAACAAGTGGTTTGGCGCAAATCCGTGTGCGGGTGCTAAAACGAACAGCATGGGCGTGCTTAGCTCGTCGTTTGGCAGAAATCCACGTGCGCGCTCTCCCAAAAGCAGCACGTGCGTGCATAACTTGTGGTTTTGCAGAAAACAACGTCCGCGTCTACCAAAAGATGCTTGTGCATGCTTAACAAATGTTTTGACACAAATACATGCTGGGGTGCTAAAGAAAGCAGCGTGGGCGTGCTTAGCACGTCGTTTGGCAGAAATCCAAGTGCGCGCTCTCCCAAAAGCAGCATGTGCACGCATATCTTGTGGTTTTGCAGAAAACAACGTCCGCGTCTGCCAAAACATGCATATGCATGTTAAAGAAGTGGTTTGGCATAAATGCATGTGCGGGTGCTATAAAGAGCAGCATGGGCGTGCTTAGCACGTCGTTTGGCAGAAATCCACGTGCGCGCTCTGCCACAAAGCTGAATGTGCATACTAACTTGTGGTTTTGCAGAAAACAACATCCGCGTCTACCAAAAGATGCATGGCATGCTCAACAAGTGGTTTGGCAGAAATCCATGCGCGGGTGCTAAAAAGAGCAGCATGGGCGTGCTTAGGACGTCGTTTGGCAGACATCCACGTGCGCGCTCTGCCAAAAGCAGCATGTGCATGCACAACTTGTGGTTTGGCAGAAAACAACGTCCGCGTCTTCCAAAACATGCATTTGAATGCTTAACAAGTGGTTTGGCGCAAATCCGTGTGCGGGTGCTAAAAAGAACAGCATGGGCGTGCTTAGAACCTTGTTTGAAAGAAATCCACGTGCACGCTCTGACAAAAGCAGAATGTGCATGCATACCTTGTGGTTTTGCATAAAACAACGTCCGCGTCTACAAAAAGATGCATGTGCATGCTCAACAAGTGGTTTGGCACAAATCCATGCGCGGGTGCTAAAAAGAGCAGCATGGGCGTGCTTAGGACGTCGTTTGGCAGAAATTCACGTGCGCGCTCTGCCAAAAGCAGCATGTGCATGCACAACTTGTGGTTTGGCAGAAAACAACGTCCGCGTATGCCAAAACATGCATATGCATGCTTAACAAGTGGTTTGGCACAAATCCATGCGCGGGTGCTAAAAAGAGCAGTATGGGCGTGCTTAGCACGTCGTTTGGCAGAAATTCACGTGCGCGCTCTGCCAAAAGCAGCATGTGCATTAGTAACTTGGGGTTTGGCAGAAAAAAACGTCCGCGTCTGCCAAAACATGCATATGCATCCTTAAGAAGTGGTTTGGCACTAATCCATGTGCGGGTGCTAAAAAGAGCAGCATGAGCGTGCTTAGCACGTCGTTTGGCAGAAATCTACGTGCGCGCTCTCCCAAAAGCAGCACGTGCGTGCATAACTGGTGGTTTGGAAGAAAACAACGTCCGCGTGTGCCAAAACATACATATGCATCCTTAATAAGTGGTTTGGCACAAATCCATGTGTGGGTGCTAAAAAGAACAGCATGGGCGTGCTTAGCACGTCGTTTGGCAGAAATCTACGTGCGAGCTCTGCCAAAAGCAGCATGTGCATGCATAACTTGTGGTTTTGCAGAAAACAACGTCCGCGTCTACCAAAAGATGCATGTGCATGCTTAACAAATGTTTTGACACAAATACATGCTGGGGTGCTAAAGAAAGCAGCGTGGGCGTGCTTAGAACGTCGTTTGGCAGAAATCCAAGTGCGCGCTCTACCAAAAGCAGCATGTGCATGCATATCTTGTGGTTTTGCAGAAAACAACGTCCGCGTCTGCCAAAACATGCATATGCATGTTTAAGAAGTGGTTTGGCACAAATGCATGTGCGGGTGCTATAAAGAGCAGCATGGGCGTGCTTAGAACCTTGTTTGAAAGAAATCCACGTGCACGCTCTGACAAAAGCAGAATGTGCATGCATACCTTGTGGTTTTGCATAAAACAACGTCCGCGTCTACAAAAAGATGCATGTGCATGCTCAACAAGTGGTTTGGCACAAATCCATGCGCGGGTGCTAAGAAGAGCAGCATGGGCGTGCTTAGGACGTCGTTTGGCAGAAATCCACGTGCGCGCTCTGCCAAAAGCAGCATGTGCATGCACAACTTGTGGTTTGGCAGAAAACAACGTCCGCGTATGCCAAATCATGCATCTGCATGCTTAACAAGTGGTTTGGCACAAATCCATGCGCGGGTGCTAAAAAGAGCAGTATGGGCGAGCTTAGCACGTCGTTTGGCAGAAATCCACGTGCGCGCTCTGCCAAAAGCAGCATGTGCATGCGTAACTTGGGGTTTGGCAGAAAAAAACGTCCGCGTCTGCCAAAACATGCATATGCATCCTTAAGAAGTGGTTTGGCACTAATCCATGTGCGGGTGCTAAAAAGAGCAGCATGAGCGTGCTTAGCACGTCGTTTGGCAGAAATCTACGTGCGCGCTCTCCCAAAAGCAGCACGTGCGTGCATACCTGGTGGTTTGGAAGAAAACAACGTCCGCGTGTGCCAAAACATACATATGCATCCTTAATAAGTGGTTTGGCACAAATCCATGTGCGGGTGCTAAAAAGAACAGCATGGGCGGGCTTAGCACGTCGTTTGGCAGAAATCTACGTGCGAGCTCTGCCAAAAGCAGCATGTGCATGCATAACTTGTGGTTTTGCAGAAAACAACGTCCGCGTATACCAAAAGATGCATGGGCATGCTCAACAAGTTGTTTGGCACAAATCCATGCGCGGGTGCTAAAAAGAGCAGCATGGGATTGCTTAGCACGTCGTTTGGCAGAAACCCAAGTGCGCGCTCTGCCACAAGCAGCATGTGCATGCATACCTTTTGGTTTGGAAGAAAACAACGTCCACGTCTGCCAAAAGATGCATATGCATGTTCAACAAGTGGTTTGGCACAAATCGATGTGCGGGTGCTAAAAAGAGCGGCATGGGCGTGCTTAGAACATCGTTTGGCAGAAATCCACGTGCGCGCTCTGCCAAAAGCAGAATGTGCATGCATAACTTGTGGTTTTGCATAAAACAACATCCACGTCTGCCAAAAGAATAATGTGCATGCTCAACAAGTGGTTTAGCACAAATCCATGCGCGGGTGCTAAAAAGAGCAGCATGGGCGTGCTTAGTACTTCGTTTGGCAGAAATCCACGTGCGAGCTCTGCCAAAAGCAGCGTGTGCATGCATAACTTGTGGTTTTGCAGAAAACAACGTCCGCGTCTACCAAAAGATGCATAAGCATGCTCAACAAGTGGTTTGGCTCAAATCCATGCGCGGGTGCTAAAAAAAGCAGCATGGGCGTGCTTAGCACGTCGTTTAGCAGAAATCCACGTGCGCGCTCTGTGAAAAGCAGCATGTGCATGCATAACTTGTGGTTTTGCAGAAAACAACGTCCGCGTCCACCAAAAGATGCATGTGCATGCTTAACAAGTCGTTTGGCACAAATCCATGCGCGGGTGCTAAAAAGCAGCATGTGCATGCATAACTTGAGGTTTGGAAGATAACAACTTCCGCGTCTGCCAAAACATGCATATGCATCCTTAATAAGTAGTTTGGCACAAATCCATGCGCGGGTGCTAAAAAAAGCAGCATGGGCATACTTATCACGTCGTTTGGCAGAAATCCACGTTTGCGCTCTGCCAAAAGCAGCATGTGCATGCATAACTTGTGGTTTGGCAGAAAACAACGTCCGCGTCTGCGAAAACATGCATATGCATCCTTAACAAGTGGTTTGGCACAAATTCATGTGCGGGTGCTAAAAAGAGCAGCATGGGCTTGCTTAGCACGTCGTCTGGCAGAAATCCACGTGCGTGCTCTGTCAAAAGCAGCACGTGCGTGCATAACTTGTGGTTTTGCAGAAAACAACGCCCGCGTCTACCAAAAGATGCATGTGCATGCTTAACAAGTGGTTTTGCACAAATCAGTGCGCAGGTGCTAAAAAGAGCAGCATGGGCATACTTATCACGTCGTTTGGCAGAAATCCACGTTTGCGCTCTGCCAAAAGCAGCATGTGCATGCACAACTTGTGGTTTGTCAGAAAACAACGTCCGCGTCTGCCAAAACATGCGTATGCATGCTTAACAAGTGGTTTGGCACAAATCCATGTGCGGGTGCTAAAAAGAGCAGCATGGGCGTGCTTAGCACGTCGTTTGGCAGAAATCCACGTGCGCGATCTGCCAAAAGCAGCATGTGCAGGCATAACCCTTGGTTTTGCAGAAAAACACGTCCGCATCTACCAAAAGATGCATATGCATGCTCAACAAGTGGTTTGGTACAACTCCATGCGCGGGTGCGAAAAAGAGCAGCATGGGCGTGCTCAGGACGTCGTTTGGAAGAAATCCACGTGCGTGCTCTGCCAAAAGCAGCATGTGCATGCATAACATGTGGTTTGTCAGAAAACAAAGTCCGCGTCTGCCAAAACATGTATATGCATGCTTAACAAGTGGTTTGGCACAAATAGATGTGCGGGTGCTAAAGAGAGCATCATTGGCGTGCTTAGCACGTCGTTTGGCAGAAATCCACGTGCGTGCTCTGCCAAAAGCAGCATGTGCATGCATAACTTGTGGTTTGTCAAAAAACAAAGTCCGCGTCTGCCAAAACATGTATATGCATGCTTAATAAGTGGTTTGGCACAAATCCATGCGTGGGTGCTAAAAAAGCAGCATGGGCATACTTATCACGCCATTTTGTAGAAATCCACGTGCGCGCTCTGCCAAAAGCAGCATGTGCATGCACAAGTTGTGGTTTGGCAGAAAACAACGTCCGCGTCTTCCAAAACATGCAGATGCATGCTTAACAAGCGGTTTGGCCCAAATCCATGTGCGGGTGCAAAAAAGAACAGCATGGGCGTGCTTAGGACGTCGTTTGGCAGAAATCCACGTGCGCGCTCTGCCAAAAGCAGCATGTGCGTGCGTAACTTGTGGTTGGGCAGAAAAAAACGTCCGCGTTTGCCAAAACATGCATATGCATCCTTAAGAAGTGGTTTGGCACTAATCCATGTGCGGGTGCTAAAAAGAGCAGCATGGGCGTGCTTAGCGCGTCGTTTGGCAGAAATCCACGCGCGCGCTCTGCAAAAAGCAGCATCTGCATGCATAACTTGTGGTTTTGCAGAAAACAACGTCCGCGTCCACCAAAAGATGCATGTGCATGCTTAACAAGTGGTTTGGCACAAATCCATGCGCGGGTGCTAAAAAGAGCAGCATGGGCGTGCTTAGCAAGTCGTTTGGCAGAAATCTACGTGCGCCCTCTCCCAAAAGCAGCACGTGCGAGCATAACTTGTGGTTTTGCAGAAAACAACGTCCGCGTCTACCAAAAGATGCATGTGCATGCTTAACAAATGGTTTGACACAAATCCATGCTGGGGTGCTAAAAAAAGCAGCATGGGCGTGCTTAGGACGTCGTTTGGCAGAAATCCAAGTGCGCGCTCTGCCAAAAGCAGCATGTGCATGCACAACTTGTGGTTTAGCAGAAAACAACGTCCGCGTCTGCCAAAAGATGCATATAGATGCTCAACAAGTGGTTTGGCACAAATCCATGCGCGGGTGCTAAAGAAAGCAGCATGGGCGTAGTTATCACGTCGTTTGGTAGAAATCCACGTTTGCGCTCAGCCAAAAGCAGCATATGCATGTATAACTCGTAGTTTCGCAGAAAACAACGTCCGCGTCTGCCAAAAGATGCATGTGCATGCTCAACAAGTGGTTTGGCACAAATTCATGCGCGGGTGCTAAAAAGAGCAGCATGCGCGTGCTTAGGACGTCGTTTGGCAGAAATCCACGTGCGCGCTCTGCCAAAAGCAGCATGAGCATGCACAAGTTGTGGTTTGGTAGAAAACAACGTCCGCGTCTTCCAAAACATGCAGATGCATGCTTAACAAGTGGTTTGGCCCAAATCCATGTGCGGGTGCTAAAAAGAACAGCATGGGCGTGCTTAGCACGTCGTTTGGCAGAATTCCACGTGCGTGCTCTGCGAAAAGGAGCATGTGCATGCATAACTTGTGGTTTTGCAGAAAACAGCGTCCGCGTGCATCAACAGATGCATGTGCATGCTTAAGAAGTCGTTTGGCACAAATCCATGCGCGGGTGCTAAAAAGATCAGCATGGGCAAGCTTTGCACGTCGTTTGGCAGAAACCCAAGTGCGCGCTCTGCCAAAAGCAGCATGTGCATGCATACCTATTGGTTTGGAAGAAAACAACGTCCGCGTCTGGCAAAAGAAGCATATGCATGTTCAACAAGTGGTTCGGCACAAATCCATGCGCGGGTGCTAAAAAGAGCAGCATGGGCGTGCTTAGCACGTAGTTTGGCAGAAATCCACGTGCGCACTCTCCCAAAAGCAGCACGTGCGTGCATAACTTGTGGTTTCGCAGAAAACAATGTCCGCGTCTGCCTAAACATGCATATGCATGCTTAACAAGTGGTTTGGCACAAATCCATGCGCGGGTGCTAAAAAGAGCAGCATGGGCGTGCTTAGGACGTCGTTTGGCAGAAATCCACGTGCGCGCTCTGCCAAAAGCAGCATGTGCATGCACCACTTGTGGTTTGGCAGAAAACAACTTCCGCGTCCACCAAAATATCCATGTGGATGCTTAACAAGTGGTTTGGTACAAGTCCATGCGCGGGTGCTAAAAAGAGCAATATGGGCGTGCTTAGCACGTCGTTTGGAAGAAAGCCACGTGCGCACTCTGCCAAAAGCAGCATGTGCATGGGTAACTTGTGGTTTGGCAGAAAAAACGTCCGCCTCTGTCGAAACATGGATATGCATCCTTAACAAGTGGTTTGGCACAAATCCGTGTGCGGGTGCTAAAAAGAGCAGCATCGGCGTGCTTAGCACGTCGTTTGGCACAAATCCACGTGCGCGCTCTGCCAAAAGCAGCATGTGCATGCATAACTTGTGGTTGGGCAGAAAACAACGTCCGCGTCTGCCAAAAGATGCATATGCATGCTCAACAAGTGGTTTGGCACAAATCCATGCGCGGGTGCTAAAAAAGCAGCATGGGCATACTTATCACGTCGTTTTGTAGAAATCCACGTGCGCGCTCTGCCAAAAGCAGCATGTGCATGCACAAGTTGTGGTTTGGCAGAAAACAACGTCCGCGTCTTCCAAAACATGCAGATGCATGCTTAACAAGCGGTTTGGCCCAAATCCATGTGCGGGTGCTAAAAAGAACAGCATGGGCGTGCTTTGGACGTCGTTTGGCGGAAATCCACGTGCGCGCTCGGCCAAAAGCAGCATGTGCGTGCACAACTTGTGGTTTGGCAGAAAACAACGTCCGCGTCTGCCAAAACATGCATATGCATGCTTAACAAGTGGTTTGGCACAAATCCGTGTGCGGGTGCTAAAAAGAACAGCATGGGCGTGCTTAGCTGGTCGTTTGGTAGAAATCCACGTGCGCGCTCTCCCAAAAGCAGCACGTGCCTGCATAACTTGTGGTTTTGCAGAAAACAACGTCCGCGTCTACCAAAAGATGCATGTGCATGCTTAACAAATGTTTTGACAAAAATCCATGCTGGGGTGCTAAAAAAGAAGCGTGGGCGTGCTTAGCACGTCGTTTGGCAGAAATCCACGTGCGCGCTTTCCCAAAAGGAGCACGTGCGTGCATAACTTGTGGTTTTGCAGAAAACAACGTCCGCGTCTACCAAAAGATGCATGTGCATGCTTAACAAGTGGTTTGGCACAAATCCATGCGCGGGTGCTAAAAAGAGCAGCATGGGCGTGCTTAGCAAGTCGTTTGGCAGAAATCCACGTGCGCGCTCTGCCAAAAGCAGCATGTGCGTGCGTAACTTGTGGTTGGGCAGAAAAAAAACGTCCGCGTTTGCCAAAACATGCATATGCATCCTTAAGAAGTGGTTTGGCACTAATCCATGTGCGGGTGCTAAAAAGAGCAGCATGGGCGTGCTTAGCGCGTCGTTTGGCAGAAATCCACGCGCGCGCTCTGCAAAAAGCAGCATCTGCATGCATAACTTGTGGTTTTGCAGAAAACAACGTCCGCGTCCACCAATAGATGCATGTGCATGCTTAACAAGTGGTTTGGCACAAATCCATGCGCGGGTGCTAAAAAGAGCAGCATGGGCGTGCTTAGCAAGTCGTTTGGCAGAAATCTACGTGCGCCCTCTCCCAAAAGCAGCACGTGCGAGCATAACTTGTGGTTTTGCAGAAAACAACGTCCGCGTCTACCAAAAGATGCATGTGCATGCTTAACAAATGGTTTGACACAAATCCATGCTGGGGTGCTAAAAAAAGCAGCATGGGCGTGCTTAGGACGTCGTTTGGCAGAAATCCAAGTGCGCGCTCTGCCAAAAGCAGCATGTGCATGCACAACTTGTGGTTTAGCAGAAAACAACGTCCGCGTCTGCCAAAAGATGCATATAGATGCTCAACAAGTGGTTTGGCACAAATCCATGCGCGGGTGCTAAAGAAAGCAGCATGGGCGTAGTTATCACGTCGTTTGGTAGAAATCCACGTTTGCGCTCAGCCAAAAGCAGCATATGCATGTATAACTCGTAGTTTCGCAGAAAACAACGTCCGCGTCTGCCAAAAGATGCATGTGCATGCTCAACAAGTGGTTTGGCACAAATTCATGCGCGGTTGCTAAAAAGAGCAGCATGCGCGTGCTTAGGACGTCGTTTGGCAGAAATCCACGTGCGCGCTCGGCCAAAAGCAGCATGTGCATGCACAAGTTGTGGTTTGGTAGAAAACAACGTCCGCGTCTTCCAAAACATGCAGATGCATGCTTAACAAGTGGTTTGGCCCAAATCCATGTGCGGGTGCTAAAAAGAACAGCATGGGCGTGCTTAGCACGTCGTTTGGCAGAATTCCACGTGCGTGCTCTGCGAAAAGGAGCATGTGCATGCATAACTTGTGGTTTTGCAGAAAACAGCGTCCGCGTGCATCAACAGATGCATGTGCATGCTTAAGAAGTCGTTTGGCACAAATCCATGCGCGGGTGCTAAAAAGATCAGCATGGGCAAGCTTAGCACGTCGTTTGGCAGAAACCCAAGTGCGCGCTCTGCCAAAAGCAGCATGTGCATGCATACCTATTGGTTTGGAAGAAAACAACGTCCGCGTCTGCCAAAAGATGCATATGCATGTTCAACAAGTGGTTCGGCACAAATCCATGCGCGGGTGCTAAAAAGAGCAGCATGGGCGTGCTTAGCACGTAGTTTGGCAGAAATCCACGTGCGCACTCTCCCAAAAGCAGCACGTGCGCGCATAACTTGTGGTTTCGTAGAAAACAATGTCCGCGTCTGCCTAAACATGCATATGCATGCTTAACAAGTGGTTTGGCACAAATACATGCGCGGGTGCTAAAAAGAGCAGCATGGGCGTGCTTAGGACGTCGTTTGGCAGAAATCCACGTGCGCGCTCTGCCAAAAGCAGCATGTGCATGCACCACTTGTGGTTTGGCAGAAAACAACTTCCGCGTCCACCAAAATATCCATGTGGATGCTTAACAAGTGGTTTGGTACAAGTCCATGCGCGGGTGCTAAAAAGAGCAATATGGGCGTGCTTAGCACGTCGTTTGGAAGAAAGCCACGTGCGCACTCTGCCAAAAGCAGCATGTGCATGGGTAACTTGTGGTTTGGCAGAAAAAACGTCCGCCTCTGTCGAAACATGGATATGCATCCTTAACAAGTGGTTTGGCACAAATCCATGTGCGGGTGCTAAAAAGAGCAGCATGGGCGTGCTTAGCACGTCGTCTGGCAGAAATCCACGTGCGTGCTCTGTCAAAAGCAGCACGTGCGTGCATAACTTGTGGTTTTGCAGAAAACAACGCCCGCGTCTACCAAAAGATGCATGTGCATGCTTAACAAGTGGTTTTGCACAAATCAGTGCGCAGGTGCTAAAAAGAGCAGCATGGGCATACTTATCACGTCGTTTGGCAGAAATCCACGTTTGCGCTCTGCCAAAAGCAGCATGTGCATGCACAACTTGTGGTTTGGCAGAAAACAACGTCCGCGTCTGCCAAAACATGCATATGCATGCTTAACAAGGAGTTTGGCACAAATCCATGTGCGGGTGCTAAAAAAAAGAGCATGGGCGTGCTCAGGACGTCGTTTGGCAGAAATCCACGTGCGCGCTCTGCCAAAAGCAGCATGCGCATGCAGAACTTGTGGTTTGGCAGAAAACAACGTCCGCTTCTGCCAAAACATGCGTATGCATGCTTAACAAGTGGTTTGGCACAAATCCATGTGCGGGTGCTAAAAAGATCAGCATGGGCGTGCTTAGCACGTCGTTTGGCAGAAATCCACGTGCGCGATCTGCCAAAAGCAGCATGTGCAGGCATAACATGTGGTTTGTCAGAAAACAAAGTCCGCCTCGGCCAAAACATGTATATGCTTGCTTAACAAGTGGTTTGGCACAAATAGATGTGCGGGTGCTAAAGAGAGCATCATTGGCGTGCTTAGCACGTCGTTTGGCAGAAATCCACGTGCGTGCTCTGCCAAAAGCAGCATGTGCATGCATAACTTGTGGTTTGTCAAAAAACAAAGTCCGCGTCTGCCAAAACATGTATATGCATGCTTAATAAGTGGTTTGGCACAAATCCATGTGCGGGTGCTAAAAAGAACAGCATGGGCGTGCTTAGCACGTCGTTTGGCAGAAATCTACGTGCGAGCTCTGCCAAAAGCAGCATGTGCATGCATAACTTGTGGTTTTGCAGAAAACAACGTCCGCGTATACCAAAAGATGCATGGGCATGCTCAACAAGTTGTTTGGCACAAATCCATGCGCGGGTGCTAAAAAGAGCAGCATGGGATTGCTTAGCACGTCGTTTGGTTGAAATCCACGTGCGCGCTCTGCCAAAAGCAGCATGTGCGTGCATAACTTGTGGTTTGGCAGAAAACAACGTCCGCGTCTGCCAAAAGATGCATATGCATGCTCAACAAGTGGTTTGGCACAAATCCATGCGCGGGTGCTAAAAAAGCAGCATGGGCATACTTATCACGTCGTTTTGTAGAAATCCACGTTTGCGCTCTGCCAAAAGCAGCATGTGTATGTATAACTTGTGGTTTAGCAGAAAACAACGTCCGCGTCTGCCAAAAGATGCATGTGCATGCTCAACAAGTGGTTTGGTACAAATCCATGCGCGGGTGCTAAAAAGAGCAGCATGGGCGTGCTTAGGACGTCGTTTGGCAGAAATGCACGTGCGCGCTCTGCCAAAAGCAGCATGTGCATGCACAAGTTGTGGTTTGGCAGAAAACAACGTCCGCGTCTTCCAAAACATGCAGATGCATGCTTAACAAGCGGTTTGGCCCAAATCTATGTGCGGGTGCTAAAAAGAACAGCATGGGCGTGCTTAGGACGTCGTTTGGCGGAAATCCACGTGCGCGCTCGGCCAAAAGCAGCATGTGCGTGCACAACTTGTGGTTTGGTAGAAAACAACGTCCGCGTCTGCCAAAACATGCATATGCATGCTTAACAAGTGGTTTGCCACAAATCCGTGTGCGGGTGCTAAAAAGAACAGCATGGGCGTGCTTAGCTGGTCGTTCGGTAGAAATCCACGTGCGCGCTCTCCCAAAAGCAGCACGTGCCTGCATAACTTGTGGTTTTGCAGAAAACAACGTCCGCGTCTACCAAAAGATGCATGTGCATGCTTAACAAGTGGTTTGGCACAAATCCATGCGCGGGTGCTAAAAAGAGCAGCATGGGCGTGCTTAGCAAGTCGTTTGGCAGAAATCCACGTGCGCGCTCTGCCAAAAGCAGCATGTGCGTGCGTAACTTGTGGTTGGGCAGAAAAAAACGTCCGCGTTTGCCAAAACATGCATATGCATCCTTAAGAAGTGGTTTGGCACTAATCCATGTGCGGGTGCTAAAAAGAGCAGCATGGGCGTGCTTAGCACGTCGTTTGGCAGAAATCCACGCGCGCGCTCTCCAAAAAGCAGCATCTGCATGCATAACTTGTGGTTTTGCAGAAAACAACGTCCGCGTCCACCAAAAGATGCATGTGCATGCTTAACAAGTGGTTTGGCATAAATCCATGCGCGTGTGCTAAAAAGAGCAGCACGGGCGTGCTTAGCATGTCGCTTGGTAGAAATCCACGTGCGCGCTCTGCCAAAAGCACCATTTGCATGCATACCTTGTGGTTTTGCAGAAAACAACGTCCGCCTCTACCAAAAGATGCATGTGCATGCTTAACAAGTGGTTTGGCATAAATCCATGCGCGGGTGCTAAAAAGAGCAGCACGGGCGTGCTTAGCACGTCGTTTGGTAGAAATCCACGTGCGCGTTCTGCCAAAAGCACCATTTACATGCATATCTTGTGGCTTTGCAGAAAACAACGTCCGCGTCTACCAAATGATGCATGTGCATGCTTAAGAAGTGGTTTGGCAGAAATCTATGCGCGGGTGCTAAAAAGAGCAGCATGGGCGTGCTTAGCACGTTGTTTGGTAGAAATCCACGTGCGCGCTCTGCCAAAAGCACCATTTGCATGCATACCATGTGGTTTTGCAGAAAACAACGTCCGCGTCTACCAAAAGATGCATGTACATGCTTAACAAGTGGTTTCGAACAAATGCATGCGCGGGTGCTAAAAAGAGCAGCATGGGCGTGCTTAGCACGTCGTTTGGTAGAAAACCACGTGCGCGTTCTGCCAAAAGCACCATTTGCATGCATATCTTGTGGTTTTGCAGAAAACAACGTCCGCGTCTACCAAAAGATGCATGTGCATGCTTAACAAGTGGTTTGGCACAAATCCATGCGCGGGTGCTAAAAAGAGCAGCATGGGCGAGCTTAACACGTCGTTAGGGTAGATATCCACGTGCGCGTTCTGCCAAAAGCACCATTTGCATGCATATCGTGTGGTTTTGCAGAAAACAACGTAGGCGTCTACCAAAAGATGCATGCGCATGCTTAACAAGTGGATTGGCATAAATCCATGCGCGGGTCCTAAAAGGAGCAGCACGGGCGTGCTTAGCACGTCGTTTGGTAGAAATCCACGTGCGCGTTCTGCCAAAAGCACCATTTACATGCATATCTTGTGGTTTTGCAGAAAACAACGTCCGCGTCTACCAAAAGATGCATGTGCATGCTTAACAAGTGGTTTGGCACAAATCCATGCGCGGGTGCTAAAAAGAGCAGCATGGGCGTGCTTAGCACGTTGTTCGGTAGAAATCCACGTGCGCGTTCTGCCAAAAGCACCATTTGCATGCATATCTTGTGGTTTTGCAGAAAACGACGTCCGCGTCTACCAAAAGATGCATGTGCATGCTTAACAAGTGGTTTGGCACAAATCTATGCGCGGGTGCTAAAAAGAGCAGCATGGGCGTGCTTTGCACGTCGGTTGGTACACATCCACGTGCGCCTTCTGCCAAAAGCACCATTTGCATGCATACCATGTGGTTTTGCAGAAAACAAGGTCCGCGTCTACCAAAAGATGCATGTGCATGCCTACCCAGTGGTTTGGCATAAATCCATGCGCGTGCGCTTACAAGAGCAGCACGGGCGTGCTTAGCACGTAGTTTGGTAGAAATCCACGTGCGCGCTCTACCAAATGCACCTTCTGCATGCATACCTTGTGGTTTTGCAGAAAGCAACGTCCGCGTCTACCAAAATATGCATGTGCATGCACATCAAGTGGTTTGGCATAAATCCATGCGCGTGTGCTAAAAAGAGCAGCACGGGCGTGCTTAGCACGTCGTTTGGTAGAAATCCACGTGCGCGTTCTGCCAAAAGCACCATTTGCATGCATATCTTGTGGTTTTGCAGAAAACAACATCCGCGTATACCAAAAGATGCATGTGCATGCTGAACAAGTGGTTTGGCACAAATCCATGCGCGGGTGCTAAAAAGAGCAGCATGGGCGAGCTTAGCACGTCGTTTGGTAGAAATCCACGTGCGCACACTGCAAAAAGCACCATTTGCATGCATACCTTGTGGTTTTCCAGAAAACAACATCCGCGTCTACCAAAAGATGCATGTCCATGCTTACCAGGTGGTTTGGCATAAATCCATGCGCGTGTGCTAAAAAGAGCAGCACGGGCGAGCTTAGCACGTCGTTTGGTAGAAATCCACGTGCGCGTTCTGCCAAAAGCACCATTTACATGCATATCTTGTGGTTTTGCAGAAAATAACGTCCGCGTCTACCAAAAGATGCATGTGCATGCTTAACAAGTGGTTTGGCACAAATCCATGCGCGGGTGCTAAAAAGAGCAGCATGGGCGAGCTTAACACGTCGTTAGGGTAGATATCCACGTGCGCGTTCTGCCAAAAGCACCATTTGCATGCATATCTTTTGGTTTTGCAGAAAACAACGTCGGCGTCTACCAAAAGTTGCATGTGCATGCTTAACAAGTGGATTGGCATAAACTCATGCGCGTGTGCTAAAAAGAGCAGCACGGGCGTGCTTAGCACGTCGTTTGGTTGAAATCCACGTGCGCGTTCTGCCAAAAGCACCATTTACATGCATATCTTGTGGTTTTGCAGAAAACAACGTCCGCGTCTACCAAAAGATGCATGCGCATGCTTAACAAGTGGTTTGGCACAAATCCATGCGCGGGTGCTAAAAAGAGCAGCATGGGCGTGCTTAGCACGTTGTTTGGTAGAAATCCACGTGCGCGTTCTGCCAAAAGCACCATTTGCATGCATATCTTGTGCTTTTGCAGAGAACAACGTCCGCCTCTACCAAAAGATGCATGTGCATGCTTAACAAGTGGTTTGGCACAAATCCATGCGCGGGTGCTAAAAAGAGCAGCATGGGCGTGCTAAGCACGTCGTTTGCTAGAAAACCACGTGCGCGTTCTGCCAAAAGCACCATTTGCATGCATATCTTGTGGTTTTGCAGAAAACAACGTCCGCGTCTACCAAAAGATGCATGTGCATGCACACCAAGTGGTTTGGCATAAATCCATGCGCGTGTGCTAAAAAGAGCAGCACGGGCATGCTTAGCACGTCGTTTGGTAGAAATCCACGTGCGCGTTCTGCCAAAAGCACCTTTTGCATGCATATCTTGTGGTTTTGCAGAAAACAACGTCCGCGTCTACCAAAAGATGCATGTGCATGCTGAACAAGTGGTTTGGCACAAATCCAGGCGCGGGTGCTAAAAAGAGCAGCATGGGCGAGTTTAGCACGTCGTTTGGTAGAAATCCACGTGCGCACACTGCAAAAAGCACCATTTGCATGCATATCTTGTGGTTTTGCAGAAAACAACGTCCGCGTCTACCAAAAGATGCATGTCCATGCTTACCAAGTGGTTTGGCATAAATCCATGCGCGTGTGCTAAAAAGAGCAGCACGGGCGAGCTTAGCACGTCGTTTGGTAGAAATCCACGTGCGCGTTCTGCCAAAAGCACCATTTACGTGCATATATTGTGGTTTTGCAGAAAGCAACGTCCGCGTCTACCAAAAGATGCATGTGCATGCTTACCAAGTGGTTTGGCATAAATACATGCGCGTGTGCTAAAAAGAGCATCATGGGCGTGCTTAGCACGTTGTTTGGTAGAAATCCACGTGCGCTTTCTGCCAAAAGCACCATTTGCATGCATACCTTGTGGTTTTGCAGAAAACAACGTCCGCGTCTACCAAAAGATGCATGTACATGCTTAACAAGTGGGTTGGCATAAATCCATGCGCGTGTGCTAAAAAGAGCAGCACGGGCGAGCTTGGCACGTCGTTTGGTAGAAATCCACGTGCGCGTTCTGCCTAAAGCACCATTTACATGCATATCTTGTGGTTTTGCAGAAAATAACGTCCGCGTCTACCAAAAGATGCATGTGCATGCTTAACAAGTGGTTTGGCACAAATCCATGCGCGGGTGCTAAAAAGAGCAGCATGGGCGAGCTTAACACGTCGTTAGGGTAGATATCCACGTGCGCGTTCTGCCAAAAGCACCATTTGCATGCATATCTTGTGGTTTTGCAGAAAACAACGTCGGCGTCTACCAAAAGATGCATGTGCATGCTTAACAAGTGGATTGGCATAAATCCATGCGCGTGTGCTAAAAAGAGCAGCACGGGCGAGCTTAGCACGTCGTTTGGTAGAAATCCACGTGCGCGTTCTGCCAAAAGCACCATTTACGTGCATATATTGTGGTTTTGCAGAAAACAACGTCCGCGTCTACCAAAAGATGCATGTGCATGCTTACCAAGTGGTTTGGCACAAATCCATGCGCGGGTGCTAAAAAGAGCAGCATGGGCGAGCTTAGCACGTCGTTTGGTAGAAATCCACGTGCGCACACTGCAAAAAGCACCATTTGCATGCATACCTTGTGGTTTTCCAGAAAACAACGTCCGCGTCTACCAAAAGATGCATGTCCATGCTTACCAAGTGGTTTGGCATAAATCCATGCGCGTGTGCTAAAAAGAGCAGCACGGGCGAGCTTAGCACGTCGTTTGGTAGAAATCCACGTGCGCGTTCTGCCAAAAGCACCATTTACATGCATATCTTGTGGTTTTGCAGAAAATAACGTCCGCGTCTACCAAAAGATGCATGTGCATGCTTAACAAGTGGTTTGGCACAAATCCATGCGCGGGTGCTAAAAAGAGCAGCATGGGCGAGCTTAACACGTCGTTAGGGTAGATATCCACGTGCGCGTTCTGCCAAAAGCACCATTTGCATGCATATCTTGTGGTTTTGCAGAAAACAACGTCGGCGTCTACCAAAAGATGCATGTGCATGCTTAACAAGTGGATTGGCATAAACTCATGCGCGTGTGCTAAAAAGAGCAGCACGGGCGTGCTTAGCACGTCGTTTGGTAGAAATCCACGTGCGCGTTCTGCCAAAAGCACCATTTACATGCATATCTTGTGGTTTTGCAGAGAACAACGTCCGCCTCTACCAAAAGATGCACGTGCATGCTTAACAAGTGGTTTGGCACAAATCCATGCGCGGGTGCTAAAAAGAGCAGCATGGGCGTGCTAAGCACGTCGTTTGCTAGAAAACCACGTGCGCGTTCTGCCAAAAGCACCATTTGCATGCATATCTTGTGGTTTTGCAGAAAACAACGTCCGCGTCTACCAAAAGATGCATGTGCATGCTTAACAAGTGCTTTGGCACAAATATATGCGCGGGTGCTAAAAAGCAGCATGGGCGTGCTTAGCACGTCGGTTGGTACAAATCCACGTGCGCCTTCTGCAAAAAGCACCATTTGCATGCATACCGTGTGGTTTTGCAGAAAACAACGTCCGCGTCTACCAAAAGATGCATGTGCATGCTTACCAAGTGGTTTGGCATAAATCCATGCGCGTGCGCTAACAAGAGCAGCACGGGCGTGCTAAGCACGTCGTTTGGTAGAAATCCACGTGCGCGCTCTGCCAAAAGCACCTTCTGCATGCATACCATGTGGTTTTGCAGAAAGCAACGTCCGCGTCTACCAAAAGATGCATGTGCATGCACACCAAGTGGTTTGGCATAAATCCACGCGCGTGTGCTAAAAAGAGCAGCACGGGCATGCTTAGCACGTCGTTTGGTAGAAATCCACGTGCGCGTTCTGCCAAAAGCACCTTTTGCATGCATATCTTGTGGTTTTGCAGAAAACAACGTCCGCGTCTACCAAAAGATGCATGTGCATGCTGAACAAGTGCTTTGGCACAAATCCAGGCGCGGGTGCTAAAAAGAGCAGCATGGGCGAGTTTAGCACGTCGTTTGGTAGAAATCCACGTGCGCACACTGCAAAAAGCACCATTTGCATGCATACCTTGTGGTTTTGCAGAAAACAACGTCCGCGTCTACCAAAAGATGCATGTCCATGCTTACCAAGTGGTTTGGCATAAATCCATGCGCGTGTGCTAAAAAGAGCAGCACGGGCGAGCTTAGCACGTCGTTTGGTAGAAATCCACGTGCGCGTTCTGCCAAAAGCACCATTTACGTGCATATATTGTGGTTTTGCAGAAAACAACGTCCGCGTCTACCAAAAGATGCATGTGCATGCTTACCAAGTGGTTTGGCATAAATACATGCGCGTGTGCTAAAAAGAGCATCATGGGCGTGCTTAGCACATTGTTTGGTAGAAATCCACGTGCGCTTTCTGCCAAAAGCACCATTTGCATGAATACCTTGTGGTTTTGCAGAAAACAACGTCCGCGTCTACCAAAAGATGCATGTACATGCTTAACAAGTGGGTTGGCATAAATCCATGCGCGTTTGCTAAAAAGAGCAGCACGGGCGTGCTTAGTACGTCGCTTGGTAGAAATCCACGTGCGCGCTCTGCCAAAAGCACCATTTGCACGCATACCTCGTGGTTTTGCAGAAAACAACGTCCGCGTCTACCAAAAGATGCATGTGCATGCTTACCAAGTGGTTTGGCATAGATCCATGCGCGTGTGCTAAAAAGAGCAGCACGGGCGTGCTTAGCACGTCGTTTGGTAGAAATCCACGTGCGCGCTCTGCCAAAAGCACCATTGGTATGCATACCTTGTGGTTTTGCAGAAAACAACGTCCGCCTCTGCCAACAGATGCATGTACATGCTTAACAAGTGGTTTGGCATAAATCATGCGCGTGTGCTAAAAAGAGCAGCACGGGCGTGCTTAGCACGTCTATTGGTAGAAATCCACGTGCGCGTTCTGCCAAAAGCACCATTTACATGCATATCTTGTGGTTTTGCAGAAAACAACGTCCGCGTCTACCAAAAGATGCATGTGCATGCTTAACAAGTGGTTTGGCACAAATCCATGCGCGGGTGCTAAAAAGAGCAGCATGGGCGTGCTTAGCACGTCGTTTGGTAGAAATCCACGTGCGCGTTCTGCCAAAACCACCATTTGCATGCATATCTTGTGGTTTTCCAGAAAACAACGTCCGCATCTACCAAAAGATGCATGTGCATGCTTAACAAGTGGTTTGGCACAAATCCATGCGCGGGTGCTAAAAAGAGCAGCATGGGCGTGCTTAGCACGTTGTTTGGTAGAAATCCACGTGCGCGTTCTGCCAAAAGCACCATTTGCATGCATATCTTGTGCTTTTGCAGAGAACAACGTCCGCCTCTGCCAAAAGATGCATGTGCATACTTAACAAGTGGTTTGGCACAAATCCATGCGCGGGTGCTAAAAAGAGCAGCATGGGCGTGCTTAGCACGTCGTTTGGTAGAAATCCACGTGCGCGTTCTGCCAAAACCCCCATTTGCATGCATATCTTGTGGTTTTCCAGAAAACAATGTCCGCGTCTACCAAAAGATGCATGTGCATGCTTAACAAGTGGTTTGGCACAAATCCATGCGCGGGTGCTAAAAAGAGCAGCATGGGCGGGCTTAGCATGTCGTTTGGTAGAAATCCACATGCGCGTTGTGCCAAAAGCACCATTTGCATGCATATCTTGTGGTTTTGCAGAAAACAACGTCCGCGTCTACCAAAAGATGCGTGTTCATGCTTAACAAGTGGTTTGGCACAAATCATGGCGCCGGTGCTAAAAAGAGCAGCATGGGCGAGCTTAACACGTTGTTTGGTAGAAATCCACGTGCGCGTTCTGCCAAAAGCACCATTTGTATGCATATCTTGTGGTTTTGCAGAAAACAACGTGCGCGTCTACCAAAAGATGCATGTGCATGCTCAACAAGTGGTTTGGCACAAATCCATGCGCGGGTGCTAAAAAGAGCTGCATGGGCGTGCTTAGCACGTCGTTTGGTAGAAATTCACGTGCGCGTTCTGCCAAAAGCACCATTTGCATGCATATCTTGTCGTTTTGCAGAAAACAACGTCCGCGTCTACCAAAAGATGCATGTGCATGCTTAACAAGTGGTTGGGCACAAATCCATGCGCGGGTGCTAAAAAGTGCAGCATGGACGTGCTAAGCACGTCGTTTGGTAGAAAACCACGTGCGCGTTCTGCCAAAAGCACCATTTGCATGCATATCTTGTGGTTTTGCAGAAAACAACGTCCGCGTCTACCAAAAGATGCATGTGCATGCTTAACAAGTGGTTTGGCACAAATCCATGCGCGGGTGCTAAAAAGAGCAGCATGGACGTGCTAAGCACGTCGTTTGGTAGCAAACCACGTGCGCGTTCTGCCAAAAGCACCATTTGCATGCATATCTTGTGGTTTTGCAGAAAACAACGTCCGCGTCTACCAAAAGATGCATGTGCATGCTTAACAAGTGCTTTGGCACAAATATATGCCCGTGTGCTAAAAAGAGCAGCACGGGCGTGCTTAGTACGTCGCTTGGTAGAAATCCACGTGCGCGCTCTGCCAAAAGCACCATTTGCACGCATACCTTGTGGTTTTGCAGAAAACAACGTCCGCGTCTACCAAAAGATGCATGTGCATGCTTACCAAGTGGTTTGGCATAGATCCATGCGCGTGTGCTAAAAAGAGCAGCACGGGCGTGCTTAGCACGTCGTTTGGTAGAAATCCACGTGCGCGCTCTGCCAAAAGCACCATTGGCATGCATACCTTGTGGTTTTGCAGAAAACAACGTCCGCCTCTACCAACAGATGCATGTACATGCTTAACAAGTGGTTTGGCATAAATCATGCGCGTGTGCTAAAAAGAGCAGCACGGGCGTGCTTAGCACGTCTATTGGTAGAAATCCACGTGCGCGTTCTGCCAAAAGCACCATTTACATGCATATCTTGTGGTTTTGCAGAAAACAACGTCCGCGTCTACCAAAAGATGCATGTGCATGCTCAACAAGTGGTTTGGCACAAATCCATGCGCGGGTGCTAAAAAGAGCAGCATGGGCGTGCTTAGCACGTCGTTTGGTAGAAATCCACGTGCGCGTTCTGCCAAAACCACCATTTGCATGCATATCTTGTGGTTTTCCAGAAAACAACGTCCGCGTCTACCAAAAGATGCATGTGCATGCTTAACAAGTGGTTTGGCACAAATCCATGCGCGGGTGCTAAAAAGAGCAGCATGGGCGTGATTAGCACGTTGTTTGGTAGAAATCCACGTGCGCGTTCTGCCAAAAGCACCATTTGCATGCATATCTTGTGCTTTTGCAGAGAACAACGTCCGCCTCTACCAAAAGATGCATGTGCATGCTTAACAAGTGGTTTGGCACAAATCCGTGCGCGGGTGCTAAAAAGAGCAGCATGGGCGTGCTTAGCACGTCGTTTGGTAGAAATCCACGTGCGCGTTCTGCCAAAACCACCATTTGCATGCATATCTTGTGGTTTTCCAGAAAACAACGTCCGCGTCTACCAAAAGATGCATGTGCATGCTCAACAATTGGTTTGGCACAAATCCATGCGCGGGTGCTAAAAAGAGCAGCATGGGCGGGCTTAGCATGTCGTTTGGTAGAAATCCACATGCGCGTTCTGCCAAAAGCACCATTTGCATGCATATCTTGTGGTTTTGCAGAAAACAACGTCCGCGTCTACCAAAAGATGCGTCTTCATGCTTAACAAGTGGTTTGGCACAAATCATGGCGCCGGTGCTAAAAAGAGCAGCATGGGCGAGCTTAACACGTTGTTTGGTAGAAATCCACGTGCGCGTTCTGCCAAAAGCACCATTTGTATGCATATCTTGTGGTTTTGCAGAAAACAACGTGCGCGTCTACCAAAAGATGCATGTGCATGCTCAACAAGTGGTTTGGCACAAATCCATGCGCGGGTGCTAAAAAGAGCTGCATGGGCGTGCTTAGCACGTCGTTTGGTAGAAATTCACGTGCGCGTTCTGCCAAAAGCACCATTTGCATGCATATCTTGTCGTTTTGCAGAAAACAACGTCCGCGTCTACCAAAAGATGCATGTGCATGCTTAACAAGTGGTTTGGCACAAATCCATGCGCGGGTGCTAAAAAGAGCAGCATGGACGTGCTAAGCACGTCGTTTGGTAGAAAACCACGTGCGCGTTCTGCCAAAAGCACCATTTGCATGCATATCTTGTGGTTTTGCAGAAAACAACGTCCGCGTCTACCAAAAGATGCATGTGCATGCTTAACAAGTGCTTTGGCACAAATATATGCGCGGGTGCTAAAAAGAGCAGCATGGGCGTGCTTAGCACGTCGGTTGGTACAAATCAACGTGCGCCTTCTGCCAAAAGCACCATTTGCATGCATACCGTGTGGTTTTGCAGAAAACAACGTCCGCGTCTACCAAAAGATGCATGTGCATGCTTACCAAGTGGTTTGGCATAAATCCATGCACGTGCGCTAACAAGAGCAGCACGGGCGTGCTTAGCATGTCGTTTGGTAGAAATCCACGTGCGCGCTCTGCCAAAAGCACCTTCTGCATGCATACCATGTGGTTTTGCAGAAAGCAACGTCCGCGTCTACCAAAAGATGCATGTGCATGCACACCAAGTGGTTTGGCATAAATCCATGCGCGTGTGCTAAAAAGAGCAGCACGGGCATGCTTAGCACGTCGTTTGGTAGAAATCCACGTGCGCGTTCTGCCAAAAGCACCTTTTGCATGCATATGTTGTGGTTTTGCAGAAAACAACGTCCGCGTCTACCAAAAGATGCATGTGCATGCTGAACAAGTGGTTTGGCACAAATCCAGGCGTGGGTGCTAAAAAGAGCAGCATGGGCGAGTTTAGCACGTCGTTTGGTAGAAATCCACGTGCGCACACTGCAAAAAGCACCATTTGCATGCATACCTTGTGGTTTTGCAGAAAACAACGTCCGCGTCTACCAAAAGATGCATGTCCATGCTTACCAAGTGGTTTGGCATAAATCCATGCGCGTGTGCTAAAAAGAGCAGCACGGGCGAGCTTAGCACGTCGTTTGGTAGAAATCCACGTGCGCGTTCTGCCAAAAGCACCATTTACATGCATATATTGTGGTTTTGCAGAAAACAACGTCCGCGTCTACCAAAAGATGCCTGTGCATGCTTACCAAGTGCTTTGGCATAAATACATGCGCGTGTGCTAAAAAGAGCATCATGGGCGTGCTTAGCACGTTGTTTGGTACAAATGCACGTGCGCTTTCTGCCAAAAGCACCATTTGCATGCATACCTTGTGGTCTTGCAGAAAACAACGTCCGCGTCTACCAAAAGATGCATGTACATGCTTAACAAGTGGTTTGGCATAAATCCATGCGCGTGTGCTAAAAAGAGCAGCACGGGCGTGCTTAGCACGACGTTTGGTAGAAATCCACTTGCGCATTCTGCCAAAAGCACCATTTACATGCATATCTTGTGGTTTTGCAGAAAACAACGTCCGCGTCTACCAAAAGATGCATGTGCATGCTTAACAAGTGGTTTGGCACAAATCCATGCGCGGGTGCTAAAAAGAGCTGCATGGGCGTGCTTAGCACGTTGTTTGGTAGAAAACCACGTGCGCGTTCTGCCAAAACCACCATTTGCATGCATATCTTGTGGTTTTCCAGAAAACAACGTCCGCGTCTACCATAAGATGCATGTGCATGCTTAACAAGTGGTTTGGCACAAATCTATGCGCATGTGCTAAAAAGAGCAGCATGGGCGTGCTTAGCACGTCGTTTGGTTGAAATCCACGTGCGCGTTCTGCCAAAAGCACCATTTGTATGCATATCTTGTGGTTTTGCAGAAAACAACGTCCGCGTCTACCAAAAGATGCATGTGCATGCTTAACAAGTGGTTTGGCACAAATCCATGCGCGGGTGCCAAAAAGAGCAGCATGGGCGTGCTTAGCACGTCGTTTGGTAGAAATCCACGTGCGCGTTCTGCCAAAAGCACCATTTGCATGCATATCTTGTGCTTTTGCAGAGAACAACGTCCGCCTCTACCAAAAGATGCATGTGCATGCTTAACAAGTGGTTTGGCACAAATCCATGCGCGGGTGCTAAAAAGAGCAGCATGGGCGTGCTTAGCACGTCGTTTGGTAGAAATCCACGTGCGCGTTCTGGCAAAACCACCATTTGCATGCATATCTTGTGGTTTTGCAGAAAACAACGTCCGCCTCTACCAAAAGATGCATGTGCATGCTTAACAAGTGGTTTGGCACAAATCCATGCGCGGGTGCTAAAAAGAGCAGCATGGGCGTGCTTAGCATGTTGTTTGGTAGAAATCCACATGCGCGTTCAGCCAAAAGCACCATTTGCATGCATATCTTGTGGTTTTGCAGAAAACAACGTTCGCGTCTACCAAAAGATGCATGTTCATGCTTAACAAGTGGTTTGGCACAAATCATAGCGCGGGTGCTAAAAAGAGCAGCATGGGCGAGCTTAACACGTTGTTTGGTAGAAACCCACGTGCGCGTTCAGCCAAAAGCATCATTGGTATGCATATCTTGTGGTTTTGCAGAAAACAACGTCCGCGTCTACCAAAAGATGCATGTGCATGCTTAACAAGTGGTTTGGCACAAATCCATGCGCGGGTGCTAAAAAGAGCAGCATGCGCGTGCTTAGCACGTTGTTTGGTAGAAATCCACGTGCGCGTTCTGCCAAAAGCACCATTTGCATGCATATCTTGTGGTTTTGCAGAAAACAACGTCCGCGTCTACCAAAAGATGCATGTGCATGCTTAACAAGTGGTTTGGCACAAATCCATGCGCGGGTGCTAAAAAGAGCTGCATGGGCGTGCTTAGCACGTCGTTTGGTAGAAATCCACGTGCGCGTTCTGCCAAAAGCACCATTTGTATGCATATCTTGTGGTTTTGCAGAAAACAACGTCCGCGTCTACCAAAAGATGCATGTGCATGCTTAACAAGTGGTTTGGCACAAATCCATGCGCGGGTGCTAAAAAGAGCAGCATGGGCGTGCTTAGCACGTCGTTTGGTAGAAATCCACATGCGCGTTCTGCCAAAAGCACCATTTGCATGCATATCTTGTGGTTTTGCAGAAAACAACGTCCGCGTCTACCAAAAGATGCATGAGCATGCTTGACAAGTGGTTTGGCACAAATGCATGCGCGGGTGCTAAAAAGAGCAGCATGGGCGTGCTTAGCGCGTCGTTTGGTAGAAATCCACGTGCGCGTTCTGCAAAAAGCACCATTTGCATGCATATCTTGTGGTTTTGCAGGAAACAACGTCCGCGTCTACCAAAAGATGCATGTGCATGCTTAACAAGTGGTTTGGCACAAATCCATTTGTAGGTGCTAAAAAGAGCTGCATGGGCGTGCTTAGCACGTCGTTTGGTAGAAATCCACGTGCGCGTTCTGCCAAAAGATCCATTTGCATGCATATCTTGTCGTTTTGCAGAAAACAACGTCCGCGTCTACCAAAAGATACATGTGCATGCTTAACAAGTGGTTTGGCACAAATCTATGTGCGGGTGCTAAAAAGAGCAGCATGGGCGTGCTTAGCACGTCGTTTGGTAGAAATCCACGTGCGCGTTCTGCCAAAAGCACCATTTGTATGCATATCTTGTGGTTTTACAGAAAACATCGTCCGCGTCTACCAAAAGATGGATGTGCATGCTTAACAAGTGGTTTGGCACAAATCCATGCGCGGGTGCTAAAAAGAGCCGCATGGGCGTGCTTAGCACGTCGTTTGGTAGAAATCCACGCGCGCTCTGCCAAAAGCACCATTGGCATGCATACCTTGTGGTTTTGCAGAAAACAGCGTCCGCCTCTACCAACAGATGCATGTACATGCTTAACAAGTGGTTTGGAATAAATCCATGCGCGTGTGCTAAAAAGAGCAGCACGGGCGTGCTTAGCACGTCGTTTGGTAGAAATCCACGTGCGCGTTCTGCCAAAAGCACCATTTACATGCATATCTTGTGGTTTTGCAGAAAACAACGTCCGCGTCTACCAAAAGATGCATGTGCATGCTTAACAAGTGGTTTGGGACAAATCCATGCGCGGGTGCTAAAAAGAGCAGCATGCGCGTGCTTAGCACGTTGTTTGGTAGAAATCCACGTGCGCGTTCTGCCAAGAGCACCATTTGCATGCATATCTTGTGGTTTTGCAGAAAACAACGTCCGCGTCAGCCAAAAGATACATGTGCGTGCTTAACAAGTGGTTTGGCACAAATCTATGTGCGGGTGCTAAAAAGAGCAGCATGGGCGTGCTTAGCACGTCGTTTGGTAGAAATCCACGTGCGCGTTCTGCCAAAAGCACCATTTGTATGCATATCTTGTGGTTTTGCAGAAAACATCGTCCGCGTCTACCAAAAGATGCATGTGCATGCTTAACAAGTGGTTTGGCACAAATCCATGCGCGGGTGCTAAAAAGAGCAGCATGGGCGTGCTTAGCACGTCGTTTGGTAGAAATCCACGTGCGCGTTCTGCCAAAAGCACCATTTGCATGCATGTCTTGTGGTTTTGCAGAAAACAACGTCCGCGTCTACCAAAAGATGCATGAGCATGCTTGACAAGTGGTTTGGCACAAATCCATGCGCGGGTGCTAAAAAGAGCAGCATGGGCGTGCTTAGCACGTCGTTTGGTAGAAATCCACGTGCGCGTTCTGCCAAAAGATCCATTTGCATGCATATCTTGTCGTTTTACAGAAAACAACATCCGCGTCTACCAAAAGATGCATGTGCATGCTTAACAAGTGGTTTGGCACAAATCCATTTGTAGGTGCTAAAAAGAGCTGCATGGGCGTGCTTAGCACCTCGTTTGGTAGAAATCCACGTGCGCGTTCTGCCAAAAGCACCATTTGCATGCATATCTTGTGGTTTTGCAGAAAACAACGTCCGCGTCTACCAAAAGATACATGTGCATGCTTAACAAGTGGTTTGGCACAAATCTATGTGCGGGTGCTAAAAAGAGCAGCATGGGCGTGCTTAGCACGTCGTTTGGTAGAAATCCACGTGCGCGTTCTGCAAAAAGCACCATTTGCATGCATATCTTGTGGTTTTGCAGGAAACAACGTCCGCGTCTACCAAAAGATGCATGTGCATGCTTAACAAGTGGTTTGGCACAAATCCATTTGTAGGTGCTAAAAAGAGCTGCATGGGCGTGCTTAGCACCTCTTTTGGTAGAAATCCACGTGCGCGTTATGCCAAAAGATCCATTTGCATGCATATCTTGTCGTTTTACAGAAAACAACGTCCGCGTCTACCAAAAGATGCATGTGCATGCTTAACAAGTGGTTTGGCACAAATCCATTTGTAGGTGCTAAAAAGAGCTGCATGGGCGTGCTTAGCACGTCGTTTGGTAGAAATCCACGTGCGCGTTCTGCCAAAAGCACCATTTGCATGCATATCTTGTGGTTTTGCAGAAAACAACGTCCGCGTCAGCCAAAAGATACATGTGCATGCTTAACAAGTGGTTTGGCACAAATCTATGTGCGGGTGCTAAAAAGAGCAGCATGGGCGTGCTTAGCACGTCGTTTGGTAGAAGTCCACGTGCGCGTTCTGCCAAGAGCACCATTTGTATGCATATCTTGTGGTTTTGCAGAAAACATCGTCCGCGTCTACCAAAAGATGCATGTGCATGCTTAACAAGTGGTTTGGCACAAATCCATGCGCGGGTGCTAAAAAGAGCAGCATGGGCGTGCTTAGCACGTCGTTTGGTAGAAATCCACGTGCGCGTTCTGCCAAAAGCACCATTTGCATGCATATCTTGTGGTTTTGCAGAAAACAACGTCCGCGTCTACCAAAAGATGCATGAGCATGCTTGACAAGTGGTTTGGCACAAATCCATGCGCGGGTGCTAAAAAGAGCAGCATGGGCGTGCTTAGCACGTCGTTTGGTAGAAATCCACGTGCGCGTTCTGCAAAAAGCACCATTTGCATGCATATCTTGTGGTTTTGCAGGAAACAACGTCCGCGTCTACCAAAAGATGCATGTGCAAGCTTAACAAGTGGTTTGGCACAAATCCATTTGTAGGTGCTAAAAAGAGCTGCATGGGCGTGCTTAGCACCTCGTTTGGTAGAAATCCACGTGAGCGTTCTGCCAAAAGATCCATTTGCATGCATATCTTGTCGTTTTACAGAAAACAACGTCCGCGTCTACCAAAAGATGCATGTGCATGCTTAACAAGTGGTTTGGGAGAAATCCATGCGCGGGTGCTAAAAAGAGCAGCATGCGCGTGCTTAGCACGTTGTTTGGTAGAAATCCACGTGCGCGTTCTGCCAAAAGCACCATTTGCATGCATATCTTGTGCTTTTGCAGAAAACAACGTCCGCGTCTACCACAAGATACATGTGCATGCTTAACAAGTGGTTTGGCACAAATCTATGTGCGGGTGCTAAAAAGAGCAGCATGGGCGTGCTTAGCACGTCGTTTGGTAGAAATCCACGTGCGCGTTCTGCAAAAAGCACCATTTGCATGCATATCTTGTGGTTTTGCAGGAAACAACGTCCGCGTCTACCAAAAGATGCATGTGCATGCTTAACAAGTGGTTTGGCACAAATCCATTTGTAGGTGCTAAAAAGAGCTGCATGGGCGTGCTTAGCACCTCTTTTGGTAGAAATCCACGTGCGCGTTCTGCCAAAAGATCCATTTGCATGCATATCTTGTCGTTTTACAGAAAACAACGTCCGCGTCTACCAAAAGATGCATGTGCATGCTTAACAAGTGGTTTGGCACAAATCCATTTGTAGGTGCTAAAAAGAGCTGCATGGGCGTGCTTAGCACGTCGTTTGGTAGAAATCCACGTGCGCGCTCTGCCAAAAGCACCATTTGCACGCATACCTTGTGGTTTTGCAGAAAACCACGTCCGCGTCTACCAAAAGATGCATGTGCATGCTTACCAAGTGGTTTGGCATAGATCCATGCGCGTGTGCTAAAAAGAGCAGCACGGGCGTGCTTAGCACGTCGTTTGGTAGAAATCCACGTGCGCGCTCTGCCAAAAGCACCATTGGCATGCATACCTTGTGGTTTTGCAGAAAACAACGTCCGCCTCTACCAACAGATGCATGTACATGCTTAACAAGTGGTTTGGCACAAATCTATGCGCGGGTGCTAAAGAGAGCAGCATGGGCGTGCTTAGCACGTCGTTTGGTAGAAATCCACGTGCGCGTTCTGCCAAAAGCACCATTTGTATGCATATCTTGTGGTTTTGCAGAAAACATCGTCCGCGTCTACCAAAAGATGCATGTGCATGCTTAACAAGTGGTTTGGCACAAATCCATTTGTAGGTGCTAAAAAGAGCTGCATGGGCGTGCTTAGCACGTCGTTTGGTAGAAATCCACGTGCGCGTTCTGCCAAAAGATCCATTTGCATGCATATCTTGTCGTTTTGCAGAAAACAACGTCCGCGTCTACCAAAAGATACATGTGCATGCTTAACAAGTGGTTTGGCACAAATCTATGTGCGGGTGCTAAAAAGAGCAGCATGGGCGTGCTTAGCACGTCGTTTGGTAGAAATCCACGTGCGCGTTCTGCCAAAAGCACCATTTGTATGCATATCTTGTGGTTTTACAGAAAACATCGTCCGCGTCTACCAAAAGATGGATGTGCATGCTTAACAAGTGGTTTGGCACAAATCCATGCGCGGGTGCTAAAAAGAGCCGCATGGGCGTGCTTAGCACGTCGTTTGGTAGAAATCCACGCGCGCTCTGCCAAAAGCACCATTGGCATGCATACCTTGTGGTTTTGCAGAAAACAGCGTCCGCCTCTACCAACAGATGCATGTACATGCTTAACAAGTGGTTTGGAATAAATCCATGCGCGTGTGCTAAAAAGAGCAGCACGGGCGTGCTTAGCACGTCGTTTGGTAGAAATCCACGTGCGCGTTCTGCCAAAAGCACCATTTACATGCATATCTTGTGGTTTTGCAGAAAACAACGTCCGCGTCTACCAAAAGATGCATGTGCATGCTTAACAAGTGGTTTGGGACAAATCCATGCGCGGGTGCTAAAAAGAGCAGCATGCGCGTGCTTAGCACGTTGTTTGGTAGAAATCCACGTGCGCGTTCTGCCAAAAGCACCATTTGCATGCATATCTTGTGGTTTTGCAGAAAACAACGTCCGCGTCAGCCAAAAGATACATGTGCATGCTTAACAAGTGGTTTGGCACAAATCTATGTGGCGGGTGCTAAAAAGAGCAGCATGGGCGTGCTTAGCACGTCGTTTGGTAGAAATCCACGTGCGCGTTCTGCCAAAAGCACCATTTGTATGCATATCTTGTGGTTTTGCAGAAAACATCGTCCGCGTCTACCAAAAGATGCATGTGCATGCTTAACAAGTGGTTTGGCACAAATCCATGCGCGGGTGCTAAAAAGAGCAGCATGGGCGTGCTTAGCACGTCGTTTGGTAGAAATCCACGTGCGCGTTCTGCCAAAAGCACCATTTGCATGCATGTCTTGTGGTTTTGCAGAAAACAACGTCCGCGTCTACCAAAAGATGCATGAGCATGCTTGACAAGTGGTTTGGCACAAATCCATGCGCGGGTGCTAAAAAGAGCAGCATGGGCGTGCTTAGCACGTCGTTTGGTAGAAATCCACGTGCGCGTTCTGCCAAAAGATCCATTTGCATGCATATCTTGTCGTTTTACAGAAAACAACATCCGCGTCTACCAAAAGATGCATGTGCATGCTTAACAAGTGGTTTGGCACAAATCCATTTGTAGGTGCTAAAAAGAGCTGCATGGGCGTGCTTAGCACCTCGTTTGGTAGAAATCCACGAGCGCGTTCTGCCAAAAGATCCATTTGCATGCATATCTTGTCGTTTTACAGAAAACAACGTCCGCGTCTACCAAAAGATGCATGTGCATGCTTAACAAGTGGTTTGGGACAAATCCATGCGCGGGTGCTAAAAAGAGCAGCATGCGCGTGCTTAGCACGTTGTTTGGTAGAAATCCACGTGCGCGTTCTGCCAAAAGCACCATTTGCATGCATATCTTGTGGTTTTGCAGAAAACAACGTCCGCGTCTACCAAAAGATACATGTGCATGCTTAACAAGTGGTTTGGCACAAATCTATGTGCGGGTGCTAAAAAGAGCAGCATGGGCGTGCTTAGCACGTCGTTTGGTAGAAATCCACGTGCGCGTTCTGCAAAAAGCACCATTTGCATGCATATCTTGTGGTTTTGCAGGAAACAACGTCCGCGTCTACCAAAAGATGCATGTGCATGCTTAACAAGTGGTTTGGCACAAATCCATTTGTAGGTGCTAAAAAGAGCTGCATGGGCGTGCTTAGCACCTCTTTTGGTAGAAATCCACGTGCGCGTTCTGCCAAAAGATCCATTTGCATGCATATCTTGTCGTTTTACAGAAAACAACGTCCGCGTCTACCAAAAGATGCATGTGCATGCTTAACAAGTGGTTTGGCACAAATCCATTTGTAGGTGCTAAAAAGAGCTGCATGGGCGTGCTTAGCACGTCGTTTGGTAGAAATCCACGTGCGCGTTCTGCCAAAAGCACCATTTGCATGCATATCTTGTGGTTTTGCAGAAAACAACGTCCGCGTCAGCCAAAAGATACATGTGCATGCTTAACAAGTGGTTTGGCACAAATCTATGTGCGGGTGCTAAAAAGAGCAGCATGGGCGTGCTTAGCACGTCGTTTGGTAGAAGTCCACGTGCGCGTTCTGCCAAGAGCACCATTTGTATGCATATCTTGTGGTTTTGCAGAAAACATCGTCCGCGTCTACCAAAAGATGCATGTGCATGCTTAACAAGTGGTTTGGCACAAATCCATGCGCGGGTGCTAAAAAGAGCAGCATGGGCGTGCTTAGCACGTCGTTTGGTAGAAATCCACGTGCGCGTTCTGCCAAAAGCACCATTTGCATGCATATCTTGTGGTTTTGCAGAAAACAACGTCCGCGTCTACCAAAAGATGCATGAGCATGCTTGACAAGTGGTTTGGCACAAATCCATGCGCGGGTGCTAAAAAGAGCAGCATGGGCGTGCTTAGCACGTCGTTTGGTAGAAATCCACGTGCGCGTTCTGCAAAAAGCACCATTTGCATGCATATCTTGTGGTTTTGCAGGAAACAACGTCCGCGTCTACCAAAAGATGCATGTGCAAGCTTAACAAGTGGTTTGGCACAAATCCATTTGTAGGTGCTAAAAAGAGCTGCATGGGCGTGCTTAGCACCTCGTTTGGTAGAAATCCACGTGAGCGTTCTGCCAAAAGATCCATTTGCATGCATATCTTGTCGTTTTACAGAAAACAACGTCCGCGTCTACCAAAAGATTCATGTGCATGCTTAACAAGTGGTTTGGGAGAAATCCATGCGCGGGTGCTAAAAAGAGCAGCATGCGCGTGCTTAGCACGTTGTTTGGTAGAAATCCACGTGCGCGTTCTGCCAAAAGCACCATTTGCATGCATATCTTGTGCTTTTGCAGAAAACAACGTCCGCGTCTACCACAAGATACATGTGCATGCTTAACAAGTGGTTTGGCACAAATCTATGTGCGGGTGCTAAAAAGAGCAGCATGGGCGTGCTTAGCACGTCGTTTGGTAGAAATCCACGTGCGCGTTCTGCAAAAAGCACCATTTGCATGCATATCTTGTGGTTTTGCACGAAACAACGTCCGCGTCTACCAAAAGATGCATGTGCATGCTTAACAAGTGGTTTGGCACAAATCCATTTGTAGGTGCTAAAAAGAGCTGCATGGGCGTGCTTAGCACCTCTTTTGGTAGAAATCCACGTGCGCGTTCTGCCAAAAGATCCATTTGCATGCATATCTTGTCGTTTTACAGAAAACAACGTCCGCGTCTACCAAAAGATGCATGTGCATGCTTAACAAGTGGTTTGGCACAAATCCATTTGTAGGTGCTAAAAAGAGCTGCATGGGCGTGCTTAGCACGTCGTTTGGTAGAAATCCACGTGCGCGCTCTGCCAAAAGCACCATTTGCACGCATACCTTGTGGTTTTGCAGAAAACCACGTCCGCGTCTACCAAAAGATGCATGTGCATGCTTACCAAGTGGTTTGGCATAGATCCATGCGCGTGTGCTAAAAAGAGCAGCACGGGCGTGCTTAGCACGTCGTTTGGTAGAAATCCACGTGCGCGCTCTGCCAAAAGCACCATTGGCATGCATACCTTGTGGTTTTGCAGAAAACAACGTCCGCCTCTACCAACAGATGCATGTACATGCTTAACAAGTGGTTTGGCACAAATCTATGCGCGGGTGCTAAAGAGAGCAGCATGGGCGTGCTTAGCACGTCGTTTGGTAGAAATCCACGTGCGCGTTCTGCCAAAAGCACCATTTGTATGCATATCTTGTGGTTTTGCAGAAAACATCGTCCGCGTCTACCAAAAGATGCATGTGCATGCTTAACAAGTGGTTTGGCACAAATCCATGCGCGGGTGCTAGAAAGAGCAGCATGGGCGTGCTTAGCACGTCGTTTGGTAGAAATCCACGTGCGCGTTCTGCCAAAAGCACCATTTGCATGCATATCTTGTGGTTTTGCAGAAAACAACGTCCGCGTCTACCAAAAGATGCATGAGCATGCTTGACAAGTGGTTTGGCACAAATCCATGCGCGGGTGCTAAAAAGAGCAGCATGGGCGTGCTTACACGTCGTTTGGTAGAAATCCACGTGCGCGTTCTGCAAAAAGCACCATTTGCATGCATATCTTGTGGTTTTGCAGGAAACAACGTCCGCGTCTACCAAAAGATGCATGTGCATGCTTAACAAGTGGTTTGGCACAAATCCATTTGTAGGTGCTAAAAAGAGCTGCATGGGCGTGCTTAGCACGTCGTTTGGTAGAAATCCACGTGCGCGTTCTTCCAAAAGCACCATTTGCATGCATATCTTGTGGTTTTGCAGAAAACAACGTCCGCGTCTATCAAAAGATGCATGAGCATGCTTGACAAGTGGTTTGGCACAAATCCATGCGCGGGTCCTAAAAAGAGCAGCATGGGAGTGCTTAGCACGTCGTTTGGTAGAAATCCACGTGCGCGTTCTGCAAAAAGCACCATTTGCATGCATATCTTGTGGTTTTGCAGGAAACAACGTCCGCGTCTACCAAAAGATGCATGTGCATGCTTAACAAGTGGTTTGGCACAAATCCATTTGTAGGTGCTAAAAAGAGCTGCATGGGCGTGCTTAGCACGTCGTTTGGTAGAAATCCACGTGCGCGTTCTGCCAAAACCACCATTTGCATGCATATCTTGTGGTTTTGCAGAAAACAACGTCCGCGTCTACCAAAAGATACATGTGCATGCTTAACAAGTGGTTTGGCACAAATCTATGCGCGGGTGCTAAAAAGAGCAGCATGGGCGTGCTTAGCGCGTCGTTTGGTAGAAATCCACGTGCGCGTTCTGCCAAAAGCACCATTTGTATGCATATCTTGTGGTTTTGCAGAAAACAACGTCCGCGTCTACCAAAAGATGCATGTGCATGCTTAACAAGTGGTTTGGCACAAATCCATGCGCGGGTGCTAAAAAGAGCAGCATGGGCGTGCTTAGCACGTCGTTTGGTAGAAATCCACGTGCGCATTCTGCCAAAAGCACCATTTGCATGCATATCTTGTGGTTTTGCAGAAAACAACGTCCGCGTCTACCAAAAGATGCATGAGCATGCTTGACAAGTGGTTTGGCACAAATCCATGCGCGGGTGCTAAAAAGAGCAGCATGGGCGTGCTTAGCACGTCGTTTGGTAGAAATCCACGTGTGCGTTCTGCAAAAAGCACCATTTGCATGCATATCTTGTGGTTTTGCAGGAAACAACGTCCGCGTCTAGCAAAAGATGCATGTGCATGCTTAACAAGTGGTTTGGCACAAATCCATTTGAAGGTGCTAAAAAGAGCAGCATGGGCGAGCTTAGCACGTCGTTTGGTAGAAATCCACGTGCGCGTTCTGCCAAAAGCACCATTTGCATGCATATTTTGTGGTTTTGCGGAAAACAACGTCCGCGTCTACCGAAAGATGCATGGGCATGCTTATAAAGTGGTTTGGCACAAATCCGTGCGCGGGTGCCAAAAGAGCAGCATTGGCGAGCTTAGCACGTCGTTTGTAGGAAATCCACGTGCGCGTACTGCCAAAAGCACCATTTGCATGCATATCTTGTGGTTTTGCAGAAAACAACCTCCGCGTCTACCAAAAGATGCATGAGCATGCTTGACAAGTGGTTTGGCACAAATCCATGCGCGGGTGCTAAAAAGAGCAGCATGGGCGTGCTTAGCACGTCGTTTGGTAGAAATCCACGTGCGCGTTCTGCAAAAAGCACCATTTGCATGCATATCTTGTGGTTTTGCAGGAAACAACGTCCGCGTCTACCAAAAGATGCATGTGCATGCTTAACAAGTGGTTTGGCACAAATCCATTTGTAGGTGCTAAAAAGAGCAGCATGGGCGAGCTTAGCACGTCGTTTGGTAGAAATCCACGTGCGCGTTCTGCCAAAAGCAGCATTTGCATGCATATCTTGTGGTTTTGCAGAAAACAACGTCCGCGTCTACCAAAAGATGCATGTGCATGCTTGACAAGTGGTTTGGCACAAATCCATGCGCGGGTCCTAAAAAGAGCAGCATGGGAGTGCTTAGCACGTCGTTTGGTAGAAATCCACGTGCGCGTTCTGCAAAAAGCACCATTTGCATGCATATCTTGCGGTTTTGCAGGAAACAACGTCCGCGTCTACCAAAAGATGCATGTGCATGCTTAACAAGTGGTTTGGCACAAATCCATGTGCGGGTGCTTAAAAGAGCTGCACGGGCGTGCTTAGCACGTCGTTTGGTAGAAATCCACGTGCGCGTTCTGCCAAAACCACCATTTGCATGCATATCTCGTGGTTTTGCAGAAAACAACGTCCGCGTCTACCAAAAGATGCATGTGCATGCTTAACAAGTGGTTTGGCACAAATCCATGCGCGGGTGCTAAAAAGAGCTGCATGTGCGTCCTTAGCACGTCGTTTGGTAGAAATCCACGTGCGCGTTCTGCCAAAAGCACCATTTGCATGCATATCTTGTCGTTTTGCAGAAAACAACGTCCGCGTCTACCAAAAGATGCATGTGCATGCTTAACAAGTGGTTTGGCACAAATCCATGCGCGGTTGCTAAAAAGAGCAGCATGCGCGTGCTTAGCACGTTGTTTGGTAGAAATCCACGTGCGCGTTCTGCCAAAAGCACCATTTGCATGCATATCTTGTGGTTTTGCAGAAAACAACGTCCGCGTCTACCAAAAGACGCATGAGCATGCTTGACAAGTGGTTTGGCACAAATCCATGCGCGGGTGCTAAAAAGAGCAGCATGGGCGTGCTTAGCACGTCGTTTGGTAGAAATCCACGTGCGCGTTCTGCAAAAAGCACCATTTGCATGCATATCTTGTGGTTTTGCAGGAAACAACGTCCGCGCCTACCAAAAGATGCATGTGCATGCTTAACAAGTGGTTTGGCACAAATCCATTTATCGGTGCTAAAAAGAGCAGCATGGGCGAGCTTAGCACGTCGTTTGGTAGAAATCCACGTGCGCGTTCTGCCAAAATATACATTTGCATGCATATCTTGTCGTTTTGCAGAAAACAACGTCCGCGTCTACCAAAAGATGCATGTGCATGCTTAACAAGTGGTTTGGCACAAATTCCTGCGCGGGTGCTAAAAAGAGCTGCATGCGCGAGCTTAGCACGTTATTTGTTAGAAATCCACGTCCGCGCTCTGCCAAAAGCACCATTTGCACGCATACCTTGTGGTTTTGCAGAAAACAACGTCCGCGTCTGCCAAAAGATGCATGTGCATGCTTACCAAGTGGTTTGGCATAGATCCATGCGCGTGTGCTAAAAAGAGCAGCACGGTCGTGCTTAGCACGTCGTTTGGTAGAAATCCACGTGCGCGCTCTGCCAAAAGCACCTTTTGCACGCATACCTTGTGGTTTTGCAGAAAACAACGTCCGCGTCTACCAAAAGATGCATGTGCATGCTTACCAAGTGGTTTGGCATAGATCCATGCGCGTGTGCTAAAAAGAGCAGCATGGGCATGCTTAGCACGTCGTTTGGTAGAAATCCACGTGCGTGTTCTGCCAAAAGCAGCATTTGCATGCATATCTTGTGGTTTTGCAGAAAACAACGTCCGCGTCTACCAAAAGATGCATGTGCATGCTTAACAAGTGGTTTGGCACAAATCTATGCGCGGGTGCTAAAAAGAGCAGCATGGGCGTGCTTACCACGTCGTTTGGTAGAAATCCACGTGCGCGTTCTGCCAAAAGCACCATTTGTATGCATATCTTGTGGTTTTGCAGAAAACAACGTCCGCGTCTACCTAAAGATGCATGTGCATGCTTAACAAGTGGTTTGGCACAAATCCATGCGCGGGTGCTAAAAAGAGCAGCATGGGCGTGCTTAGCACGTCGTTTGGTAGAAATCCACGTGCGCGTTCTGCCAAAAGCACCATTTGCATGCATATGTTGTGGTTTTGCAGAAAACAACGTCCGCGTCTACCAAAAGATGGATGAGCATGCTTGACAAGTGGTCTGGCACAAATCCATGCGCGGGTGCTAAAAAGAGCAGCATGCGCGTGCTTAGCCCGTTGTTTGGTAGAAATCCACGTGCGCGTTCTGCCAAAAGCACCATTTGCATGCATATCTTGTGGTTTTGCAGAAAACAACGTCCGCGTCTAGCAAAAGATACATGTGCATGCTTAACAAGTGGTTTGGCACAAATCTATGCGCGGGTACTAAAAAGAGCAGCATGGGCGTGCTTAGCACGTCGTTTGGTAGAAATCCACGTGCGCGTTCTGCCAAAAGCAGTATTTGTATGCATATCTTGTTGTTTTGCAGAAAACATCGTCCGCGTCTACCAAAAGATGCATGTGCATGCTTAACAAGTGGTTTGGCACAAATCCATTTGTAGGTGCTAAAAAGAGCTGCATGGGCGTGCTTAGCACGTCGTTTGGTAGAAATCCACGTGCGCGCTCTGCCAAAAGCACCTTTTGCACGCATACCTTGTGGTTTTGCAGAAAACAACGTCCGCGTCTACCAAAAGATGCATGAGCATGCTTGACAAGTGGTTTGCCACAAATCCATGCGCGGGTGCTAAAAAGAGCAGCATGGGCGTGCTTAGCACGTCGTTTGGTAGAAATCCACGTGCGCGTTCTGCAAAAAGCACCATTTGCATGCATATCTTGTGGTTTTGCAGGAAACAACGTCCGCGTCTACCAAAAGATGCATGTGCATGCTTAACAAGTGGTTTGGCACAAATCCATTTATAGGTGCTAAAAAGAGCTGCATGGGCGTGCTTAGCACGTCGTTTGGTAGAAATCCACGTGCGCGTTCTGCCAAAAGATCCATTTGCATGCATATCTTGTCGTTTTGCAGAAAACAACGTCCGCGTCTACCAAAAGATGCATGTGCATGCTTAACAAGTGGTTTGGCACAAATTCATGCGCGGGTGCTAAAAAGAGCAGCATGCGCGTTCTTAGCACGTTGTTTGGTAGAAATCCACGTGCGCGCTCTGCCAAAAGCACCATTTGCACGCATACCTTGTGGTTTTGCAGAAAACAACGTCCGCGTCTACCAAAAGATGCATGTGCATGCTTACCAAGTGGTTTGGCATAGATCCATGCGCGTGTGCTAAAAGAGCAGCACGGGCGTGCTTAGCACGTCGTTTGGTAGAAATCCACGTGCGCGCTCTGCCAAAAGCACCATTGGCATGCATACCTTGTGGTTTTGCAGAAAACAACGTCCGCCTCTACCAACAGATGCATGTACATGCTTAACAAGTGGTTTGGCATAAATCCATGCGCGTGTGCTAAAAAGAGCAGCACGGGCGTGCTTAGCACGTCGTTTGGTAGAAATCCACGTGCGCGTTCTGCCAAAAGCACCATTTGCATGCATATCTTGTGCTTTTGCAGAGAACAACGTCCGCGTCTACCCAAAGATGCATGTTCATGCTTAACAAGTGGTTTGGCACAAATCCATGCGCGGGTGCTAAAAAGAGCAGCATGGGCGGGCTTAGCATGTCGTTTGGTAGAAATCCACATGCGCGTTCTGCCAAAAGCACCATTTGCATGCATATCTTGTGGTTTTGCAGAAAACAACGTCCGCGACTACCAAAAGATGCATGTTCATGCTTAACAAGTGGTTTGGCACAAATCATGGCACGGGTGCTAAAAAGAGCAGCATGGGCGAGCTTAACACGTTGTTTGGTAGAAATCCACGTGCGCGTTCTGCCAAAAGCACCATTTGTATGCATATCTTGTGGTTTTGCAGAAAACAACGTGCGCGTCTACCAAAAGATGCATGTGCATGCTTGACAAGTGGTTTGGCACAAATCCATGCGCGGGTGCTAAAAAGAGCTGCATGGGCGTGCTTAGCACGTCGTTTGGTAGAAATCCACGTGCGCGTTCTGCCAAAAGCACCATTTGCATGCATATCTTGTCGTTTTGCAGAAAACAACGTCCGCGTCTACCAAAAGATGCATGTGCATGCTTAACAAGTGGTTTGGCACAAATCCATGCGCGGGTGCTAAAAAGAGCAGCTAGCGCGTGCTTAGCACGTTTTTTGGTAGAAATCCACGTGCGCGTTCTGCCAAAAGCACCATTTGCATGCATATCTTGTGGTTTTGCAGAAAACAACGTCCGCGTCTACCAAAAGATACATACGCATGCTTAACAAGTGGTTTGGCACAAATCTATGCGCGGGTGCTAAAAAGAGCAGCATGGGCGTGCTTAGCACGTCGTTTGGTAGAAATCCACGTGCGCGTTCTGCCAAAAGCACCATTTGTATGCATATCTTGTGGTTTTGCAGAAAACAACGACCGCGTCTACCAAAAGATGCATGTGCATGCTTAACAAGTGGTTTGGCACAAATCCATGCGCGGGTGCTAAAAAGAGCAGCATGGGCGTGCTTAGCACGTCGTTTGGTAGAAATCCACGTGCGCGTTCTGCCAAAAGCACCATTTGCATGCATATCTTGTGGTTTTGCAGAAAACAACGTCCGCGTCTACCAAAAGATGCATGAGCATGCTTGACAAGTGGTTTGGCAGAAATCCATGCGCGGGTGCTAAAAAGAGCAGCATGGGCGTGTTTAGCACGTCGTTTGGTAGAAATCCACGTGCGCGTTCTGCAAAAAGCACCATTTGCATGCATATCTTGTGGTTTTGCAGGAAACAACGTCCGCGTCTACCAAAAGATGCATGTGCATGTTTAACAAGTGGTTTGGCACAAATCCATTTGTAGGTGCTAAAAAGAGCAGCATGGGCGAACTTAGCACGTCGTTTGGTAGAAATCCACGTGCGCGTTCTGCCGAAAGCAGCATTTGCATGCATATCTTGTGGTTTTGCAGAAAACAACGTCCGCGTCTACCAAAAGATGCATGTGCATGCTTAACAAGTGGTTTGGCACAAATCTATGCGCGGGTGCTAAAAAGAGCAGCATAGGCGTGCTTAGCATGTCGTTTGGTAGAAATCCACGTGCACGTTCTGCCAAAAGCACCATTTGCATGCATATCTTGCGGTTTTGCAGAAAACAACGTCCGCGTCTACCAAAAGATGCATGTTCATGCTTAACAAGTGGTTTGGCATAAATCCATGTGCGGGTGCTAAAAAGAGCAGCACGGGCGTGCTTAGCACGTCGTTTGGTAGAAATACACGTGCGCGTTCTGCCAGAAGCACCATTTGCATGCATATCTCGTGGTTTTGCAGAAAACAACGTCCGCGTCTACCAAAAGATGCATGTGCATGCTTACCAAGTGGTTTGGCATAGATCCATGCGCGTGTGCTAAAAAGAGCAGCACGGGCGTGCTTAGCACGTCGTTTGGTAGAAATCCACGTGCGCGCTCTGCCAAAAGCACCATTGGCATGCATACCTTGTGGTTTTGCAGAAAACAACGTCCGCCTCTACCAACAGATGCATGTACATGCTTAACAAGTGGTTTGGCACAAATCTATGCGCGGGTGCTAAAGAGAGCACCATGGGCGTGCTTAGCACGTCGTTTGGTAGAAATCCACGTGCGCGTTCTGCCAAAAGCACCATTTGTATGCATATCTTGTGGTTTTGCAGAAAACATCGTCCGCGTCTACCAAAAGATGCATGTGCATGCTTAACAAGTGGTTTGGCACAAATCCATGCGCGGGTGCTAAAAAGAGCAGCATGGGCGTGCTTAGCACGTCGTTTGGTAGAAATCCACGTGCGCGTTCTGCCAAAAGCACCATTTGCATGCATATCTTGTGGTTTTGTAGAAAACAACGTCCGCGTCTACCAAAAGATGCATGAGCATGCTTGACAAGTGGTTTGGCACAAATCCATGCGCGGGTGCTAAAAAGAGCAGCATGGGCGTGCTTAGCACGTCGTTTGGTAGAAATCCACGTGCGCGTTCTGCAAAAAGCACCATTTGCATGCATATCTTGTGGTTTTGCAGGAAACAACGTCCGCGTCTACCAAAAGATGCATGTGCATGCTTAACAAGTGGTTTGGCACAAATCCATTTGTAGGTGCTAAAAAGAGCTGCATGGGCGTGCTTAGCACGTCATTTGGTAGAAATCCACGTGCGCGTTCTTCCAAAAGCACCATTTGCATGCATATCTTGTGGTTTTGCAGAAAACAACGTCCGCGTCTACCAAAAGATGCATGAGCATGCTTGACAAGTGGTTTGGCACAAATCCATGCGCGGGTCCTAAAAAGAGCAGCATGGGAGTGCTTAGCACGTCGTTTGGTAGAAATCCACGTGCGCGTTCTGCAAAAAGCACCATTTGCATGCATATCTTGTGGTTTTGCAGGAAACAACGTCCGCGTCTACCAAAAGATGCATGTGCATGCTTAACAAGTGGTTTGGCACAAATCCATTTGTAGGTGCTAAAAAGAGCTGCATGGGCGTGCTTAGCACGTCGTTTGGTAGAAATCCACGTGCGCGTTCTGCCAAAACCACCATTTGCATGCATATCTTGTGGTTTTGCAGAAAACAACGTCCGCGTCTACCAAAAGATACATGTGCATGCTTAACAAGTGGTTTGGCACAAATCTATGCGCGGGTGCTAAAAAGAGCAGCATGGGCGTGCTTAGCGCGTCGTTTGGTAGAAATCCACGTGCGCGTTCTGCCAAAAGCACCATTTGTATGCATATCTTGTGGTTTTGCAGAAAACAACGTCCGCGTCTACCAAAAGATGCATGTGCATGCTTAACAAGTGGTT